>NW_021167858.1:1200000-1641843 GCF_004154835.1 Alternaria arborescens
GTGGCCTTGCCCATAACAGATGGCTCCGAGGGGCTGCTTCTCGTGCGACGGGTGCAAGCTCCATATCCGGAGACTATGGTCAATGCTCACAGATGCGAGAATAGTGGGGTCTACTGGGGATATGGCAAGGTCGTTGACAGACTGTTGGTGTTAGAGAGGCCAGGTCGCATCAGGGAATAGATATGAATACATCGCCATGACCTATCAGCGTCTACGTTCAATGTCAGTACATGCAGCCTGACTAGCGATATAGAGCATACCGTTGCGAGCTCCCCCGTTCGGACGTTCAAAACCTTGATGCGAGAGTCGCCGGTTACGCACACAAGAGGGTCACCATTTTCAGCCTGGGACCAAACGACGCTGTTGTAATTGAGCTGCTGATTGCAAGAAGTAGAGTGATTAGCTAGGTCGAGCCATAGGGTTATATGCCTACCTTGTCATCGGGTGCACCGTGTTCTGTGGTGTTCTCTTCGTCTTGGAACCACCGCAGAATCTCGACGGTGCTGTTCTTGCCCAATATGCACCTGCATATGATAGTCTTGGCTGATGAGTACAGGGTTGACGGCCTACAGGGTGATACATACAAATGGACCTCCGCATACAGCGAAAACAGGATCGAGACCGGGAGCGGTATAGGGATAGAAATTTACATCGTAGAACTGGGCTGGGACGTGATGAGTATTGCATGAAGTGATGGTTAATGCACATCCTGACTCACTGGAGCTAAGCCTAGACTTGGTTTGGGCCTGGGGAGGTGTTAGTGGTGGCTAAAAGGTGCGCGCAAGGCATGGGTTACGCCTAGTCTCACTGTGCCCCTCAGAGTAGGCAGTTCCCAGTTGCAGTCCATGTTAGCGTGCATATGATGGAAGTGATATGCAGGGCGCGGGTCTCGTGGCAGGTAGCCTGGGTCCGAAGTTGAGTATGCCAATCGGATATTAGGACGAGGCGAGGGCGAGGGACAGGGCTCTTAGTCTCAAAGAGGCTATCACTTGCAGCAAACAGGTAAAGGACGCGTCGACGCGGAAGAGCAGGGCAAAGGAGCGCCGGTTTGTGCGCGGCCCAACAAGAAGGGGCGAATGAGTGGAGAGAATACAACAAGTGGAAAGAGGGAGAATGAGTCTTGCATGTGGCTTGTGGCGTAGTTTGGGGGATGATCGTCGATGATGTTGTTCGGTTGAGGGCTCGGGGTGACAAGCACCAAGGTCGGCCAGGACAGTACCACCAGCCAAGGCCAGCAAGGGAGCAGGGAAGGCCGGCAGCAGTGCAACTCGATGCTGTGTGAAGCGGCTATCGCCCTGAGCAGGAGCTGGGGGACAGGTGGTGAGAGCAAGTCGGAGACGTGTCCGTGAGGTGTTTGGTAGTGCTAGCGCGGCAGTAGAGTTTGCATATCTATCGTCTACGGCAGCCGTTGACGATGTCGGTACTGCCAAGGCTAGTCGCATGGGTGACAGTTGCACGTTGCAGGCAGTGTAAATGCGTATTCCAGCCTCTCCATCCGTCGTGTGCGACGCGTCCAAAGCCGACTGCTCGGTGTGAATGGCCTGATGCATCATCCCTCGTCCTCCGTACTAGGACGACTGCCGTTGCCCCGCGCCGCTGCCGACGAGCTGCTAACCGCCGTTGACTGCAAGTCTCGCGTCGATCCTTGGGCGGCGCAACAAGGGTTCGCCGTTCGTCAGCTCATTTTCTGCACATAGCTTGCATACCTCACCCTACAATCCTATCCCATCGCATCCCAGGAGCATCCTCTCGCATCCTCTACGCGTCGCAGCAATCCTTTCGCCTCATCCGGCCGGCTTTTTCTCCCCCTGCCAACCGGCAGTGCTCTCAAAGTCCCGCCATCCTGGGCTTGGTCACGGCAGCCGAGCCAGCTCCAACGTCGACGCTGCTCACTTCGCTGATTTATGCACACGACCCAACTGCACTCTCTCCATTCCTCCGCTAGCCGCTTCAGGCAGCCGTCCGCCGCGTGCTTGCTCATATTATTCTTCTACGCTGCGACTGCCTGCCTCGTTGCCAGTGAGGGGCAACTGGTCGCTTCGTGATTGTGTATTACATCATACCCACTGACTCGTATACATTACCACCTTTCATCCATCCCATCCTATCCCATCCTAGGTGCTGCACCAGGCCCGGGTTGCACCACCTTCACTCCTTACTCTTTCCTCTAGCCGAACTTGTGCGCCTCTGTGCCACTTGGACCCTGCCTATTTGACCCGCCTACGCTCCCTCGCCTGATCTGTCCGACATCCTCACAATCTTCCACCGCCCGTCCCAGAGCGAATGATTAGATTCGACATACCAGGACGAGTGCGGTAGAGCAGGAACGACTCATCCCGAGCCACTTTGCTCCCTCGTTCCTGCCACAATGGATACCACCTTCATCACCATCCACGGTATGTCAACTAACCCTCCCCGCGAGCCACCCATTTCTCACTCCCGACAGACCTCTCCGATGACGCCCACATCTTATATTCTTCCGATTCTATTGTCGACATCCTCGGCCACACGCCCGATGAGGTAGTCAATCGGTCCGTGTGGCAATTTTTCCATCCAGATGAACTTCCTTTGGCCAGGGCGCATCACAGCCGGGGAGTGAGACTGGACAAGGCCGCTGTCTTGTCCTATTGCCGCCTGAAGAATCGCCAGGGGGAATGGGTCGGTTGCGAATGCTGCTTCTCCGTCGTCTACGATGTCCTTGTCTGCTGCACTAGCATCTATAGACATGGTATGCAGAGCCAGAGTAAGTCTTCTAACCCGTTTGGTCCTTGCGGCTCGCTGACCACAGCCAATCAGAACGTGCAGTCGAGGCTCCTATAGTGCGTAAACTGTTCGCCTCGTCACCCAAGGACCCGCGCTACCACATGTTATCGCATCTGTCTAGCAAGTTTGATCTCGGCCCCGATGATCAGACTCATGAGCCGCGAGCTGCCTTGTTCCTCAACAGGTTTACGCGAACCCTGACTGTCATGTACGCAACCAGTGGCATTGAGCAGATTATAGGTATCTCTGGAGAGGCTATGAAGGGACGCAGCTTCTATTACTGCATTGCTCCCAATTGTCTTGAAGACGCTGTCCGCTGTCTGGAGTCGGCTAAAGGAAACGACTCCATCGCTTATATGCGCTTCTTTTTCCGCGACCCTCGACAGGACGACGCACCTGATGCCTCCTCTTCTGAGAGCGAAGACGATATCATGACAGATGTCACATCCGACGATGAGTCTGAGGGTGGAGTAGGTCTCGGCGGCCATTCTACATCCAACGGTACAGCCAGACATCCTTCAGACTCAAACCACACCACAGATAACAGTGAGGAGCGGTCTGCGTCGCGCACCAATTCTGGCGATAACCGCAATCCAAGCGACCCGCACCACGTCATGTTTGGTGGTTCTGCGCCTCGCTCATCGATATCCTCTGTTAGTTCACCTCGGTCTGAGGTTCGCGACGATCCTATCGAACTCGAAGCTGTCATATCCTGTACTTCCGATGGGCTGGTCGTGTGTCTACGACGTGCGCGCCCCATGTTACCAGGCACAATTCCTGTTGCCCAGCCAGCACAGCAATACAATGGCATCTACGCCGCACCATGGGCAACGCAACCCGTGTTCCATCCGGCTCCACAACAGATGCCTCAATATCCTTTGGGCGCCCGACATCCAGCCATGGTGCAGGCAGGACCGTCCATGGAATTCCAGAACAACTTCATGCAGAGCATTCGCGACGTCGCCGTATTTGCTTGGGCACTTACTGGCATCAACGGCAGTCTCGTCGATTATGCTCGTGGTAAACCAATAGGGGAGAGTCAGCCACCAGAGGGCTTCCCAGTCTGGAACCCTTTACCAAACCCTGGATTTGGCAAACAACTGTCTGCAGCACCATCAGGTTATGTGTCGGGGTCCAATAGCTCGTCAAGCAATGACCCATTTGGATTCGGCGACCCAGGTCTCCGCTGAGAGACCAGCTGCGCATTTTGGCATCTAACAGACCCAACATCGACATGCGACGCGGTGTCACCAGCGGCAATGACAAGAGCGGTCTTCTCATCGACCGAGAAGTGCCACTAGGCCTTCATGCCACACGACTTTGATGACGGATGCTGTACGCAGCTTATGATTTTTATGTGAGCGACAGCGCGGAATATACCAGGGCCATATGCGGCTGTTATTACCATATGGTACGCTTTGTTGGACCACTCCTCTCTTTCTAATTCAACTATGCATAGCAGCCACTAAAAGACTAAATACTTTCGACTTTTCGTTGCTGTTTGCCTGTTTGTAATCGTTGCCATGCAGTCACACGAGCACCAGAATTACGGTCTCGCATCCATTCCGGTGAACTATCGCATTCTGGGAAGCTTGGATAATGACTGCAATTGCGGTCGTTTCGCTTCCATGCGCCCGCTTCCTACTACGTCATGCGGCGAGGTGTAGGGGCAACTCAGACCCTGAGCTACCCAAAGACCACAACAACTTCTCGCAGATAATGGTCGCGGCTACTATAAGTTCCAAGAAGAGTTCTAAATGGGCACATTCCTAGATCCACCACTAGCGGGCGCACAAGACTGACAGGCTTTGTTGTTCGTCTTGGTTTCGCCCTTGCAGCAACCACATGGGGCTACGAAACCCTCGAAGCGTGTTCTCTTTGTCTCGTTGCTCTTGAGGCTGACGCTACACTAACACTCGGCAAATAGAAACTCAACATGTACGCCATAAATATGGGGACTCACAATAAGAAGGACTAGGTATTTGTTCCATCTTGTGCTATTCCTCTTACAATTCCGGTCGCTTGATCTGCTTCCGAGCCTTTATTTGCATCGCCACCGCAATGGTACGCTGACATGTTGCGCGTCCGATTATTGCAACCCGTTCTGACCCCTTTTTCTTGGTAGGCTTCGAGGTCGCCTCTTCCTTTGGCGTTTCCTATGCCTTGCCTTGATATCCAAAGACCACTGTAATCTTCTCGAAAGCCAACACTTCTGGCATGGCCTCCGCAACACGTCGGATACCCTTCTGGGCTTCTGCATCTGTGGTTTGCTCTTTAACGTTTGTTGTTCTCCCATCCATATGCTTTGCGCAGGATGATTTCGATCTCAACAGTAGTAGCCCTACTGCATCGTCGACCCCAGCAAATAATTCAAGCTCGACAAGCTCTGCAGCTGTACAGACACACACCATTTCAGTCGGCCTGGCAGACCACAAATTCAGACCTGAATCAACAAACGCTAACATTGGCGATGTAAGTAATCTTCTGCAGGCGACCAGGAAGAGGCTCTCGTACTTATCGTTCCTGCCAGCAACCCAACAAATACATTGGAGCCCTACTGACATCTTAAAGACAATAGAATTTGCCTTTTACCCTTTAAACCATAGCGTCGTGCGCGCCGAATACGGCTTCCCGTGTATTCCCTACGAAATGATTGGGCAAGGCAGAACTGGTTTCTTCAGCGGGTTTAAGCCCGTCGACTCTGTCCTTACCTCCCCGCCAACCTACAGCATCGAGATCGAAAACACCGACCCCATATTCTTCTACTGTTCAGCTGTAGGTTCTTGTATAAATTACGGCATGGTCGGGGTTATCAATCCGAACACAACGACCAGTGTCGCTCGGCAACATCAACTAGCGCTTGATAGCAGCTACATGCTCAACCCTGGCGAACCATTCCCACCGGAGAGTCCAGAGTCGAGTAACACACCCATTAGTTCAGGGACAGCAGGACTCAGTGATGGTACCAGCAGCGAGAAGGAAGGCCTTTCGACTGGTGCCATTGCAGGAATTACCATAGCATGCTCTTCTGTTGTCATCATCGCAGCCTTGCTTTTCTTCTTCTGGGGGCGCACAAAGGGCCTAAGAGTCAAAGTCGATCAAAACACAGGAGCGGTACGCCAAAGCCCAAACAACAGTAGTCTGCCAGCAATCTTGGAAACCGGTCACACTCATCCTGCCATCCTCCGCGGCAACGAAGTAGGGGGTATCTATCACCAATACCAGCGAACGCCCCTTTTGTCGCCACCCATTGTCGATTCTGCATATCAACAATACAGCTACAATCAGTACAATAATGCACCAAGTTATAGTACGTCAGTACCATCGTACTTTCACCCGCCTCCGCCTTCTACTCACGCACCTTCTCCTCTACCTCATCCACCGCCGCCATCATCCTCGCAACAGGAACTACAGCAACAGCAGAATGCGTACAAATACGATATCAACAACCCTGCCGGTCATCCCGGTCAAACAATTCCTCCTATACAACGACAACCCCCACCTAGCTTCCACCACGCATCCTCCCAACGCTCCCTAGGTGGTGCATTTGAACTCTCACCTACAGGTGATTGTCCAGCAACTCCTCAAAACAATCACGTCAATCCCTCTCACATTGGCAACAACGCCAACGCCGACAGCCCTGACGTCATATCTCCATGTCCTTCCCATGCGCACCGTATAGCATCAACACCACACGTTCTTGCTGCCGCCGCCACTGCTGCTACCAACGAGGTAGAAGAAGCGATACCAAACTACTATGAGACCGTATACAGACATAGTCCCAAACATATCAACGGGGGACGGATTGGACCTACAGAAATAGACGGGAGGGCTGTGACAGGGGAGATTGCACCTGCGAGAATGATGGAGGCAAAGTGGGAGGAAGTTGGCGAAAAGACAGTAGGCTGAGGAGTGGTTGTTTGCAGGGGGCAGATGGTTTTCGTCCGTCTTATTCGTTCTCTTTCGATATTCGGTTTTGTATTGGGATTCCTATTGCTCTTAATCCATGTCTCCTTTTGTGGTGTGGAAGCACACTTCGTTTGAGATTTAATTGAGTATGATATAGATGGATAGTAGCCGAATGGATGTATATACACTGGAGAAGTTTTTTGTCAAAGACTTCATCATGTAATGTATTCTAGCTCCAAATCCCTCGGTACCCTGCCTGGTCAATGGGCGTCATGTTCGACTGTCATAACACACCTATAGATGCAACATAAAGGGACCAGTGACTGTTTGATGATAGTATTCACATGTGAATTCTTGTTTTCATTTCATCTCGGCTAAACACAGACGCTCAGCAATAGAGGACGCGGCTTCAAGACTCGGCTTCAGGCCGCGCAGTAGAGAAGAACAGGGCTGCCCGTCTTCTCAACTTCCATCTCTTTCATCCCTGGGACGCTCAGCGTGAGAGCCAATCAGCGCCACACCAGCTCCATCCGTACGTAGACCGGGAGGCTAACTTGCGTGCAATAGAGAGCTCATTGAAAGTATCCCGCTTTTTTGGAATCTCCATCAAATCGATATGAAGTAAGCCGACCGAACACTTCAAGTCGTTGGAAGAAAAGGATAAGAACAGAAGGAAATAGAAAAGTGAGAAAACAAAGGATCGTTCGACTTGTAATCATTACATGTTGTTACACTCCAAAGATAGAAAGAAAGAACCGCGGGTCGCCCTGCGGCCCGCGAACTGATTCTGAACAGGAGCAGGGTATCGTGAATCATGTCGCTGATGTCGAAGTAGAAGTAGTCGCCATAGTAGGCGCGACGGATACTTCAGACGGCTTCGCTTCCTCTGCAACGGGTGGGAGGATCGCTTCGACAGCCTTGGGAGGAGGTGAATTCGTATTGGTCAGGCTAGCCGTCGATAACGTTGGCGAGCTTGTCGATTGCGAATTTAGGGGCGGCGTAGCGTTCGAGCCAGTCGACTGTGTTTGCGCCAGCTTGGTTTTTCGGTTGCGGTTGGTGTAGTCACTTAGACTAAGCTTCTTGCGCGCTGGCGCAGGCTTGACAGCGTTGTTTACAGCAGGCGAGAAGGGCGATGCAATAATGGAGGCGCCCGGTGATTGCGCGACTGTGCTTTCGTTGAGAATAGAAGAAGTCGATCCAGGGGTGACAGCGCGGTTGTTGCTGGCGTTGACCAAATCGAGCTTCGCAGGCATCTCAACATGAAGATCCACAGGCTTTGGTGTCAGGCCGGTCGTAGATTTCGGAGATGGTTCAGCTGGCGTCGAAGCTGACCACGGAGGGTCGAGGGGTTGTATTGACGGTTGAGGAGCCTCCTTTGGAGCTTCCTTGGGAGGTTCCGGAGCAGATACCTCAGCTGGCTCTTCTTGTTTCGGTTCGAAGATTTTGACGGTTGTATCCTCAGAGTCAGTCATCTCTACGTCCACTGGAGGCTGCGGCGTAGGCTCCTTTGCAGGTGTGAGCTCTTTGTGTCTTGTATCAGGTGCAGGCTCTGTAGAGATATCCATCGCAGAAGGCTCCTCAAGGGGTGGAGATGGTGGTAGCGGCGACGGCTTATTTGACGACACATCCTTCAAAGCTGGCGATTTGGCCTCCATCTTGACCGACGTGGATCGCATTCGCTCGCGTTGTAGTTTGTCCTCTTGCGCCTGCTGCAGAAGCTTACGTTTGAAGGATAGCGGGGGCTTCATTTGACGTGGCCTGATGCATGCTTGTGACTTTACATCGTTATCTTCAACTGTCTGCGTCGACGAGTCGACGTAGACGGGCTTTGGACGGGGCGCAGGACGGCCGTTGGTCTTTGTGGAGCTGCCCGATGTTTTGCGTGCTACACCGTGACTATGTTCGCGATGGCGAGCCGAGGGCGAAGGTTCAGGGTGTCCGAGTCGTCTCTGAGTATCTGCATTAGCAATAGGAATCGGGCAAGAGGACAAGCGTCTTACCGAGGAAGAGATGCTCGGAGTATTCAGATTCGATCCAGCACTGGTTCGTTTCCTCTTGCCCTTGTGCTCATCGTGATCAAGCTTCTGGAACAAAAGTTCTTGGTGCTGGATCTTCCTCTTTTCGCGCTCAGAGAGTTTATCGCCTTCCAAGGACGAGAAGTGGGTTGCTGGTGTAATGTCGCGGCTGCTCGACTTGTGCGAGCCAGACGTAGAGCGAGCGTCCATTTGGTCTTCGTCGATTGTATCACGGTTGGCAGTTTCGCTACCAGCACGACTGTTGGTTGCGTGACCCGTACTCATAGGAGAAACCTGAGACTTTTTGACCTTTTTGCCTTTGGTCTTCAGCGTGGGTTGCTCTGTAGTCGTGTTGCGACGAGCGCGCTCTAGAAGGCACTCGTTGCCGTTGGATGTGTCGCAAGCGCAGCCTCCGAAGTTAGCTAAGACGCAAGAAACCCAAGGCTGTATTCTCTTGAATCCTTCTTTGGCGCCGTTGGTGACGACTCTGGCAAGCTGCTTTTGTACTTCGGAATCAATGTCCCAGCCAACTGTGAGTTCCTCACCCGGGCTGATCTCGCGCGTCGCTAAGAAGCAGAAGTGGTAGTCGTTGCTGGAGTCAATCAAAATCTTCATAGACATGTTCGGGTTGCAACTTCTTCGTGAGTATCGGAGAATGTTGCCTTCCCGACGGGTGTCAATGTATATTGGTAGGTGAGGAGGAAAGAAGACGAAGGGTTCGGGGTGTCGGAGCAAGTCCCATCTGTTGGATGCATCGGAATAGTAGTCTGCCTTTCGTCCGATGAGACCTTTGAGCTCTCCAACGTAGCCACCGTCTGGTACTGGGGTCTCGGCGGTAATGAAGTGCCATTGTGGGTGCAGGCCATGCGCTAGTATACCCGAGTCGACATCTGTCTGTTTCACGATCTCTGGCGCAGTTGACGTTTCGAGTTCCTGGATAGTAATATCAATGCGTGAGAAAATGTCTTGTGGTTTCTTTCCTCCACTTGCTTCGGCAAGGGCTTCCGGGTCTTGGAGCCACATAGCTATGTCGTTTGCGACATCGATGCGGGTGTATGAGTTGGAATCAGCTGAGGGTGGTTCGGGTTGTCGATAGAGGTGCATGAACTCGGACGAGTAGTCCTCGATAGGAGCCTCTGGGTTCGTGGGTGATTTGACAGGACTGTGGCCATTGAGCATAACCGAGCCGCCTCGTTTTCGTGATGTTGGCACGAGAGCTGGCGCTTGGCTAACAACGCCCACAGATCCAGAAGGACGATGGCTCGTCTTGGGACGCTTGTTGGGCGGTGGCTGGTCTCGTGGGCTACCACTCTTCCGATCAGGGGTGTATTGAAGGTCCCCGTTAGTTTGCATTGGCCAGCCATTAGATTGTACGGGGCCGTGGGTATCCTTGGTTCGCTTCTTAGGGTTCTTGGTTGATGCTTTCGGTCTGCCTTTGCGCTCACCGATGCTATGTACTTCTCTTCGGAGGCGTTGCTTCTCAGAAGCGCTTTTTGAGTCGATGGCTCGCGGAAGACAGTCTGCGCACTCGTGTACATCGGGAACGTGTTGGGCAGATTCGTAGTAACAAACAATGTGCTGCCACGTGTCGCACTTCTCGCACAATACCGTGTTGCCATCGTCATCGGAGTATCCACAGATGCACTTTATCGTGGATGACTCTTCTTCCTCGATGGTGGCTTCTAGTGGAGGCGAGGCGGTCGCGAAGGTGGGTGGTGGTGGGCCAGCGTACAGGGCGAGAGGAGCCGGCTGATGATCAGCATACGCCTGAATCGACGAGACGTCTGTCATAATCTGGCAGTGAGGCTCGCTTGTATGTGGTGTCATGTAGTGGGTGCTCAAGCTCTGTATTCTTGGGATCGCATGACGCCCAACGCGCGACCAGGAAGAGCAGGGCGAGCGACGGCGACTCGAGACGGATCAAGTGACCGCCGTCAACGGACAGCCGGACGTTGTGACGATTCGTCTAGCTAAGAGAGGTCGTGGCTAAGGGGAAGAGGGTTGCGTGGCCGGTTGCAGCGAGTGCGGACCGGGGGCAGGATGGCGACGGGGGGCTCGAAACGTCACTCTGGGAGCGTGACGGGAAGCCTATCATGAAGAGATGGTACTGGAACCGTGTGTGTTCGATTGCATGTAATGCGCCGGTCGGTGAGGCAGGGTGGTGAGGGTCGAGGCTCGAGGCGGCTTCGGAGGGAGGAGATGGCTGAAGGCTGCTGTGACAAAGGAAGCGGCGCGCGCAATCAAAGGCGTCGGCGTCGACAGTCGAGGCGACAGCGAGGTCAGTGTTACAGATGGCGACGGTACGGCAAGGGCGGCGTCAGGCGGTATGGGAGTCAGAATGGCAGTGGAGAATGGAGCGTGCGAATGTCCTGAGAATGAATGGCCCCAACTCTCGCGAGCGAGAAGGGCTTAGCTCGCAGGGTCCGTGCACCACCAAGGACATGGACAGGAGTGAACGCTAGATGTAATTAGTCAACGAGGGGTTACAGCAAGTGCGAGATCAAATTCGGGCGCGTGTCGCCATGCTGGCGCCTTCCAAGGCGCAGCCCAGACGGACATGCGGTGGCTGGGGACATGCGAGCGAAGCCTTGAGCTGGCGTTCATCGCGTCTGAACAGGGAGTGGTATGAGCTTCAGCATCGACGGCATCAGAAGGATAATGAGAATGCAGCCGAGCCAGGCCCGATGGGGATAGCGTCATTCAGAATGCAGTCGCGCGCAGATCAAGTTCGGGGGGCCGAGCGCCGTCCCAAAGCTGCGATGAAATGGGGGCCCAAAGCCGTTGCTCGAAGCGCCTTCCCTCCCTCTCTCTCTCTCTCTCTGTCTCTTCCACCTGCGCGTTGCGTTCGCAGAAACCCGTCGTTTCTCGTCGCGCGTTGTGGCGACCGAAGGCGCGAGCGACTCGTCGGGGCAGGCGCGCTGGGGCGAATAAACAACGATAAGCTGCTGCCCCGCCCAGAACGCTGATGAAACATTGGATTGAACTTCGCCACCCAAACGTCATCCAACATGCAGCCGGGTGGGTACCCACCAGCACCGTGGCCTCATCGCGAGCTCTATGTATATCCCTCGACACCGAGCCCGTATCTTGCTTGCGCTTTTGGAATCCCACCCTCCTGCCGCCCTGTGTCCTCCGGCTCCGCACCTGCTCTTGCTCCTGTACCTGCGTCGCATGTTTGGTACAAGCCAAACAAGCGGCCGAATGTCAACAAACATTAGCCTACCCATTACAAGACCACGGCAGCTTTAGACTCCAACAACATGTAGAACTCTTCCACACAGCACCAGGCTGTTCTATACCTACGACGATCCTCGATTAACGTTTCCCGCCGCTTCGTCTATTCTACCGTAGTCTGTCCAGCCGCCATATATCCCACGAATAGGCGTGATATCATGTGCCATAGGTAATATACCACCCGCGCACTATCCAAGCAATAGAATCCTCCTGGATATATCGCCTGTCGTCAACATGTCCTGCGGGGTCGTCAGGGACGACTTGTCCCTTCCTCACTTTCCCCGATGGCTATACTTGTTGGTCTTCTCACCATCTCACTGACTCTTCTCTTCTCTACCGCAACAGTCGTTCCCACCCCACAATCAATTGGATCCGATTTGTCAATCATCACACACAATGACCTGTATGGCAACCTCACAACTCGGCATGCAGCAAGCATTTTGCTGAGCACATCGTTCAACTATTCCGTTGCGACCTCAAAGTGCGCTGCTTTAGGCACAAAACTGTGGGACCCCCAACGCCATCTCGAGGACTTGACTTTCCTCCGGTACTTAGACTATGCGAACGCCGCCTATAAGGCTGGTGTCTACTGGGTCAGCAGCAATTCGACAACGAACTGCACAGCAGTTACTGCGCGTGCTGAACTGGCGTATTATCCTTGCGAAACCTACTTACCAGTACTTTGTTTCAATGCAGGAAACGATCGGGATCGTCAGGTAGCAGTAGCGACTAACAATGCAAGAGTCATAGGTCTTCGCGAACGATCCTCTTCGTCTTTCCGTTTCCTCGGCATCAAATACGCCTCGATCCCAGCTCGTTTCGCCCACTCAACGTATTATCCTCCCCCACCTGGATCCAACATCACCGCACTCGATTACAGCCCGCAGTGTATACAGTCTGGATGTGAGGTTCAAGGGACCCCGAGTTGCGCCGAAGATTGTCTCACGCTCAATATATGGACGCCGCATATCCCCAATGTTGATAATGCAACGCGTAAGGGGAAAGCTGTTATGGTATGGATACATGGCGGAGGCTTTACAGGAGGAGCAGCTAGCGATACTACATTCGACGGTAACGCCATGGCCTCTCGGGGAGACGTTGTTCTGGTGACCATAAACTATCGATTGTCTACTTTGGGTTTTCTAGCACTTAGCAACACTTCGTTAACAGGAAACTATGGGCTTCATGATCAGAGCGTTGCGCTTGATTGGCTTCGCGCGCACGTTGAGGACTTTGGAGGTGATAAGGACAGAATTACTGTTTTCGGGCAGAGTGCAGGAGCGGCATCGGTTAGAGCTCTGCTTGCATCACCACAAGCGCGAAACAAGGTCTGCGGAGCGATTATGATGAGCACGCCACAAGGCGTAGAATACGCCTCCACTTTCTCCAGGTACCTGACCATAGAAGAAGCTACAAACCGAACCGCGGCAGCCATCGCTGAAGTAGGGTGTACGCCATTGAAGGGTGAAGACACAGTCGCCTGCCTACGGAAAGCAGATCCTCTTGCCTTGGTAGGCATTAGAAACGTTTCACAGCCGTCCGGAACTGTTGCAAGGTCAGTTATCCACTCATATTCAAGAATGAGAGATTTCAGATCACATCTCGTGTTTATTGGATGGTCATTTGATATTCCTCTCCCTCTCAGTCTTATGGAGTAACTCTAGGCTTAGATATGGATTTTTTGTTTCCCACACCAACTCCATCAAACACCTCTAGGCTCTACCGAGAATTCTCGCCTATCGCTCGCATTCTCTCAGAATACATCGTACCCCTTTCATGACTCTGCACTACCTTTCACTTCGAACACCTATCAACTGGAAATCGTCAATCAAACATGATTGTACTTTTCCTTGAGCTGAGAAACAGACGGAGCCCCAATCTAATAGACTTTTAGATACCCCGTGGTCGACGGCATATTTTTGACGAACGCAACCCTTCCTCTCGGTCCAACAGCACCAAGATTCAATATACCCATAATGTCTGGAATTATGCGTGACGATGGATCACCTTTCACCTCGTATCCTACTTGGTCTAATGTATCTGCTGTACTATCCTCGCAAGGCTTTCCTGCCTCGGCTATCCTTTCTTCGAACTTGTTCCCGTTCCCTGAAGGTGCGAATAGCACTCTACGCATCTTCAATCTTACGTCCCGGGTAGCCACGGATGTGATGTTCAGGTGTCTAGCCCAAAGCACAGCGTATACTGCTGCAAAGAACGGGGTGTTCAAGAGTGTGTATAGCTACGAGTTTGATAGGGCATATCAGATTGAAGACTGGAGTCCGAATCCTCCAGCCTGTGAAGCGCCAGTCACAGAAGTGTATCCGTTTGGTGATTCTAATGCGCCCTGTGGGTTATTCAGCTCTAGGAGTATCTTTTGACGTAAAAAACATTGCTGACTCAATCGCAACGTAGTTTACAAATGCCATTCCGGTGAGCTGCTTTCCGTCTTCGGCAACACTATCCCTCAAGGGCGGCCGCTGCGGGACGACGATGACATCCCATTCAGCCAGTTCATTGTAGACACCTGGACGGCTTTTGCACGAACGGGTAATCCGACGCCTGACGAAGCATTCTTGATGGCACGAGGTTTTACGAACACAAGCAAGATGGTAAAGACTACGGGTATCTGGGAACCGGTCAATGCGGAGAAGCCAATGCTGAAGGTGTTGGATGTACGAGGAAGAGGTAAAACGGAGGAATTTAGAGAAGGAGCACAATGCGAAGTGCTTGGGCAGAGGTTGGATTATTACGATTCATAAGACGTAAATCATTGGGAAAGAAGCTAGGTCAATTCTGTTCGCTGAACACTACGCGAGTAAAGGAACATCTGATACCTGCAAGTCTGGGTTCCTACTTTTCGGTCCGCTATTCGGTGTCTCGTTTCGACACTAGAGTCCATTTCCACTGCATCCGTAGGTTCGGGTGGTCTTGTATATCGCCATCATCGTTCCCTACTTGCTCAACAGTCTCATCCTCTCCCCCCTCGTCTACATCCTTTTCATAGATCTTAGCTTGACTCCCTGTCGCTAGCAATGCCTTCGACTCGGCATTCCCTCGTCCTTCTTCCAACAAACGCCCATGCGCGTAACCTGTTTTAATGTTTTCCATGCCGTTAGCTGTAACAGGCTCCTAAATTCCTTGGATTAGCGCCGTACATTCAAGGTGTCTGTCTTGGACATTCTTACCGGATGGTGACTAGTCTCTGTAAGAGGTGAGGAAGAAGGATATGATGATTCTCGCTGCCACTCTGCAATGTTGAGGAGAAGAGATTCATACAGCTGTTTCCATCGGCGTTGTGGTGGGGGTGTTTGATTTGCCATTAAGATGGGTGCAAGTGTAGGTGTATGAGTGTGACGGCAAGTCAAGTACGAGGGAAGGAGAAATGCGAGCATTTAGGTTTTATCACTTCTTCTTGTTTCGAACTGAGTAGTCAATCAAAGTCGATCTGAAAGGATACTGGAGTTAATGGATCGCAAACTAGGTACAAGTAAGTGTGTTCGCTCTTCTTGTCTTTCCTTGTCAGTGCTATTTTTCTGTGTGAATATGTCGGCAGGGTTGATTCGGCAGATCCATTAAGTTAGGGTTCAGTGAGCTCAGTCCTATATATGCAAACGCCAGTTAATGAAGGAACGCGGCGCAGCAACAGCAACAGGCAGCGAGCGCTCCATCGCGCAACGTCGTACATGGCGTTGTCCAATCCGGTGTTTTAGGGCAAGCCCTGCGCCGCATCTCGATTTAGACAACGGGTCATCCTTTGTGCCCTTCGCAGAAGCCTCATCAATCGGATACTTCTCATGGAGAGCGCTGATAAGCGGGCATGAACCTCGTATGCAGTAAGGGTTGCGACGATGTGTCCGCGGAGCATGACTCTGGTAGTCTGGACTATTCGAGCAGACTGTAGATGACGCGTCGCTCTTGCATATAAGGAATCTTAGAAGAAGCAATCATATGTGCAGATGATCGATTCAGGCACCCAGTACGACGATTTGTGTGTACAATCCAGACCCGAGAAACAAGGTCTGTTTGGTATGTACCACAGGATACAGTGTCAATATGAGAGATAAGCAATAATAAATGTTTCTTTCTTGAGTTTCTACTTCTATCCACAGATCCTGTGCAGGCAAGACTAATGCTTCGCCGGTCTATCAATATGTACGGTGCAGTGGATATCGCTTAGGAAGCCCCCAAATGCCGTGTCGTCGTGCTCTCATCCCTCATTCAGTCATCGAGACGTATTCGGCTTTCCGCTTGACTGACCTCAATGCAGCCCCATGGCGCAATACCAATTGTGTCATATCCAGATCTAGCGACCACGGTTTTTTCCACTCCCAAGCTACCAATGCTTCTGAATAAAAGTATCCTACAGTTCCTCTTGCACTTTTTTGACTTCTTCCCATAGCTGCTGCGCGTTCTCAGCCCTCAACTGTAAAATGTCAGTTCCGTACATGTATTAAGGCTAGACAATATTCATACCTTTAGTAAGTGCATCTCCAGCTCGCCCTCGGGATTGGGCGAGTTGAAGAGTAACCGTGTGTCCTTCGGCTTCTCGCCCTGTGCATCGCCGCCGAATACCATGTTACTTGTGACGGCAGCGTTGAGCAGCAGTCGATGGGTGCCTTCTGCACGTAGGACGAAACGAGCCTTCTTGGGTTCGTCAATTGTGATGTTGAGTTTGAATGTTCCTACGCCACGCTCTTTCCACCCTCGATTCGATCCTTCGCCAGCCATAGTGTAAAGCTTTGCGCGGCCGGTCCAAATAGTCTCTTCGCCCTCTTCACCGGTCTCATGTGCTACAAAATGGTCAGCATTGTAATTCAGATGAACAGAAATTGACATACGCTGTTGTGAAAGGAGTGGCTGACTCGAATGTCGCTCTTCTTTGTCTGTGGCCTTCTCTGGGTCGTCATCATCTTCGTCTTCGTCATCAGATGGTTCGCCGATTGCGGCTGCACCAAAAGGCTTCTCTTTCTCCTTGAGACCCTTGATCTCCAAGCTACCACCGGGGGCGGCAAAAGAGCCTATGGGCTTGGCTGCACTGAAGCCCCCAAAACCACCGCCTAGCGATCCTCCAAAAGAGCTGCCACCAAATCCGGAAGTACTGGAGCTTCCAAGCGCCCCGAAGCCACCACTTGAAGGTATTGAAGGAGCTGCGCTACCCGCAAAAGAGGACAACTTGCCCGCGCTCGCCCCACCGAACGGCGAACTAGCATTTGGCTTGGAAGCAGCAACGCCCCCAAATGGCGACGTAGATGAGGCGGCAAAGCCACTGAAACCAGATCCTTTAAACTTTTCGTCCGATGTTTGAGGTAATGACTCGGCTTTGCCGGAGGTCTTTGGTTCTTGAGGTTTCGATGCCATGGCGGCAAAAGGTGATACGGCGGAAGAATTGGCAAACCCACCGGTTAGCGATGTCTGGGTGGAGTGTCAGTATGTGTCAATCACGTAGCGTTAGCCACCGTACCTTGGTTTTAGATTCTGTTGCATCAGCGGTAGGTTGAACTTCCTCCTTGTCTCGCAATCGCTTAGAGTCTCGCTCATCGCCCGCCGACTTTTCTGCAGGTTTTCCATTGGTAGATGCACCTTCTGAAGCTTGTGCGCTAGCTTCGGTATCCTTCTCAACCTGATCGCGTGTCCGCTTGTTCTTGGGGCTTGTCCCGGCTCCTGAAGCTTTGTCGGCCGTCGTCGTCGTGGAGGCATTCTTGTTTGGCGATGTCATTTGGTCGTCTCCATCGTTCTCTTGGATGCTTGTGATAGTACTGGGAGAAGGCTTTCTAGGTGCAGCAGCCTCCAGGTCGGCTGTAATATCCCTTGACCTTTTGCGCGCATGTCGTTCAACCTTCTTTTCCGGGTGCTTGTCTACTTCTGCTTCATCCTCAAAGTCCTCGCGGCTGCGCTTTCGTCGTAATCGACCGCGCTCACTATCTGAGCCAGAAGCGCTGTGTTCGCCTACTTTGGCGCTACCGTTGGGTGCATCGTGCATGCGCCGATCGGAACTCGCGGTGGGATCTGATGTGGCCTGCGCATCGATCTGTGTATCCTTGAGCTTTTCCCTCACATTCTTGCCTTCGCTGTCGCTGCTCTTGTCGCTCCGCGCTGGAGAAGTGGGCGCAGCTTTGGTGGTGTCTTCAGAGGCTGTGGCAGCTGTGGCTGTGGCCTGCGGTTTCTCTGGCGCGTCTGTCATGGTGGTGGATGTGTCGTGTTCCAGACGCGGGGGATGTCAAGGTTGCGCTTCGCGGGTAGCAGAGTAGGGTACCTAGGGAGAAGGGCCGGAGATGCTGGCCTATGAGAAGCGTTTCTCGGTCGGTTGCTGGACTGCGTATGTAGTTTCGGGGTGTGAATTGAAGCAGTGCGAGCTTGAGTACGGACAATAGCAACTAAGCTCCGTGGTGAAGACCAAGTTGCGGTGGGCGACAGGGACAACAGCGCGGTGGTGTGTCGGCAAGGCTAGTGGCGAGCTGACTGGCCGACAATGCGATGTGAAGGCGCTTTGTCCCGTAAGATAGGGAAACGAGGTCGGAGAATGGGTGTGGCTATGAGCTGCAGGCTTGGATCGTTCAACGGAAGAGAACAGAGCAGATGGGCCTTGTGGTTAGTGGAGTCGGTCAATGCGCTCTAGTACCAAATTTCCACTACAATGCGCCGAATGCAACACTGTTTAATTACACCGTCGAGTCGAGAACGCAACTGGAACGAGAGAAGTGCAGAAAGGGCGCGCCGTGTGTGGTGAATGGCTAACTGGGTGCAAAGTGCTGGCGCTTCTGTCGGTCGTGGTCGAGTGTGTTGTCGCTGCAAAGACCAATGACGAAGTGGGGAAGACACACGGCTAAACATGAACACGGGTAGCAGCAACTTGTGCGTCTACCGCTACTTGGGAACGTACGTCGAGCTTATTTTCATGTCTGTCCCGAAATGCATCTAACATGTTGCATTCGTTGTATTGGAGTAAATATGCAGAATATATGAATAGCCATTTCCACAGCTTGTCCGAAACGCCAGATAGTGCTGTACCATGCCCCGATACTTTTACATGCATAACATCTTAGCACTAGCTGATGAAGCAGAGGCAGCCTAGAGCCACGTAAAACACAAACAAGGGGTATACTGCGATGCCGACACGGTTCCTCACCACGCCCGACCCGCCCATGATGCTCACGCCTGCTGCCAACGACCAGGCGATGAGGACAATGTAGACGGGGATGCGCACGATCATGGGTATGCCAACAGCACTGAGGATGGAGGCGATTACGAGCGGGAAGAGGGTGTAGCCGATGATGGAGATGGACTGGAAGAAGGCACTGGAGGGCATTAGTATAGGAAGGGTGTGGGATTGCAGAGAGGATATACATGTTGCCCCCGAGTAGCTTGATCTGCAGTGTCACGACTGCCTCGCCTATCCAGACCATGGCGAAGACGCCGGAGAAGACGAGGTCTTTCTGGTCACCCTTTGCGCCCCACGAGAGGAACAGACTGAGTAGCAGGCAGAAGATGAGTGGGCCCCAGAGATCCCAGTCGCGCAAGCCCTCGCTCATGCCGCCCTGGAGGATGACATCTGCATCTGGCCATCGCCCTGCAATGTTCCTGAGGCCGCCGCCAAAGCCGTCGGCTTCACCGCGCTCTGCTGCGCCAATGCCTCCGCCGCGCTGCATGATGCCGCCGAGCAGGTACTTGGGGTACAAGACCTGCTTCATCTTCTCCCAGATGGCGAAGATGTCGCGCGACAGCGTGTCCCATACCGTCTCGTCGATGGTGTTGGTGGGCGCGCGGCGGTCTTCGCCTGGAATGCTCGATGTCAGGTAGGATTGCGTCTGCGCAGCGCCGCGCTGCATGTTGCCCGTCAGCGGCGCGCGGTCCGACGTGCCCTGAAGAGGATCATCGAGGTCATCGAGGGTAGCTGGTGGTGGTTAGCTCGTCGTCCATGGCCTCTGGTAGATGCATGCATGCGACACACCATCGTCGGGGTCAATCAGATCACGCTCCACGGCGTCGTCGTCGTAGGGGTTGCCGGTCGTTGCGGCACTTGGCATCATTGCCGCCATGTTGGGCTCGAGAAAAAACCCTGCGTTCACGGGTCGCGGGCTAATTCTCCAATCGGCAGGTATCGTGGGTTGTTGGAGAGGCTCTGCTGTCCTCAATGCAACGCGCAAGCCCTCGGGAACCTCCATTCTGAGGGTGCGCTACTCGACTCGGCTAGCATCCCGCCGACAGGGAAAGCTTGACCGAGTTAGCGTGCAGGCCTTCACTGACTGGCGTCACTCCCATCTATTTAGCTCACGAGCCATGCATACTGCCCCTGCGCCCATTTCGCCGTATTCCCCAGGCTGTATATATACTACTAACCACCACCGTCCGCCCTGATCCCATACCAGGAACAATTTCTACATCATGACCGACCCCGTGCTGAACGACATCTCCCACAGGCGCTTCAACATCCTACGAGGAAGCTGGATACTAGTTTCTCCGCACCGCACAAAGCGACCATGGCAGTAAGCATCTTGATGGCACTGATCATCCGACAGCCCACTGAAAACCTACAGAGGCATGCAGGAGTCTCCGTCCAAGACGACCCTCCCAGAATATGACCCAGAGGTATCCCTTCGCCCGGACTCTGTCTTTATCCAACGCCAACACTAACCGTCCACAGTGCTATCTGTGCCCCTCAAACACGCGGGCAAATGGCGAACACAACCCCAAATTCGACAAAACTTTTGTCTTTGTCAACGACTACAGTGCCGTCATGGAAGAGCAGCAAGAGTATGACCCCAGTAGCAAGGACGGATCGCTCGCTTCTAGATTACTCCGCGCCGAGGCCGTTACTGGAAAGTGCTATGTTATCTGCTTTTCCCCTTCTCATAATCTCACTCTTGCCGATATGTCGCCGGCGCAGATCGTTCCTATAATAGAGACCTGGACGAACATCTACGTTGCACATCTGGATCCCAAGTCGCCACTGGCCAAGCTTGCATCCGCTACTACTCTCCCGCCCCTATCACAGGGAACTCTTGCAGTTCCGAATGCTCAGTATCGGTACATGCAGATTTTCGAGAACAAAGGCACAGCAATGGGCTGCTCAAATCCCCACCCGCACGGACAGGTCTGGACTACCACGTCCCTACCAGAAGAGCCTGCGTTGGAACTTGTACAGCTGAGTAAATACCGCAAAGAGCAAGGAGGCGCTCACATGCTCGTTGATTATGCCGAGTTGGAATCGAAAGAGAAGACCCGTACTGTTTTTGAGAACGAGAGCTTCTGGGCGGGTGTGCCTTACTGGGCAGTATGGCCGTTTGAGATCATGGTCGTTCCAAAGCAGCACAAGCGGTCGCTGGTCGACTTTACCAAAGACGAACGAGCACAGCTGGCAGAGTGTATAGCAGAGATTACGAGGCGCTATGACAACCTCTTTGAGACTCAGTTCCCTTACAGTAAGTCAACTACAGTTGGACTTGCAACACAGTGGCTAACAAAATCAAGGCATGGGTCTTCACCAGGCTCCTCTCAGTGGCACAGCTGATGAGATTGAGTCCAGCCATTTCCACATCCACTTCTATCCTCCGCTCCTGCGAAGTGCCACCGTCCGCAAATTCCAAGTTGGCTACGAGATGATGGCTGAGCCTCAGCGTGACATCACCCCAGAGCAGGCTGCAGAGCGTCTTAGGGCATGTGATGGAGAGCTTTACCGGAAGAAGCTCGAATCGGCCCCAGCCACCAACGGCGTAAATGGCGTAAACGGTGTCAATGGTGTCAATGGTGTCAATGGTGTCAACGGTGTCAACGGTGTCAACGGCGTGCACTAGAATATCGTTTGCTAACTTATTCACTTTGCGTAAGAAGTTTCACATGCACATAAGCAGTTGAGGAACTCTTAGCCTGGTAGCTCATACGCTCACTACACGCATATTAGAGACGGCGGGAGAGGTGATACCCAAGAAGAAAGCGATAAACGATACATGATAAACGTTGAGGGCTGCATATAGCGGGGCGCTGCAACGGCGTTTACAGGAAGACAGTACATTTCATAGGTTTCCAATACAAATTCATGCACAATCTTATGACCGACAGCTGTGATGAAGTGTCCATGTGTGCAAGTCCCATGTGATGTATCCTTCGGGAAACGTCATAGGGCAGGTGCCCCACTACGAACTTGATCTCGACCCCGCTACCAGCCAGCAAGGCCCCAAGCTTCTCTCCAACTAGTCCACCACAACCACCTACATCTCTATACACCCTTTACAAACTACACGTATTACAGTAAGAAGCGCCCGAAACCTACTGCCTGGAACAGGGAAATGGAGAGAGCTAATGCTTGTAATATAGACCAAAATGCCAGGAGCCAAGTACACCCAGACCTACCAAAAGGTCAGCGCCATGGGCGAGAAGCTCAAGGCGGCTGGCAAGCCGGGTCCTAGCAATGACGAACAGCTAAAGGTATGTCCTTCTTTTCTTTTGTTTCGGCTTTCCTTTTCTAGCCTAGTGTACTACTCGACCGCAGTTCAGATGCTAACTCTTGTGCAATTATAGTTGTACGCGTACGCCAAGGTAGCAGAGGGCAAAGACATCAACGACGCCAAGAAGCCTGGCATGTTTGATCTTGCTGTATGTTCTCGCATACCTTCTCTACTCCTCCGTATCCTCCGTCGTGATATACCGCCTACATACCATTTCCCATACCCGCACTCACCGGGCAACTTCGAACAGCCATGCAGCGACACAAACTGACAGCATGATTAGGGCAAGGCCAAGTACAACAAGTGGAAGGAGGTCGTTGACGCCGGAACTACGCAGAAGGAGGCCGAGGACGAGTACGTCAAGGCCGCCGAGGAGATACTGGCCAAGCACGACAAATAAGCGTCGGGTGATCGGAGAGACACTCGTGAGACTTTAGTATCACCACGGCTGTGTTATGCCATATGTAATCTTGGAAATCACAAGGACAACAAATGCTTCAATCAACGTGCTCGTATGGTCACTGTACTAGTACGCTGCTAGCGAAATTGCCCAAGAATCTGCACATACTCTACACGGCGGTTGCAATAGTGCTGTTATCAACGCCCATAGCCGCCCCAAGCGTGCCCATTCCTATCCGGTTCCATATATTGCATGGTGGCACACCAAGGCTTCTCTTCAACATTGTAAGGACGAAGCGGCAGATCGTACGGCATGCGGAAGCCTACGACAGTCTCCGGCCCCAACAACTTCGTTCCTTCTGTTGCCATCTCTGCGTTGCAATTAAGGGCAGAAAGGTCCGCAGGCTCAGGCATGTCAGCCCCAAACACTGGGATCATGGCGACTTCTTCTGATTGTGTCTGAGCATATAGGCCAGGCCAGATAACAACACCAACTTCCCATGATTGTATCCAGACCTCTTCTTTCTTGTTCACTACATCGCCCCATGCTTGTTTGCTTAGGTTGGCGCTCGTCACCATTGCCCAGTCGATGGTTCTATGCTCTTCGTCGCCGAAGCGTATGTAGGTCTTGATATGTGGTGCCGCGGGGCCACGATGCGCCTGGCGTTTCGGCAGACCACCTGAAGATACATGCTTCCAATGGCATAGTGTTGGGTGCATGTACTCTAGCTGCTTTTGTTGCTGTGCTGATTGGAGTTTCCAGTGAATTGATCCACCAGACGCATAGCCATCAAGGGAGGTGCGAATTTCTTCTGGTGTCGGGAAGATGACACTGTATCTAGGTAACAACTTTTCTGAGCTAGACCCACGTTTGGTGAAGAAAGATGATGCCTTTGTGAAAGAAGGTGGGGGTTTCTCCGAGATAACAATTTTGGCTGTCGAACAACGGGCAAGCACTGATTGGAAGTTCGAGAGCCACGTCGGTGTTGCACCCAATGTCGCTATGGAGGATATTTGGGTAACGATGTGAGGGCGCGAGTCGTCTTTCGATCTCGAAACGGGGATACCAGAAAGTACTTCTCGTAGTCCTAGCCATCCGAATGAGGTTACCGAAGGACTGGCTGCAGCAGGCTTCTGTCGTGATGGCGCACTACCGATGAAAGCTGCCCTGATACTTGCAAAGTCATAGTCTGCGAGTTGTTTAGTCAGACCATTCAACCGTTTCCCGTATGCTCTAAGATACTGCAGTAAATCGACTTTGAAGCGTTCACCGCTGCCAATAGGGTGGACCTCAAGAGGATCTATCTGTGGAGTTGCTGCCTTGACTGAAACAGGCAACAATGGCGACATCCACACTGCCTGTGTCATATTGGCCCAATCACGGTAGATCATATTGGCTGTATGAATGACAATCTGCGCAGTATCGTCATGTCGGAAGAGGATAAGCATCTTTGAGTGATCTGAATGTGCGTGTAGGAAGTCAGTGTATGTCTCACACGTGGTTCGTACATGAGCGTTACTGACGGGTGCCAAAAGGATCTGGAATGTATGCGCTCAGCAGCTCGATATTAGGATATTGTTCTGCTGTTTCCTAGGTCTTCGTTAAAATCTATAAATTAGACACGGAGTGAGGGAACTCACGAACAAGGAAATTCTGTTACTATCATCCTAGAAGATCCGTATTACGAAGTCAGTGTGTGTCTCACATAGAGTTTATACGGGACATTTCGCACCCGCTTCCAAAAGCCATGTATGATCTTTACTTTGACCATATCCCTCACATCGCTATCGAAGTGCTGCCTGGACGACATCATTATTGAAACTCATGTGGCAATTATCTTGAGCGTGCACTTACATGACAAAATCCAGATCAAACAAAAAGTTAAAGTTCCAGCATTCTTTGATCAGAGGGTCACCCAATAAATCTGACAAACTCACAGCGTCGGCATTCTGGTGTGCAGACAGCTTCTCAATTTTGGTCAGTTGTATAGGCGAAGGCAGAAACCGTGTTTCCTCTCTGCGACTACGTTCGTTATCTGGTGGCTGATTTGTGGTTAGTCCAGCCGGGCGCGACGCCAATGTTTGTTCAGGTATGCTATCGAAGTTCCAAGTCGGCGTGAACGACGGTAGCTCAGGACTTTTACGACGTGATAGTGGTGGGCTTATTGGCTTGTTGAGACTTGCGTGAACGGTAGGCTCCGCGACTTCCTGGTTCGAGGCATCATCATCAAGCTTGCGGCGTTTTGGTGGCGGAGTAATCCCCGTCTGTTGGGACGCCATCAATGAGAGTGTGATAACGGTGATGATTTTGAAGTGATGCCTGCCCTGCGCAATAAGAAAGTTGAAAACAGACTTGTTGACAGTAAGGCACGGACCAGCCGATTGGAGAAGGCAGTCACTTGCGTTAAACGAACAGGTGGAAGGAACAAAAACAAAACCCACTCTGGCCAGCTGCATAACATCACAATAGGGCAAGCATTTAGATATCTTAGGGTAAATTGTGAATGGATATCATTCTCGGTCTAGGCCGTAAAGCTCACTTTTTAAAGCATGCGCTCATCAAAGGCTACAAACATACGCCATCTAATCGTGCTGAGCCTCGTGGAGACGATGCTCGCTAGCGAACGCTGTGAAATGAAAACAGTATTATGCCTACACAAAACGAAAAGGCATCCCAAACGCCAGGAATCGCTAAATCGAAAAGGACAATGCTTTAGGCCGCGCTGGCGCTAAGCATGGGCTGCGCGACCTTGGTAACCTGGTTACCAGCCCGGATGATTGGGTTGCCTTGTTCGTCCTTGACGATGTTGACCTCCTTGTTCTCCTTTTGGGCGCGCTTCCAGATCTCGACCTCGCATCCACCACGAATGACACCCACCCTCATGGTAGAGAGTAGGTTGTGGGCAGCGTTGGAGTGGAAGTAAACACCGCCATTGAACATGGCAGTAGCGTCCTTGCCAATGCCGCTCTTGATCAGAGTCTTGCCTCCGGGGTGCTCGTTGATGAAGTCGGTAACGTCGTGTACAACACCAGCGACGGCAATCAGACCACGGCCGTTCTTAGCCTGCTCAACATAGTCGTCCCACTCGATGACAGGAAGCTGCTCAAGAGGTACACCCCAGTCTAGCTTGGCGCGCTTCTGGTCAATCTTTTTCTGGAGCTGCTGGACGCGACCCTTCTCGATCTCGTTGGCACGGAACTGCTTGAGGTTGGAGGCGAGACCGAGCTTGCTCCACAGCCAGATGGACCACTTGGTGGGGTCGTACTGGTGCCACTCGATAGCGTTACGGTAGTCAGAGGGGAACTCGTGGTGGAAGTTGTGGTAACCCTCGCCGAGGGTAACAAGGGCGGTGATGACGTGGTCCCTGGGGCTGTTGCGGTCGTCAAAGGGCTGGTCTCCGAGCCAGTGGGCAAGCGAGTTGACGCAGAAGGTAGCCTGCTGGACGAAGAAGATGCGGAGGATACCGGCGTAGATGAAGCCACCCTTCCAGTCGTTCCAGAGAAGACCAGCGACAGCCGAGGGGAAGATCAAACCCATGAAGATGACAACCTTGATGTAGTGCTTGTGCTGCCAGACAACAACGGGGTCCTCGTTCAAGTCGGTGATGTCGGTGCGGCCAATACGCTTGGGGTTCTGCTTCATGACCATCCAGCCAAGATGGCTGTAGAGAAGTCCCTTGCGGACGCTGTATGGGTCCTTGTTGGTGTCGGTGTAGCGGTGGTGGGCACGGTGGTCGCGGCTCCACCAGCGGATGGAACCCTCAACAGCACCGCCGCCAACAAGGGCAAGGAAGACGCTGAGTGGGAGAGAGGCGTTGTAGGACTTGTGTGCCCAGAGGCGATGGTAGCCAGCTGTGATGCCGAGACCAGTCCAGAAGTAGTATACGACTGCCCAGAGGGCGGTCTGCCATTTGAGAGGAGTCCAGAAGGCGGCAACGCAGCCAGCGAGAGGGATGCCGATGATGAAGGTAACCTGGGTTCGACGTTAGCCAATGCTGCGGGGTGCGTGTTTACGATCAAACTTACGTTCAGCCAGTTGACGTGCTTGTACCAGTTGGCCTTGGTGATGGGCGTGTCGGTGATGTGTGGCTTCTTAGGGTCGTACTTTGGGTTGCGGTTCGGCTCCGAGGTGCTCGCCATGGAAGACGGCTGCTTGACGTAGTCGGGGTCGACGGCCATCATGCCGGCGGTAGGCTGGTGGGAAGGCATACTGAGGGTGTGGTGGAAAGGTAGTAGTAGGGAAAGCGAGGGATGTCGAAGAGATTCGACTGGAAGCAACTAGCGGCTCAAAAAAAGATTGAGCTCCGGTTGGCTTCCGGTGGGTGTGAGTTCAAAGCTCCAACGGCAACGATGGAAAGCTTCACCACGTTCAAGTGAATGACGAGGTTGAAGGGGGGAGGGAAGGAACAACGAAAGATGTCGGGTGGGAGGGAAAGCAGAGACGGCAGCCGCTGTTAATAAGGCGGCGGAATGGTTGCAGAGTCCCAACACTGCGGGCGTGTAAGCGAAAGACTGGGACCTTGCATTGTCGCTCGAGAACCAGCAATCGCCGTAACTTTTGTCATACCAAGGCTAGCGCCGCACACTAACCGCTGTCTCAGGGTCCCGCACAGGCAAAAAGACGGAGCTGGCTGTAACAGCGCGAGAAAATTTCGGGCCTAACTGTCAAGGTCGTGCTGATCTCGGCATCGAGAACAGACCTGGGTGGCGGTGCGTGGTGCGACGTGCAGAATATCCATCAATCCCAAGCCGCCACCTTCCCCAGATTCTAGCAATCGCTGCCCCTCGGCCGCACTATCCACTTGAGAGCTCTCTGTTGCTTCTTCTCGCCCTCGTCCTGCGAAGATGATCACAAAGAGCGGTCTGGTGCAAATCTTCGGCAGCGCATCCCGGCGAGAAGGATTGCCTTACTGGGCATAGAACCTCACGCCGTGGTGATGCCACAAGTCTCGTCATCGCTAGCTCGCTACCTGTCCTCTCCGCTTCAGGCCCCGCTTGGCCACGCCTGCATTCAAAGGATGAGCCCGATTCAAGCTGACACCACCCTCGTTCAGAAGTTTGTTGATATCGCTCTGCGTCCGCACTACCGATATCTTCTGCAGCCTTACGTAGGGTGCGGCCCGCCAAACTCCAGCCAGTCTGGGGAACTTGGCTGCGACGACTTAATTCAAGCAGTGGCAAAATGCTCGTCTCCCGATGCATAGTGGAGCTCGTCCATGACTCTCGATGGCGCTTGAAGAAATTCGTCTATGCTGCAGAACGTTGGAGACTTTGAAGGGTCTTCTTCCGCTGGCGCAAAATCCCCGGCACGGCTTGAACCTCGGGTGGCCGGTCGCAAGCTCTTCTCGATTGGGATGGCGCTTCTCAACACCTGCTTTGTCTGTCTCCAAGCCATACAGACGACTTGTTCATATCAACCTCGACGCGCGCCCACCATCGCCGACTCAACACGATGCATCAGTCTGCGAATCAACGTACGCTCATCTGCCTCGGCTCCGTGGGTCTTCTGTGTCACACCCGCTGCACCCTCCAGTGTGGTCTTACGTCCATGCCATGAGGTCAGTGGTCGTCTCAACGCTTCAACGGGTAGGGCTGAAGGCAAACTGTTGGTATGCACGCGCGAGCTATGACGAGCCCTTTTTGCAAACGTTGGTTGTGGCACCCTGAATGCGTAGCCTTGTTCGACTTCTGCCAAGGCGCAATCTGTGACAAAGTCTGCCGTTGGTTATTCCTCGATGAGACGAATGCTTCTCCTCTCTCTTTGCAGTATACCAACACATCAACATAGTACCGCTTCTGTCGTCTGGGGCTACCTTGGCATGTACCGCCTGTTAACCATAGCTTAATCCAGCCAGCCAGCCAGAGGTCAGTGGTCAAAGTGTGCGAATATCAGCACGATTGCTCGAGATGAACTTGCGCTCTCCAATAGTGGGAGACTCATAACATTGTATGCTGTTGGAGCGAAACGAAGAAGCTGGTAGTAGTTTTGATGCAGTCCGCATGGAGTCTGTTGCGGTAAGTGTCAGCCTGGTTGTCAGCGAGGCTCCGATCACCGGCTGTTACGCCAGTCTTCAAGAACACGAGTCCCCCCAGAATGAATGCGCAAAGCACCGCACCATCGGGGTCCGGCGAACAGGATGTTCTGACGACGTTCGGCATTAGATCTAGATGCACATTCACTTGATTTCAGTGTGGGAGGCGTCTCCCGCAATATCTCCCGCCCTCTATCGTCGGAGTGGACCGCCCGCTAAGCGGACTCCCAGGCCTCCACAACCAATCACGTATTCCCTACCTATCAGTACAGGCGATCGCTTTAGCACATACGCGGGTGTCGCCCCCTCTGCCACTGCGAAATGCGCGCCTTAGCGACGAGTTTGCCGTGGAGAACAGTAATTGTTTCCGGCGGCTCACGACTATCTTCGGCCAGCTCCAATCTTTGGCGGTCCGTGAGTGCCTTGAATCTACGGCTAGGACGTTGTCGATGAACAATTGTGTATCGTGAGTACTGGCGCGAGAGATAATACTCCTTCTCCACATGTTCTATATAGACGAGGAGCCAGCTCCATCGGTTTGAGCCGTCACTCTAACACACATCGACTGTTCCCACTTGGACTAAGGTTTCACCATCTTCACGTCACTTCCCCGCATGTCAAACTCCAAGTGAAAGATTCGAGTCTTTCAAGAGCCATCCTAGTGGTGAGCAATTCTGCACGCGATAGCTCGTAGCCGATCAAACGTTCCATCCGACCCTCCCACTGATCGTGTAGTTCGATATCTTCAGCCACCTCGCCAATCTTATCGGGATCTTCAACATCGAGCGCATCCTTATCGGAAGTTCGACGACTAGACATATAAGAGTTGGCCTAAAACTTACACATCTGCTTCTGTTGGAACGCGCGCATCTGGCGTTCAAAGCCTGAGCAACCATGGCCGACATGATTGGTCCAGACCATACGCCAAAGCGAAGCTTCGGAGAGCAAGCAAGGCGCGCCATGAAGGCCTTCACGACCAAGTATGACCTCCTTTTGTGATTTGCCTGTAACCCTCTAACAACGTTTACAGAGATGGGTTAGTTGGCACCTACGACTACGGATTTCTCTTCCGGCCAAACCTACCTTTTATGAAGAAGGAGCGAAGAGCAGCGCCCTTTTTCGGCCTTAATGATCGTATGCCAGTACTACTAGCTCTCCTTCTCGGATTTCAGCATGCACTCGCCATGTTAGCAGGTGTCATAACCCCACCGATCATACTTGCCAACGCCGCCAATCTCAGTTCGGACCAGCAACGCTACCTTGTTTCCACTTCGCTAGTAGTCTGCGGAATCCTATCCTCGATTCAAATCACGCGCTTCCACATCTGGAAGACCCCGTACTACATCGGTACAGGTCTGATTTCAGTTGTTGGTACATCTTTTGCGACTATTCCCGTGGCGACTGGCGCGCTTAGCCAGATGTACGCGACTGGATATTGCCCAACTGCTGCTGATGGCACAAGACTACCGTGCCCTGATGGATACGGTGCTATTCTCGGTACTTGTGCAGTATGCGCGTTGCTGGAAATTGGCATGTCCTTTACCAACCCGCGTATCCTCAAGAAGGTTTTCCCACCCCTAGTTACCGGTCCTACAGTTCTGCTCATCGGTGTCCATCTCATCGAAACTGGACTCCAAAACTGGGCCGGCGGTTCCGGTGACTGCCAGTCCCGCCCGGAATCTGGACTTTTCGCGCTATGCCCCAACATCAACGCTCCTCACCCTCTTCCCTGGGGTAGCGCCGAGTTTATCGGTCTTGGTTTCAGTGTCTTCATCACCATCATCATCTGTGAGCGTTTTGGCGCACCCATCATGAAGTCCACTGCCGTCGTCATCGGACTCCTCGTCGGATGCATAATCGCTGGTGCAACCGGCTACTTTGACAAGTCTACCATTGACGCGGCGCCTGCTGTATCCTTCATCTGGGTCAATACCTTCAAGCTCTCCGTCTACGGGCCCATAGTACTCCCGCTCTTGGCGGTTTACATGGTTTGCGCCATGGAAGCCATTGGTGACATTACCGCTACCTGCGATGTTTCGCGCCTCGAAGTCGATGGCGAAATGTTCGACTCCAGAATCCAAGGTGGTGTCCTCGCTGATGGCCTGAATGGCATGATTGCTGCCCTGTGCACTATTACCCCAATGAGGTAAGTTGTGCCTATACAAAATGCATATGAGACATACACTGACTTCGTATTTGCGCAGTACATTTGCCCAGAATAACGGTGTCATTGCTTTGACTCGTTGTGCTAACCGGAAAGCTGGTTATGCGTGTTGCTTTTGGCTCATCATCATGGGAATTTTTGCTAAATTTGCTGCGGCTCTTGTCGCCATCCCATCAGCAGTTCTCGGCGGAATGACGACCTTCCTCTTCAGCGCTGTAGCCGTATCTGGTATCAGAATTATAAGCACCATGCCCTTTACCCGCCGCAACCGCTTCATTCTCACTGCGGGATTCACACTGGGTTTTGGCGCCACTATGGTTCCCGACTGGTTTGATCATGTCTTCACATACGACGGACCAAACCACGCACTGCAGGGCTTCTACAACGCTATTGTTTTGATTCTGGAGACTGGTTTTGCTGTTGTTGCTCTAGTCAATGTTATACTCAACCTTGTCTTACCAGAGGAGATTGAGGATGAAGAGACACCAGAGTTGACTGCGAATGAAGTTGATGAGCCAGCGGACAAGGAAGAGTGGGCGAGGATCAGGAAGGGAGCCACAGATGTTGAGGGACGACCGAGTTCGGATATCGAGCCTAGCAAGGCTGCATAAGCGTCGTTTGAGCTGTCTGGTTTTACAAAGAGCGAGTTTTCATGCTTCAAAGGCATGTCGGCGTTATAGTGTTCTGGTAGTTTATGTTTATAAAGAGACTGTTCATCGTCACTTCTACCCGAGGCCGCCCAGGTCACCTCACAATGCCAACGTGCACCACGAACCCACTCCCCTCCTTCAACCCCTCACCTAGCATGCTATCAGGCACCTGCCAGACATGAAAACTTCGATGAAAGCTTTTCAACCAAGTTTCAAAGACTTCTGGACTACGTAGCTGCTGCGCTATCAGACATAGCGTGGGGCTCCCACTTCCCTCTTTCAGCCTACATAGTGCAGCACACGTTGCATTGAGCGGCTCAACGAGGGCTTCGTTGTAGACACAGTCACACGCTACGATCATATCCACAGGATTGAGGTGAAAAGTGGCGTCTGTCTCCCAGTCAAGCTCCAATGTTGTGATGCGGTCGATACCGCCGCCACCACCACCACCACTCTTTGAGTGACCCTGATGTTTCTTACTCCCCCTCCCACTGTTTTTCTTCACTGGTATCACAGTACCGAGGTTTTCGGCGATGTTCTGCCGAAGCAGTTTAAGCACGTAGTCTTGATCGGTGGCCGTATAGCTTGCTATTCGGGAACCCAGGCAGAGCGCCACGATGCCTGATACGCCTGCGCCGAGCTCGAGTATGGTGGAGCTGGGCGTGATCAACTGATTTGTGAAGAGGAAGTTTGTAGGGGAAGAGATCCATGTTGCGAATAAGGGTGTGACTTTCCATACCACTGCATTAGTGTTAGTCGGCGTAACAGGAACGAAAGGCAACAGTTGTATCATAATGGCGACAATTATCATGGATTCGCTGGCCTATCTACTGCACGATAGTATAGTTCAAAAGCAACGAGCTCTTTCGTACAGAGCTACGAAGCTGACATGCTTTTTCGCGGGAACTCCCAAGGAAAGCCAGACTCAGCTGGGTTCTGAGAAAGGCTGGGACAACGCATGACCTCGGAGATCATCACAGCAGAACTTACTAGCACCAGTAGTCCCCTCGCTACGATTTGAGGTCAAGAGACCCTTTGAGTGATGAATGACCAGATCATGGCCCGCCACCGTAATCTCTAGGGTTGGGTCTTGCGAATCGATGAAACCGAGTGACTGAGAAGGGATATCTTGCGAGAACACGACGAAGGCTTCTGCATGATTTGATGAGTGATGTATTGATGATGACCACTTTGTTGTTTTTCGATATTTTCCACATTAGAAATGTGTAGGAGCGAATCGCAAGGAAAGAGCAGTACGATGAGCCGAGGACCAGCGTAGTGTTGTGATTCGATGGTGAGATTCCAGGATACCAGGGGCGTCTTACATACCTTCTTCAGGGTCCAGGATAGGTTCCGTTGCCAGAATATCCGTGATGAGACTCCGCATCTTGGCAACGCTCAGGCGACAGCGGGTTGCGAGTATGCGCACGAGCCTTGTGCCTGGTGAAGGTTGGCACTCAAGCCAAATACAGCGTCAGAAGGATGCTGCGCGGCTTGGAAGAGTCTCTGGCTTGCTTGGCCAGCTGAAGACGGGCGCAACTGCACTTGGACGACAAGTGACGTCGAGCAGGTTTCAGACACACAAACGACGTCCAGGCAAGACGACAGGAGGCTGACACGACCTGGCAAACCTTGCGATGTGTGCTGCGTTGTCGATCTTCAGTCGCATCTCGTTCGACAAGAAAGAAGTGGAGAAGCGGCTAGCCCCAGTTGCCCAGAGCTTGCGGTGGCTTAGTGAGGTCATTGCCTAAGAAGCTCGGCCGCCCAAGCAAGTCGATTTAGCGACTTGAGCATAACATAGCGCATAAGCTCCCCAACACACCAACCTCATCACATCCGCCATTCTCCGCTGGCGACGACACACTCTACTTATACCCTCTCGCTGCTGCTGGCACTTTTTGTGATACCCTTTGCCCTATACCCCCACATATACCCACGCTCAACACACACGATTGTCGCTCTGGACAGCTCCCACCCCAGAGTCGCCAAGATGCCGCAAGACCTCAAGAAGCTGATGCCCCAGGCCAAAATGCACCGGTCGGGGCCCTACACGTGCGAAGCTGCGAATGCAGAGAAGGTAGAAGGCGAGACGGTCCCGCGCCGCAACCTGGCTGCGAAAGAAGGCCTGATAATGAAGCCCCACGACAACGTAGCCACACTGTACGACGTTCTGCGACACTCAGCCGCCAAGTTCGGAAACGCAAAGGCAGTCGGTGCGCGCAAAATCGTCAACGTACACGAAGAGACGAAGAAGGTCAAGAAGATGGTCGATGGCAAGGAGCAGGAAGTAGATAAGAAGTGGCAGTACTTCGAGCTCAGCCCGTACAAGTACAAGAGCTTCGTCGAGTTCGAGAAGATGGCTCTCTCGGTAGGCTCGGGACTCAAGTCGCTCGGCTTCAACCCACAGGACAGGCTGCATCTGTTCGCCGCTACAAGCATGCAATGGCTTGCGTCCGCACATGGTAAGTACTCGCGTGTATATATGCAAAAAGCAACAACTAATTATGATTCCAGGCGCCATCTCCCAATCCATGGCCATTGTTACCGCATACGATACACTGGGAGAAGAGGGTCTCAAGCACTCCATGCTCCAGACTAACGCGAAGGTCATGTTCACAGACCCAGAGCTACTGCCCAGGCTCGTCAACCCAATGAAGGAGGCCAAGGATGTTCAAGTTGTCGTGTACTGCACCAAGAACGACCCCAAGCAGAAGGACATCGACACCCTCACCCAGGCCCACCCGCACTTGAAGGTCATAAGCTTCGACGAGCTGGTCAAGATGGGCGAGCAGAGCCCTGCAGAACCCATCCCACCCAAGGCCGACGACCTGGCTTGCATCATGTACACGTCCGGATCTACAGGTACCCCGAAGGGAGTTATGATCAAGCACCGTAACGTCGTTGCTGCTAGTATGTCACAGACCTCAAAAATCATTAACAGCCTACTGACAGCTTCTAGTTGCTGGTGTCGACGTCATCGTTGGCAAGTACCTCGGACCAGGCGATGTTCTCATTACCTACCTTCCCGCCGCGCATATTCTCGAGTTTGTCTTTGAAAATGCCGTACTCTACTGGGGCGGTACTATGGGTTACGGAACCATCAGGACGCTCTCAGACCAGTCGGTGCGCAACTGTGCCGGTGACATCCGTGAGCTGAAGCCGACTGTTATGGTCGGTGTGCCTCAGGTGTGGGAAACCATCAAGAAAGGCATCATCAACAAGGTTGAGGCAGGAGGCGCTGTCAAGAGTAACATGTTCTGGGGTGCGTACGCTGCCAAGGGCTTTCTTCTTGGCTCCGGACTACCTGGCAGTGGTATTCTTGACGCCATCGTCTTCAACAAGGTCAAGGAAGCCACCGGTGGCAGGCTCCGAATTTGCATGAACGGTGGTGGACCCATCGCGAAGGAAACCCAGCGCTTCATCTCTATCGCCATTACGCCCATGATCAGCGGATACGGTCTGACTGAAACCTGCGCTATGGGTGCGCTCATGGACCCCTTGGCTTGGAACGAGCATGCTCTCGGCGAAATGCCTGGTTCAATCGAAATGAAGCTCGTCGACTTTGCAGACGCCGGCTACTTCTCCACTAACAAGCCACCCCAGGGAGAGATCTGGATCCGTGGTGGTGGTGTTGTGGACGGTTACTTGGACATGCCTGAGGAGACCAAGGAGGCGTTTACCGACGACGGCTGGTTCAAGACTGGTGACGTCGGAGAGTTTAATGCCAACGGTGAAATCCGCATCATCGACCGTAAGAAGAATTTGGTCAAGACGCTCGCTGGAGAGTACATTGCGCTTGAGAAGCTCGAGTCTGTCTACCGCTCAGCGCCCATTGTTGCCAACATCTGTGTCTATGCTGCGGAAGACCGTCAGAAGCCTGTCGCTATTATCGTGCCTACCGAACCGCAACTCAAGAAGATTGCATCGGCAGAAGGTGTCAGTGGCGACTCTTTGGAGGAGCTAGTTCACGATAAGAAGATTAACTCTGCTGTGCTCAAGCAATTACAGCAAGCCGGTCAAAAGGGCGGCCTGGCTGCCTTCGAGATGATTGAGGGTGTTGTATTGGCAGACGAGGAATGGACACCACAGAACGTAAGTACCAATGCGACACGCAAGTAAACCTACAACATGCTAACAACATATCAGGGTCTCACCACTGCTGCACAGAAGCTCAACCGCAAGGGCATCTTGAAGCAATACCAGAAGGAAGTTGACCAGGCTTACGGCAAGTCGTCGTAGAGGCATGCCGTCAGAGGCGCGAAAACGACGTTAGGCATCATATCTTGTTGCAATGCTTGGGTTGTTGGCTATTTTCTTATGATTATATGAACCCAGTTGCAGAGTTTTCTATTCTGAGTGGCGGAGCAAGCGTTGTAATTATATCCTTGAGGCTATAGCATGGCGCAAAGCTTTTGGTTGTTTGAATGCGTAGTGTACTTCCGGTACTATCCATAAGTTTCCATCCATGCTCACTAAAAATGACGAAGAACTGTTCCTTTGTGCGTTTATACATTATATCGACATACGAGGGGTGGAAGGTGGTGAGAGCCGTCTCATGTCGCTTCGTAGCGGCTTCGTTCCTCGGCTCGTGTGAGGTGAATTGTGATGGGAATCAAAGGTAAGGACTTTTTGTATGGGCGCACATATAGGCAAGTATAGATAGTATATCCAATGGGTTCAACGTTTTACTGCGTTGATAGCTGTGCGCCATCTTATTGCTTCTTGGCGTCCCTCTCAGCCTTCCGGAGCGCGCGTTTCCGGATGTTCTCGTGCATGCCCCTGTTCACCTTGACTACAGTATCCGAGCGCTCACCCAAGAAGCGCGAGAGAAACCAGTGCATAAGTCCGTGACTCCAGTATGGCGTACTTGTAAAAGCCACACCCTGTGCACCCCCACTTCTTCCAATCTTGCTCAGTGTGGCGTTTACGAACTGCTTGGGGTTCGGCACAAGGGCGGATGTCTTACGGATCTTGGACATGGCGGTGGTTACGAGGTGGGATTGGACGCACTGAACGTATACGCCATGGGGCTCAAGCTCAGAAGCAAGCGCGGTGGACCACTGTTGTAGGAATGCCTTGCTGCCAGAGTAGGTTGCGAGGAGGGGCGTGGGGAAGAAACCGCCAAAGGATGCCATGGTGAGGACAAGGCCACGCTTGCGAGACATCATGCCGGGGGTAACAAGCTGCGTGACGCGTAGCGTAGCCATACAGTTGATCATGATGATGTCGTTCATTTCCTGCTTGGGTGTCTCGACAAATGGCACGGGGATGCTGTGGCTCAAGCCGACGTTGTTGACCAGTATGCTGACATCCAATCCTTCGATGAGCTTCTTCATGTTGTTGTAGTCGGCATCCTTGTTCAGCGCAAAGTCCATGGCCAGCGTCTTGACGGCGATTTTGGGGCCATACTTGGAGGTGATGTCGGCAGAGAGGGCATCGAGCTTGGATTGCGTGCGCGAGACGAGGATGAGGTTGTAGCCCTTTGCTGCAAGGGAGAGGGCGAACTCCTTGCCAATGCCGTCTGAAGCCCCAGTGATGAGTGCCCAGGTACCGCGGGGTCCGAAGGTGCTAAGCTGGCGGGGGGTTAGGTATGCTCTGGGCAAGTGGTAGAGTCATGTGGAAAGGCTGCATACCGATTTTCCTGGAAGCACGAACAAGCTCAGGAGAACCCGGACAGTGCTGACAATGGGTGCTGCGAAGGATGCAATGCCGACAAGCAAGAAGCCATAAACGGCAGCCTGCACAAAGGAGTTGCTCGCATCGATGTGAACACCAAACGGCTCGAGGATGCCTGCCATGATGGGCGGATGCTAGAGTGACCAGAGGTTGGTGGTTGGGGAGGTGAGGTCAAGGAAGAAACGCAAGCGGCTGCAGCACCCAAGTTCGCACGCTCTGTCAGTCGTCGCGACTGTCTTCTCACTTCTCGCCTGGCTTCGCTCTAGGCCCTGCCGAGGCTGGCGGGACTAGCGCGGCGCTAGGCTTCGGCACCGGAGAAACCTGTCGTCCACACTTGCTAAGCGTAAGCGAAAGTCAGAGTGGAAATTGTGTCCAGCAACATCGAAAGCTCGACAATACCACCCGACCCGCAACCATGGCGACCGAACTCACGTACGTTGTGCGAACCCGCGAACAAGACTGTCGACAAATGCTGATTGCGAAATAGTGTCCAGTCGGAGCGCGCTTTCCAGAAGCAGGTACTAGACGCCCGTTTCGCGATTTCCCAGCACACACGGTACTAATGCGATGCGATAGCCTCACATCTTCCTCAACCACAAGGTCGGCGGACCCCGCAAGAACACCCGCAACAGGAGATGGTACAAGGACGTCGGTCTGGGTTTCCGTACCCCCAAGACCGCCATTGAGGGTACCTACATCGACAAGAAGTGCCCATTCACCGGCATGGTCTCCATCCGTGGCCGTATCCTGACCGGAACTGTCATGTCCACCAAGATGCACCGTACGTGAATACCCAGGTCTGGAGCGCACACAGGGCTCGGCCAGCACCACAAGAAAACGCTTGGCAATGGGGACTAACGCAGTGCAGGCACCTTGATCATCCGCCGTGAATACCTTCACTTCATCCCCAAGTACTCCCGTTACGAGAAGCGCCACAAGAACCTCGCCGCACACGTTTCTCCCGCTTTCCGTGCTGAGCCCGGTGACCAGGTCGTCGTTGGCCAGTGCAGGCCCCTCTCCAAGACCGTCCGTTTCAACGTTCTCCGTGTCCTCCCCCGAAAGGGAAAGGCTGCTAAGCAGTTCAACAAGTTCTAAGTGCATAGAAAAGGGATGGTGTAACGGTTCATGATCAACAACGGAAAGAAACTTGGTTGAGGCGGAGCGTGATGGTTTTCGATATGGTCGTCAAAACTCGGCATCAAGGGTTGAGGAATCGGAGTCCCATGGGCCATGTATGTTTCTTCAGCTACGATCAATGAAAGTCCTCGAGTGGTCAAACAAGCCACCGAGGCGGGTCAAAAAGTCCATTGCTATTTGTACTGGATCGTGATGACTTCTAGTCAACGTAGCTCGCGTTGGGAACTCTAGTTCTCTTCATGCTCCGACCCTACCATGACATGCCCTCGATCTAGGTCGTGTGAGAATATTCCATGCATCAAGGTATCCGTGTATAGATTAACATTACATCACCATCTTTTATATCAATACCCAGTGTTCTTCCCCCTGTCTCTCTAAGCCTTTACGTAGAAATTCCACTGCATGAACATCCAGATCAGACTTGAAGTCGCTACCATCACCGGTCCAGCCAACGGCTTTCCCCATCTTGTCGTCCCGAACACGAACCATTCACTCATGAAGTGTCCCCATGCTACGGCATAAGTGGCGATAGCCAATTGGTAGAAACTAGGGTTGTTGATGTTGTAGGCAGCGTAGAAACGTACCACGCCCGTCAAAAAGGTCCATGTCCCAAACGTGCGTGAAGAGAGAGCAGTTACGTGTTTTGGCGTGGTAGGTGGTGGGTCAATTGGAGTAGGGTTGTAGACGCGCGAGGTGAAGGACAGCGTGGAGTAGCATTGGATGCTGTTTCCGATGGAGATCAGAGAGACCTGCGGAGATTGTTAGCTGGCCTATTGGAGAGACGCTGTAAAGGTGACAATTGTAAGGTTGCAGAGCAGAACGTACGATCAGAAGCCATTTAGGTAGCAGACCCTCTGATTGAGGGAGGTAGGATTGCAGCACGTCCATTACAGTGAGAAATTGGGTGCTTAGATGGCAGTACAGAGCTCGGGAATTTGTGCGCACGTCGAGCGTTGGATTTGGGACGTTTGGGACGTGTTCAGCCTGGTACAAACGCGAGAGCACCGAAAGGTCTTGGTCTGTGCCCCTGAGTCGAAGACATTTGGATTCATTCCTCAACTCGCAGTCATGGACCTGTTCTCGCAATACGGGAAAAAGAAAAGACCAGAGTTTCAGCGACTAAATACAAGCATTCTATGTGAAAGGGTAATAGGAACGCGTGTTGAGGAAACGGGGTCACGCATAGTTGGAGGTGCACAACGCGCGTCTAAAGTAAGACCAGACTGTGTAACGATAAATTGAAAAGTGCTACTAAGGAGATTGATATCTGAAGTACCACTGCTACTACGTTATCATTCAACAATGTGCTCAGTGGAAAATTGAGGCACCAGCGCGAGGTTGTAGATACGAATGCTTTTATCGATAAAGCTTAGAGAAAATACTGATGCTTCAATATCTCGCCCCAGTCCATAATGACCATCACGATATTTCTTATGCATATATTACGCGCCGGAGGTGATTATGCTCATGTCTTTACAAAATGGATCAGACGATGACCACCATGATGAGGAGAGGGGCGACCCTGTATCCGGCGCGGCAAACACGGATGAAGAAGCCCACCTGTTAGGAAGGGAAGAGTTGGATTTTGAGGATTATATGCCACCTACGCGTGCCAGTCGACACACATTCTTGAGTTTCTTGCGCAGTCCAGAGCCGCCTCGCGTCCAATCCATACAGCCGATCTTCCCGTCGGTTCAAGCGCGCCCAGTACAGTGGCTTGAAGCATACAGGCTCAACAACCCTATTTCGCTCGCTGTCGTGCTGCTCGTGTGGCTCCTGGTTTTCATATGGTTTCTGACTGCCCAATTACCGCTTCGAGATGGGGACGGCAACAGTGTGCTCAACCTCGACTGCACAGATACACTCTGGAAACGAAAGAACGAATGCGGTATCGACGGAATCAATTGCCGGCCCTTCAGCGACTATTCTCTCGCCTTCCAGTGTCCAGCAAAGTGTGGAGGTGTGCAGATCCTGAATCCGCACGTTGTTGGGCCGCTTGAAGTAAATTATCGGCCTCTTGTCATCGGCACAGAAGTTTATCGTGGAGATAGTTTCATCTGTGGCTCAGCGATCCATGCTGGGATCGTAGATGATCAGAAAGGTGGTGCTGGTCGTATAACCCTCGTTGGCAACTATGACAATTTTGCCAGTACTAAGCGCCACGGCATCGAATCCTTGCCTTTCGATTCCTACTTTCCGCTAGCTTTTTCTTTGGCTTTCGATGACAGCTTCCAGGCCATCTCTGATCCTCGATCAGCATTGCTTCCCATCTCGATTCTATTTACTGCCGTACTTGCTATATTCTCCACATCGCCAAAGATCTTCTTTCCAATCTTTACTCTCATATTCGCCCATGTGAGCTTTTTTTCTGATCCACCATCGGCATCGTATCACAGTACCACTGTACTGCCAGATCACATATCCATGTTCGCAAAACGACTTTTACCGGCAATGTTCGTAGCAGTAGTGTTGTACTCTACTGTCATTAAGCGAACCTTGTCTGGGCTGACTGCTCAGTTTGAGAAAGCAATCTTCTGGCTTGGTGGATTCTGGATTGGGGCGTTATCAAATTACACCTTTGATTGGATACCTATATCGCGACTTACGGCACACGATCTGGAACAACAACCGGGGGCGAAGATAGCCTTGGCCGTAATTATTGTGGTACTGGCAGTAATCATTGTGGGTCAAGTATACTACTTCTGGCTCGAAGGCCGCCTGCTCCGATACCTCGGCTTGTACGGAATTTTCGTTACCAGCATCTTAATATGCTTGGTTATACCAGGTGTCAATCTGAGAATCCACCATTACATTCTTGCGATGCTGTTGCTGCCCGGAACCAGCCTCCAGACACGGCCATCCTTGCTCTACCAAGGCATTCTATTGGGCCTCTTTATCAATGGAATAGCGCGTTGGGACTTTGACTCTGTTCTGCAGACTTCTGCAGCACTTCGCGATGATGCAAAGTTCAACTCGGTCGTTCCTAAGATACTGAATGCTGTTATCGAGTCCGATACCGAGGGGACCGTTGCGACATTTTCGTATGATGTACACCCGATCGGAGTTAACGGTATAAGTGTTTTAGTAAACGACGTTGAGCGCGATCGTACGTTCTACGAAGGTGGGCTTGTTGCGGCTTCCTTCAAATGGGATCGGCCAATTGACAAAAGGGTAAATGAATACTTTCGTTGGGCATATGTCATAGACGGGCGAACGCTTGACTATTCGAGGCCAATTACATGGTATGGTACTGGTACGTGGAGCAATGGAGGCTCGGTGGAAAAGAAATGAGAACTGTTGGCTGCACTGTTGCAGCTATAAGATTACCCAAGGCCTAGGCTCATGTTAATGTGGCATGTTGGATCTCCATGGTCTCATCTCTTCGAAAATTCCAACCGTTGTAATCAAGAGAATACGCGGGGGTTTGGTTGTTGTTATCTTTCGGATTTGGAGACCCGTCATTTGCTATAGGTGGCATCGAACCATGGTATCAACCCCATAAACCCCGCCTTCATCGTCACAAAGCCCACATCACTATACGGTTCAGCCACGAGAGACAAGTTTATCCAAAGGCATCTACGCAGCTCTTCTTCTTTCATCATTTCCTCCTTCCCTTCCTCCCAGACCAACCTAGCCTTCACTCACTACTATCCAAAATGGTAAGTCGCAACTGTCGTATGCTTCAGCTACAACGCACATTACTTCGCCCAAATGGATGACTGTCTTGTTTGAACCAGTTGTATGGTTTTTCTTTGACAATCACAGGGTGTTCTTCTCTCATGCGTCCACAAGTTTGCAATCTATACTGAACTTCAAGTAGCACGGAATACTCCTCACAGCCACCGCTGCGCTTTCCACACTGGTTCCTCGCCAGATGCGAAACTGCCCCTCTACACCAACATGTCCTCGATGGAACGGCTGTGTATCAACCTCCACCAACGGTGCTGTATTCCAGCTCAGCTGTGCAACCGACTACAACGGCCCCGTCATTGACGCTGCGCAGGTGAATCAAAATCGAAAAGAAGTCCCGATGAAGTACTCACATCAATTTAGGCCGATGCGTTCGTCGACTGCGGAGATGCTTGCTCTCGACGTTCCGGTTGTGTTGCATTCAATATGAAAGATGGTTTCTGTTACCTTCTTGGCAAGCCCGTTGGAACTGCCCGAATCTCGTGGGTCGATCGCTAGCGCATCGGTACCTCTTAAAACTGTTCTGACATATTCTACAGCTCCAACAACGTAAACGCCGGCGTAGAACTCAAGGCTCCGACCGACCCAGAGCTAGCTCCTGGCTCTTCGACGTGCACTACGGTGATTGACTGCCCCACCAACGACAAGTGTAGGTACCTTACCAACAGCAAGTCATTCATCGCCGAATGCAACTATGACTACTATGGCGGAGACATCGCTCTCAAGTCAACTGATACCATGACAAAGTGTGTGGATGAGTGCGCCATCTTCCCAGGATGTGTTGCCGTCACTTGGGTTGACAGCAACTGCTACCTCAAGAACAATAACACCAAGACCGTCTACAACAACGACGTGGATAGTAAGTAGTTTGTGTACTTCCTGTTCCTCTCATGAAGCTAACACAAGTTCAGGTGTCGTCCTTGAAGTCTAAATTTCACGTTAGGAAGAGAAGCCAGATACTGTCAACACCGCGCGATATCCCCGAATGAATGAACACATTAGCGCCAGACGAATCTGGGGTCGAAGAGGGTGTGGATTATTGGACTTTCTAGGTCATTGAAACATCTTGTGGCTCTCTTGCCTTCTTACCTTACTGCATAACGACCCACGTTCATGCTATGTCAACCAAGCAGTGAATAATAGGAACTAAACATTCATTTCGGTATCCATCCTCGAGTGCAGTATCGATGCTTTCGTAACTCTTGCATGCCGCAAATATATAGACGGAGGTGTTAATGCTTGATACGCTTATCATGAGCTGGCTTTAAGGGCTAATCGTAGTGTCGAGGAGTTAGGCTGATGTCTAATGCTAGGGCAAAAGGAAAGTAGATCGACAGTAACATGATCAGAGCGACCATTTTGCCGTGATATACCCGTCATTTAGTCTTGATAAATTTAGCGACTATACAAGCCTCTCGCTGCAATCGAGCATTTCCTACGTTTTCTCTAATCTTTTCCCGTGCGTACGTTCGTGGTTATACATGACGTCATTGTACGTTACTGAGTAGCGTAATCCAAAGAGATCTATGGATAGTCCCCCCAAAAAATCTGCGATACAGAGTAGGATAAGATGCTTTAGCGAGAACGTTGAAGATGAGACTGTGGCCTCGGGTTCGGGCGCAAAGGTGGCGGCGACCATGATCGCCGTTGATAGCCACCCCACTAACGGCGATGGTGACTCAACCAACCACGACCTATATAATTAAGATGATAAGCACGAGAGCTTCAATGTAGCCTTACTCTCAATTACCATCTCGATGGCGCTCCAAAGCTTCTTTATCAGCGCTATCGCAGCCTACCCCACAGTGACCTTATTCTTTGCACCGTTCCTGCTCCTGTTCATTCGTTCCATATATCGCGTCTATTTCCACCCGCTATCTCACATTCCAGGACCATTGTTACCCAGGTTGACTAGCATATTCCTCCATTATCACGCTTATATCGGGGATGAAGCAAGCACAATTCACAAGCTCCACGAACGGTACGGCCCGTACGTGCGTGTCGCACCCAATGAAATTGACATAAGCGACGCGGATGCTATACCTGCAATCTATGTTTCAAAAGGAGGGTTTCCAAAAGCGGCATGCTACGCTAATTTTGATATCGACGGCCACAAGACTATCTTCTCGACGGTTGATGCGGATTACAGGAGTCCGAGGGCAAAAGCCGTAGTCCCACTGTTCTCTACCAAAGCGCTCAGAGAGAACGAGAAGGCTATCTGGGGGTGCGTGGATCGCATGATCGAGCGGCTAAAGGAAGAATCAAAGACAAGAAGGCCGGTCAACGTGCTTAATCTGACGCGAAGCTTGGCAGTAGACGCAGTTTCCACGCATCTTTTCCGGGAGAACTACGATGGAGTCAGCGAGCGCGGTCCCGTGCTCAGTGTTAGCGCATTCGTAGACGCATTTGTAGCGGTCGGCCGCTTCTTCTACCTTCCAAATATCGCTTTCGTATGGCTAGAATGGGCCGTCGGTAAATGGATGCCCGACCCTGAGACCGACGATAGCATGATGCTGGTCGACAAGTTTGTCTCTGCCTTGGTAACCAACACCTCCGAGAAGTCAACGACCTATCCAGGACGTCTACTAGCCGCCGGGCTTAGCGACTCGGAAGTCAAAGCGCAGTGCAAGGATCTTGTCTTTGCGGGCACAGATTCTACGGGAATGAACTTGGCTACGATCATGCTGAATCTAGCATGTTATGCCGAGAAATACGAGAGACTAAAGGAAGAGATCAGGAGTAATGCTGCCCTTGGTTCTGATGCACAAGAAGTCCAAGCGTTGCCCTACCTCAACGCTGTTGTCAAGGAGGGTCTTCGAATTAGCATGGCCAATCCGACGCGTTTGCCTCACGTTGTACCTACGGGAGGCTGGACTTTCAAATCCACCTACTTCCCTGCTGGCTCTGTTGTCGGCTGCTCGGCCTATGAGCTACATTTCAACCCGACTGTCTTCCCCGAGCCTCGCAGTTTCAAGCCCGAGAGATGGTTAAACCCGACGGAAGCGATGTCAAAGTATTGGTTCGCATTTGGGGTAGGTAGCCGAGCGTGTATCGCAAGAAATTTGGCAACCTTGGAGTTACAGTTTGCGACAGAGCGATTAGGGAAGAGTGGTGTCCTTGATGGAGCTAAAGTGATGCAACAGGAAGTTGAAATCTATGAGTGGTTCAATTCAAAAGTGAAAGGCGAGAGAATTGACTTGGTCTGGGGGTAAACAACAAGGCTCTTTGATGCATTTGGCTGCATGGAGTCTTCGGCGTACAGAATCAATAGACACTTCATGAACAGAAGAAAGCTGAACTCTTGATACCGATGCCTGTGCGTGCTGCCGTTTGATCGGAAAAATCTCACAGGTTTATTATTTCATGTATCATCATAGCTCTTGCACCTGAATAGAAGAGACCAAGGAAACAGCAACACAGAGAACCACACGATACAGCAAACACGATTCTTGGGGTGACACCTCTAGTGCAGAGCAGCATTGACGGAGTGAAAATCAATCGAACAAGTGACCTCTTCCTAGGGCTTTAGATCAGCGACAACTCTACCAGGGGTTGTCAAAGCAAGAAGTAATGTGCCTCGGTGAAAGGTAAAAGACAATTGATGAACACACACATGTATTGAGGCAAACAGCTCGAGAAACTGTAGAAAATGTGTGGTATTCAGAAGCAAAAGTAAACGCTATCAACAAGTACAAAGTAACAAAGGTGAAGAGAGAAAGGAGGAGAAAGCAGTACGTAAAGATCCTGGTGCGTGTTTGCACCATTGTCAATCTGAGCTGCGCGATCGACAAAGCATGAAAGGGGACAAACAAGGGAAACCCAACAACTCAGCTATCCCATCAGTTGGTGTCATTGTGAGATGACTCAGTTGCGCCATGTAGAAGAAAGATGCCCGCCAAATCGGTTCAGGGACGACACTTCTCGCCAGTCTCGAAGCACATCTCGACAACCTCGCGAGCTCCATTATGAAAGCACCTCTTCTTGGTGCCGCAGGTGAACTGCCAGTCACACATCTATAGAAGTCAGTCAACAGAACAAACCAATAAAGATCAGTATGCAAAGAAAAAAGTGTCACCTACTCCGCAAGATTCGTCATCGACCTCGCACAGATAACAGTCCTCCTCAGCAAAAGCAAAGTTTGGCCTAGTACCATTGGAGACTGCAGGCTGTAGGTGGCTGGCTGAAGCATTGGAAGTTGAGTCTTCGGCGTCATCGAGTACCAAAAGCATAGCAGCGGAGCCGAGGAAGTCGCTGGGAGTCATGGATGCATCGTTTGCTTTGAAAGCTTTGACATCCTCTGGCACACTCACACAAACCTCCGATCCGCTAACGGCGTCTTTGCAAAGAAAGTAGAAGCAATCTTCGTCGCAAGCAAAATCGCATCCCTATTGTTAGCTGAAGTCAGTCAAGAGTTCTGCGAGCACACGAGAATCGATGTGTTGACTTACATCACACTCCGTGTTACCGTCGCAAGTGTTGCAAGTTGTTTTGGCCATGGTAATATCACGAGAAGACATAGGCGCAGGAGTATGTACCGCACGAACTGATCTGGCTACCGTATGTGTCGCGGTTGTGATCATGGTCATAGGAATCTCGATCACAGATGGGGAGCGCGAAGCAGTAACAGTTGGGGGCTGTATGACAACGGTGGAAGCTGGATCCTGATAGTGGTAGACGATGGTGGAGGCCGGCTTTTCCACGGTGACGGTGCTGGGTTGAGGACGCTGGCGAGTTATTGTCACAGTGCTGGGTTGAGGACGTTGAGGAACCACTATCACAGTGCTGGTTTGGAGACGGGGAGAAGATACAATGATCGCACTGTTCTGCGGAGCCTGGGGGTATACAGTGACGGTACTAAGTGGAATGGGAGGTACCGAAAGGATGGTCGTAGTGATCGTCGTGGGGTCCTGAGGGACTGCGACGACAGTGGTGGTACTAGCAGGAGGGACAGATGCAGTAACCGTGACAGCTGGAGGTGAGGGTATAATCGATATGGTGACTGTGGAAACCGAGGGAGGAGGAATTGTCGAGATGGAGGTTGGGTAAAGTACGGTCTGCGTCGTAGTTGCAGTTCCTGGCTGGGGCATGACGACAACAGTTGTTGTTTCGCTTGGTGCTGAAGCAGAGATATTGAAGCTGGGAGGCTGCCACTTCGAGCGAATGCTCATGCAAACGGTCAGGTGAGCAGCCAAGTCGTTGCACACGAACTTCTCACATTCAGCGCAGTCGTTGTGACATTCCTAAGCAAAGCAGGATTAGCAAGCCATCGTGTAACACTAGGGTCTACGGAACAATCAACATACCGGGCAGGTCAATGCGTCACAGGGCATACACTGCGACTGTTTGAATGCAGCATTGCGACGAACATGTGGCTGACTACCGACACCATTGGAAGCTACTTCGTCGCGAGGGGCTAGTACACTGCGTCTCGGGGGAAAGACCATTTGTGTGATCGTGTTTGTGGCGGCCGTACTTGTGATGGTGATGGTGGAATCGAAAGTTGGTGTAGGCGGCACAATGGAACTGGTCTCAACACTGGTGCTGGTAACGGTCTCGTAGATGGTGGCTGTGACGCCTGGGATATCAGTGACGCCTGTGTGATTGCGAATGGCCTCAGCAAGCTCTGGCTGGATATCGAAGCAATGTGTTTGATAGCGCAAATATCCATCTTCGCATTGGTAGTGGTCGCAGTCTCGGCAACTGAATTCTGAAAGATTTTCACAGTACTACCAGTCAAAGTCAGTAAGGGCTCTGTATATCAATAGACGGGGAGAGTAGAGCATCATACATCGCAAGGGTCTTGGCTTGTACACTGCTTGCACGTAGCCTCCGACAGGGTAATGGTGCGAGACGATAACGAGTCGGCAGACGAGTCAGCAGCGATATCACTGTCCTGATAGTAGGAGCAGTAGTTGTTCGCGTCGCAGCCAATGTGCCAGTTGCCATCTACAGGGGTGGATCGGGTCGTAACAGCATCTGCGGAGCTACTGGTTGAAGTTGACAGGATTGTCAGACCGGCTGGCGTGGCGGCACCGACAGCGATGAAGCCAGCGATGACGCTAGTAGTGAGACGCATAGCGGAGAGCGTGGTCAGAGGATACCGGGTTCCGCTGTTGAACAGACGAATAGCGTAGAGGTCCCTGGAGAATACCGAAGTACACTTGGGTATGGATGCTCGATGGATGGATTGGATAGAGTTGCTGGGGTGAGTTGTGATGTGAGAGAAATGGAGGATGAGGACCAGAAGACGGGATTATATACTCTGGAATCGACGTGCGCGGTGGTTGGATGGTGAGCAGCAGCAGAAAGGTGCTGCTGCTCCATCATTTGTTATGTTTACTGCTATCCTAGACAGACGAGGTAAGAACACAGGCGATCGATGCTAATACTGCGCCAAGAACAGTAAGGACTACTCCCACAGGTGGTACTTGGGGAAGTAACGACGATGAATCCTTGTAGCATAGTCAACCACCGCGGGGCATCTTGTCTTGATTAACTCTCTGCTCTCCGGCCCAGCATCCGCAACGAGCGCGCTGACGGTAAATCCGAACAAAGTGGCGTCGGCTTCAGTGGGCTTGTGGCCTCCAAGTGCCCAGAAGCAGTCGTTATCATCAGCTTGTCTTCGGCTGTCATCGAGCAGACCATTTATACCCTGCCAGATATCCGTGCGGAAACTGCGAACCTCATCATTCGAGAAACGACCGGTACCTTGATCTTGCAGTTTCCTCACAATGCCCCGGTAGGCTAGGTAACCGAGAATGATACGTTGCGGAAAGGGCACCTTGGCCAGGACGTAGTCGCGCATAGTGTAATAATTATCGATCCAGCGTTCGCGAGAATTATAGAAGAAGAGCCTATCTTCGAGCAGGCCTCTGATACCAAGATCATAGGCTATATCTCTGGCGGCTAACGCCGCATTCATATCAGATAGCAGGCCTCTGCTGATGAGCTCTTTCGTAATGAGCGTGGTGTCAGCCAGTATCTCGGAAGGAGCTCCCGGGCATGATAACTCGAGATAGGGGATTTTGCCTTTGGGTCCAGAGATTGGACCGCCCACGCCGTGTTGGTAAGGGCTATTGGCTAGACGCAGGCGGAATTCGAGTTTTGTGACAAAGGGCGACCACGTATAGTGGCCAGGCTTGTTTGCGCCATGTATAGTGATGCTTCGCTCGACACTGGTGTCCATTAGGTAGTTCTATACATTAGACTGATTGACTGATTGAAAAGTTAAGCTGATGTGACGTGAAGGCATGCATGCTGCCAGTAGCACGGCCATATATTGCAGTCCATGTACGATGTCGTGCCTGATTATCGTACATAAGCTTGATAAGCACAATGCTTTCAGATGTGAGCAGAGGCAGGCGACAGGAAGCGAGGTCATGCTGCTTCGAGTTACAACATGGCTGCAGCCAATCACGCGAAGGTCTGACGTAGCGCGTCAGTCCGGCTGTGGGGAAAGGCGCGACTCCAGGTCAGGGTCGACTTCGACTGCATCTGGCGAAAGTGAAGAGCAGCGTACAGCATCGCGTTAGTCATGATGGATTCCTCGACACTAAGGCACGCCCTCTTGTCGCTTTTCTCGCCTCGTTTGCCTTGGACCCTGGCAACGCGCTTGCTGGCTACACAGCAGTCCTGCACAAGCCCACCGCCCGACTAGGCAACCGCTGCAGCTTTACCTGAGCAATCATCTCCCCTCCATTACCGCCCTAAATCATTCCAACATCCACGCAGCTTCATCTTTACTGCCATCACCTGCACCTCAATGTCTACCATGGCCAATGATAAAGCCGCACCCGCCTTCATGGGCCTTCCGCTTGAAGTGCGACACAACATCTTCGAGTACGTAGCTGCCCGTGACGTCAAGCCCAAGAAACTGCTCCGTTACTGGTTTGAGAAGAAGGAGGTCAAGGCACTTGTTGAGCAAGAGGTCACCAACAACCCCAACGGTCCCGCGCCCCAAGTAGTGTATGGTAACGACTACGATGAGTACGAAGACGAGAGCGCCGCAACTGATGAAGACGGCGACGAGAGTGGCGACTCAGAAGAGACTGAGAGCGCGGAACAGGACAGTGAGATCGAAGATGAAGATGAGGACGAGGACGAGGACGAGGACGAGGACGGGGATGACAATGAAGAAGCAGAGCAAGAAGAGGATAGCGAGGGTGAAGACGAAACCGAACTCGAGGAGGGCGACGAAGGTTTCACCGACAGCGACGGCAACACTGCTGCCATAGTCGCCGCCACTCAGCCTCTTCTTCCGGCGCCTGTGGTTCGGCCCCATGGTAAGAAATATTTTTTTGGACAGATTGCATATGAGACACACGCTGATTTCGTACACTATCATCTAGCCAAATGGCGACATATTCCAAACTTCATGCGCCTCACCCAGTGCCCTCCGCCAGTCCAGCTCTTGTTGGTCTCACAGCAGCTGAATAACGAAGCCAAGAACTGGTTCTACGACGTAGCCACCTTACGTATCGATGCTACAGGCAGCTTCGCCCATACGTCATTCTTCGAAGAAGCATTCAGCCAGATGCAGGTATCGCTGTATGAATCGTATGTAAAACACACGCTGACCTGTTGCATTAAAATTAGCACCGACGCAGCGTTCTCCCCCATGGGTTAGTAATGTCCCTGTATGGACTGCAAGTGAAACATGTACTGACTTTATACATCTGCCTGTAGAGAACATCCGCAAGGTTGACATCACCTTCGTTTGGGATTCGACTTGGATCCGCGCGGACACTACTGGGTCTGTCGAAGTCATTTTCCCCGCCCTTCTTCGTCAGCGGTCAAAGTTCGTACACCAGATCCTGCTACAAGCGCCCGATTTGCGGGAGGTCACCATTCACTGGCAAGTAAACTCCACGTGCGATTTGTCTTCGGAAACATCACTGACCTGACATCCCTCAGGCATGACTCTGCCCAAGACGACGAGAGCACTAACCTGATGTTTGACAACCTTGAGCCATTCCATACGCTTCCTGCTACCGTCAAGGTCGTTGAGCACTATATTGTTGCGGATGCAACGCTTAGGAAACGCAGCGTCGCTGGCAAGCGTCGTGTTGAGTTCCAGAACATCCTCGACATGGGTCTCGATCGTCTCTTTTAAAATTCCCTATGGCGTTTTGCATCGTTGTGTGGTGAGACGTCTATATCATCTTCGCGTTTGTAAGACGGGCAGTTGTACGCCGACGTAACCGGGGTTTACCTTCCTCTTCCATGGAGTCTCGCCTAAACAAGCCGGAACTTCGCGTCCTAGTGCCTCAACTACATGCGTGGCATTGCCTTTTGTGAGCACTACACACCAATCTGGGATACCGAGCGCACAAATGCCAGCGGTTCCGCGGTTATGATCGGCCAGCAGCAGGCTTCCACAATTCCAAGTTTCTCAGCCTTCTCGTTTCCACTCATGCTCCGTTCACTGACTTCCATGACTACAATTTTGACGTCGCAGCCAGCAAGCTCAAGTTTATAGCGAATGCGAAGTGCAACTTTTCAACTTGTATTCCCCCATGTCCTGAGTTTGAGATTATTGTTCGCGATTCTCGGACAAGCGCAAATGATCGACCTTGGGTAGGGGCCACAATGCGGGGAAGGACAGCTGATGTGCTATTTGCACTACTATCCTCAATAGCGCAAACACGAAAGGCTGTCGTGAGTGGGTGGCATGGTAGATCATTTAGTTGACGTTGGTGCTAAACAGCTCGTGGCGTCTCCCTAGGCTCTTGTATCACCATCTAGATCGCGGAAAAGGCCCGCTCGCAAAACCGACGCCAAGCCGAAAAGAGCAGAAGATGGGGTAGTGGGGTACTCGTGTTCCTGAAAGGCTTATAGGCATCCAGTAAAGCCACGTGTGATAGGCCTCCAAGGGGCCGAAGTCTAACGTCAAGGGGCAACAGAACACTAAAGGTTTATTTAAACACCCTGTAGGGCCCTCCAGATTCACTCTCTGCAATCGTTCCGTCTCCTGATATTGAGCAATTCTCCAAAGGTTTTTCAAGTCATAAACACCTTCCGTCATGGGTATCTACAACAAACTCGCGGATGACATTGATGAAGTAGATATTATCATAGCCGGAGGTACGATGTTCTTTATGCTCAATCATTCCCTCACTAACTTTCTTTTCCATAGGTGGGACAGCAGGATGCATTATAGCCGGTCGACTCGCTGAAGATGACCCATCTCTTTCTATTCTCGTGATTGAAGGTGGCGCAAACAACAAAGATGTCGCCAGCGTCGTCAACCCCGTCTTCTACCTACAGAACTTGCTACCTACCACGAAGACTGCTCTCTTTTACAAAGGAAATAAGTCTAAGCAACTTGCTGATCGTGAGCCTATCGTGCCATCTGGCGGTACGCTAGGCGGTGGTAGTTCCATCAACTTCATGATGTACACACGAGCACAAAGATCAGACTTTGATAGCTGGAACACACCTGGTTGGTCGGCTGAAGAGATGTGGCCGCATTTAAAAAAGCTAGAAACCTATCATGGGCCAGGAGCCAAAGAGCATCACGGTCACAGTGGGCCCATCCATGTCTCAGACGGAGGCTACCGCGCAAAAGCCGCGGAAGACGACTTCATAAGCGCAGCTGAGAAGGCCGGCTACTCCGAGATCGACGACTTGCAGAACTTGGACAATAACAATGGCATTGCGCGATGGCAACGCTACGTCTCCCCCGAAGGCAAACGTCAGGACACTGCACACACATACCTCCACCCGAAGTTGGAGGATGAACGGTATTCCAACCTTCATGTCCTTGTTGAATCAAAAGTGGTACGCGTACTTTTTGACGACAACAAACGTGCGACTGGCGTTGAATATACACCAAACCCCGAGTTCCAAGCCACCATTGGCTTAAGCATGCACCCTGTCAAGCAGGTTCGCGCCCGCAAGTTGGTTGTCGTTACATGTGGTGCGTGCGGCACGCCGCCTGTCCTCGAAAGATCTGGTGTGGGCGCAAAGGAAGTTCTCGAACGTGCTGGTGTTCCACTCGTGGAGGAATTACCGGGCGTAGGAAAGGACTACCAAGACCATCACCTCCTCCTATACCCGTACAAGACTGCTCTTGCGCCTGATCAAACCATCGATGGTATTTTGAGCGGCCGCGCCGACGTCGCTGAGATGATGAAGAACAAAGATCCCATGCTAGGCTGGAATGGCATTGACATATCTTCCAAGCTTCGCCCTACCGAAGACGAAGTTACATCTCTCGGACCAGAGTTCCAAGAAGCATGGAAACGTGACTTCAAGGATGCGCCCAACCGTCCATTAATGTTGTGTGGTCTAGTATCATGCTTCCTAGGGGATCCAGCGAGCATACCAGCAGGCCAGTACGTCACAGCAGGTAATTACACCGCGTACCCCTACTCGCGAGGACACATGCACATCACTGGTCCCAAACACGACGACGCACTCGACTTCGACGTTGGTTTCTTCAACGACAAGGATGATATTGATCTCAAGAAGCAAATTTGGGCGTACAAGAAGCAGCGTGAGATCTTGCGACGGACGAAGTTCTATCGCGGAGAGCTGGCTGCGGGTCATCCGAAGTTTGCCTCTGATTCCGCTGTTGCAATACAGGAGGATGTCAGTGGTCCTCTGGAGGATGTCAAAGACCTTGTCTACAGCAAAGAAGACGATGCTGCTATTGAACAATGGCTACGTGAGAATGTCAATACCACATGGCACTCTCTCGGCACATGCAAGATGGCACCAAGAGAAAAGGACGGTGTCGTCGATGGATCTCTGAACGTGCATGGTGTCAAGGGCTTGAAGATTGCGGACCTGAGCATTCCTCCAGAGAACGTTGGTGGAAACACTAACAATACGGCACTAGTTATTGGTGAGAAGGCGGCAGATATTATCATCGCCGAATTGAGGGGTGGTGCTGGCACGCCATAGTCTCGAGAGAACCTTTTGATATATATTTAGCGATAATGAAGTTACAAACATTATGCATTTCATAAATCGTGAATCGGATCTTCCTAATCAATCTGGACATATTGTGCCAAAAACAAAAGGCGTTTGGGTTGAGTAGCCTGGCTGCGCTATCAGAACTACCTTAGATGATGTCGAGGACTTTCTAGTACGCGAGAGCCGTTAAACTTTAGTGCGGTACTAGTCATACGAAGCAGACAACCTTGAATAGAACAATCATATATGTCTTACGAGATGAAGTGTCAAATTTCGAGATGCTACGTACATAGGCGTTGTCCTATAACTTGTACCTGAACCGTCTATTCTCGCGATCTGTCAAATCGAGGAATTCCTCATTCTCCACGTGTCTACCGTCATCCTCCTTGTCTCTCTTCTTGTTCTCCCACATGTAATACGCTCTCAGTACCAATGCCATAGCCGCAGCGAACGCACAAGTAACAACGATAGTAATCTTTGCTGGTACAAAATCTGGTGCGTCGTCTTGCCGGAAGGTCAGTGGGCCGATGATATTTCCCAGACAGAATGACATAAGCAATATGGCGTTCATGGTGACCTTCTTTGTGTGACCGGCAATATTGGCTGAGACCCAGGAGTAGAGGAGCGGTAAGCTGGCGCCAATGCAGTTGGTAAGGTAGTTTCCAATGAGTTTTCCGGCTTTAGATTCTCCCGGGAGGAAGGCCATGAGGCATCCACCGAGCGCGCCGGGTACCAGCAAAGAAACGACGTTTAGTGCGCGTTGGTTAAAGCGGCCGGCGAGATATGTGGCGATGAGAATTGAGATGATACTAACAGCACCGGATGGCAACTGCAGTAATGCTGTGGTCTTGGGGTTGAAGCCAAATGACTTGATGAGCGTGGCTTGGTAGGAAGACACTGCACCGTTAGGTACATTAGACGATATCGTGATGATCGATAGCATCCACGTCTGCGGGTCTTTGAAACAATCGATGACTTGGTGGAACTTGAAGTGCGTGTTCTCTATACCAGTTTGGTTCTCGCGAAGACGTTCGATAGCCCATACCTTCTCCGCTGGGGTGAGGCGGGAACTCATGGGGTTATCGGGAAGTAACAACACCACTGTGTGAATTAGTGTTGTATCAATGTCGAAAATGAGGAGCTCACATACCAGTGATACCAACAGTAACAGTGATTAGACCTACTACGAGAAACATGATCTGCCAACTAGTAAAGGTGTCACTGTCGTAGTGCTGGAACCCGAAACTGATCAAGCTTCCGATCATTGTTCCTGTCCCGACACCGAGGTACCAGATGCCTAGAGAAGACAAAATCAGTATATACCTTTACATGCATCTCGTACACGTGCAACTTACCGGTGCGGAGAGGTTGTTCATTCTTTTTGTACCACATGGAAGTTATTAAGATTAGACTGGGGGCAACAGCCGATTCGAAGCAGCCTAACAGAACGCGCGTAGCTACTAGAGCGCCATAGTTCTTGCACACACATGTGAGTGCAGTGACGAGACCCCAGAGAATGACGGCTGCGCCAAGGTATTTTGCTGTAGGGAGGCGCTGCATGCCGTAGCCATGTGGGAATTCGAGTGCGAGATATGATACATAGAAGAAGAGTGCGAGATTCGAAAACTGCGACGTGCTTATGTTTGCATCCTCGTATAGACCCATCACCGCAGCGTAGTTTACTAGTGGGAACCCGTCAGTACGTTTGATTGAACACAGACGACGCAAGATTGTAGAGCTAACATACCAAGTGTTTTGTCCAAATACTGTAAACAGTAGCAGCACCACATCAACGGCATGATCATCCAGTCAATCTTTCGCACAAGCCTCCGCTCATCCTCAGGCGTGAGAACTCCCACATCGTGTGCCGATTTGAGGAACTTAAGCGCTTCGTCACCGTTCTTGGATGGCTCCTCGACCACACCAATTTCAATGTCTGAATGCGGTGGCGATGGAGAAGTGTTGCCAGACTTCGATTCGTGAACTACCTCTTTCTCCAGAACGCTCATTTTGCCGGGTCGGGAACAAAGATGGATAGTAGAAGTTTCCTGGACCGCCGGCTATGTATAACGCGAGGCAATATGATATATACCACCGTTCTAAAGCCTTACCATTCCGGCATTTGTATTGCCGTGTCACCTCTCACACGCATGCCGACCTCGCAGCCGGCATGTAGCATTACCTATCGAGGCATATTTATCGAAGATCACTCCCACTTTGTTAACTCGAGCCAAACATCGTTCTTCCGACCAGCATCCCTTATCATGACCCCTGTCTGGGCAACCCGATGAACGCGCCAAAGACCCCAGATCTGTGACCTTCATCGAAGCGGGCATAGTGAGATCTTTCTTTCCGAAGAACAGCCAAGAGTGCAGTGTGCGATAGCAGATTGATAATGTGTAGACATGATGATGTCAGTGGAGATAGGAATGTGGTTGATAACGTTGTCCATTCGCTTGCCGGGCGCTAGGTGGGGTTAGGAAGGTGGTGTGTTGGACCCTGAGGAGGGGTAGTCAACGTTGTGGGCAACTGTATGCTTAGTAACTGCAAAAGGTAATGAAGAATGCTCGGAAATACGCACTGTCGACCGGGATGCTATGCAAGAACGTGTTTACCTTGATCGCTTTCCCCATTGTTGAACTTCTACGGCCCATCATGGCCGGCATAGAAGACATAACGCATCTTTGGGTCACGAGAGTCAATAATTGTTTTCACGACTAAAACATTTCCGTATGAAACCCTGCCTTGGAAATTGCCACCAACACTGAATAATAGAGTTATGACTAAGGGTAGCATCTGCAAGTGATGCTGTACGATCAAAAGTTTGGGTATCGATTTTCCCTCGACAATCTATTGCCATATCCAAACGCCAAGTGAACAGACGATTAGACAAGGACACTATCCAGCAACCCTTCGATCCAACCCTCCCAACTTCCCCTCTTTAGACCTGCTACCCCCTTCACCACGTGGCCCTCGTTCTTATCAACTTCTTTTTGTAACCCTTCTTTCGCACCTTCGCCCTGCGCTTCCCACCACTCTGCCTCGGCCCTATCTTTCGCTCTCTTGACAACTCTCTCCTCATCCTCGACACGGTACAGATCACATTTGTTGCACTCACCGCAAGGCTGCCCAGGTCTCTCACGAAAATGTCCGCAAAAGTGTTGATATCCCTCATTCGCAAGACCTTGTCGGCAGATGTAGCACATGCTATACCCGCACAGACAGACAAGCTTGTTACAGCCTTCAGACTTGACGAAGCCTAGGTTGCACTGAGGACAGGTGCGTTTTACGGCGTCTGTGGTAGCGCGTTCGAGTGTGAGACGAAGAGATGTGAGCTGGGAGGAAAAACATGTGTGAGGGTCGTGCCAGGGAAGGCTACACGAGAGGCAGGATGCACGGCCGCAGCTCGGAGAGAGACATTGAAATCGAAGACCACGACGCTTTAGGTGGACACGTCTAAGGGCGGATCGGAAGGGTGCGATGACAGGCAAGCGAAATGTAATGGTGACGAAGGTATAGATGAGTATGAGGGCGAAAAGAATAGCCCGTGTAGCTTGGAAACAGAGCAATTCAAATAAGGGGACGGATGCTAAGGACGCAAGTACAAGTGGGCGAGGTTTGAAACGGAGGCTGGCGAAGAGATTGGTATCTGGAAGAGCAAGGTCATCCAACTCAGCGTACGAGCAGAAAGGACATTGCACAAGTGGAAGCTGAGATCTCGTAAGCGCATCGCTAGCGAAGCGCTCGTTGAGTTTGGTGAGGTTATCCTTTCCATCTTGCTCTTCCAAGAGCGCGCGTCTGACAAAGCTGAGGGGAATGCAGCCATGGCACTCTTCGGATCCACTTGTCATGGGCGCTATGCATTTCAGGGTACACAGATCAGTGTTGATGTTGCGCGCCCAGCCCTGATCGTAGAGTGCAGCGTTGATGGCATGTCTTATGCAACGGAAGCAGATGTAGTGGCCGTCGATGTCACATGTCGACATTTGCTGGAGCGTATTGGGAATAAAGCAGCATTCGCAATCGTACATCTCGCCCTCTCGCTCAGCCTCCTCTTCGTTCCATTGCATGGCCAAGTCGAAATCCTGCCGTAATTGCGCTTTCTGGTGCTTCTCATGTTCCGGCACTATGAGAGCATTATAAAGCTCCTGGTTCAATTCGTCGCTCCTTGTCTTTACAAGAAGTGGCATGGGTGGGCGGTTCAGCCTCTCGTCGGCGGGAGTCCATATGACCAACGGATGGTCATTCGCGGTCGGCGCCTTCCGTCGCATTAAAAAGTTGGTAATACTGGACCTCCAACTCCTAGTCGAAAGTTCCAGCAGCGTGGGTCGTGCATGTGTATAGCTGTAATTATACTCGGCTAGGACAGCCTTGATAGTCGAGTGGCTCAGGCCTTTGAATTCCTGGTATAGTGCTTCTTTGGCAGCGTCCTTGTATCTTCGTGACCGGAACTTGTCTTCTACCGCAAGCGGTATGCCTCGGGTGTCCTTTGGAGCATCTTCTTTCCGATATTTGTATTTTTGCGCCGTCTCCCGCTGCTCTTCCTGCTCGGCTGGCATCCTGTACCGCCCTCGCACATATTTGTCGCCATGCTTCAGAAGAGTTTCGGTAACTACCTGTAGCCTGCTCTCTTCACTAAAGGTAGACAGCATCTCTCGAAAGACCTCAGGTTGGATGTCTGGGAAGATGTCCGTGAGCGCTTGCAGGGCGGCATTGAGGTCGCGAAGATCAGGCTCATCGAGGCCATGGCTATCGATCGAAGGCGGAGGCTGGATCGCGGGCTGCGTGTTTGTGGAGGCGCGTCGCAACTTAGGCGGCCGCACAAGGGAGGCGAAGACGGTCGACATTGGATAGGGAGCGCCTAACGCTGCGGCGAAGGATGTTTGCCAAGCATATGAAAACGGGCAGCGAAGAGACGTGTGTGGAAATTAACTAGACATTACAAGTACTATGGGAGGGCAAGAAGTGTAAAAGTAAAGCATGAAGCCGTCGGGTGGTCGTATGCAACCCGGGGAGTTGAAGGATGCTTCTAAGCCGAGAGACATGACGCGTAACCGCCGTATCAGTCCAGGCCCTGCTAATCATCATCGCCTGCGCACGTGAGACCTGCATCTCTCATCACGAACACCACTGGTACACTCTCCCACTAGGTTTCGTCGCCTCCAGTGAAATTTGGTTGCATATTCCACATGTGCATTGGTTCGCTGACACGCAAGTCGAACTGTGCTTCCGACGTGTGGGCTAATCTTGGTTTTCCCATGTTTGGATCCGACATGCTACGTGCGCCTTCTTCACTTTCACTCAGCCAATCCGAATAGTCTTGGCAATCTACATGTCAGGCTGTACAAGCATTGCCTGATATTGTTGGCTCAACTGATATGCGCATCAACTGCATGCCCCGCTCTTCTATGCTCTTCAGCTGCCGCATAAGCTCGTGACAGGACAACGAACAACCCAGAACATGTCGCAGCCTCTGCTTCAGCAACATGTTGCCAGATCAAACATGGACGATGCTACCAGAACACCAGGAAAATCCAAGAACGCGAAGTCAGTTCCCGAGGTTACCGCAACGAAGAAAAGCCGGCGTAACGGTACGCGGTAGGTATTGCGTCGACGGCGACAATTGTGTATATGTGTACGGATATCTAATAAGAATCCAGCCATCGTGATGATAAGAAAGCAGCAGCAGCGATCCCTGTAGCATCAAGCGTATTGAGCATAAACCATCAAGCCAATATGCTGGGTGCGAATAACGTGCCTCGGCCTGTAACAGCAGAACCTGTTGTTTCTAACAGTGACAATGCTCTCCAGCCGAAGAAACGTAAGCCGCGTTCCACACAGGCGTAAGTAGACATTACCATACTCCATGAACTCAAGCTGACTTCACTCGTAGCGCACAGGCAAGAAGAGAAGCAGGAACTGCAACCGTAAAGACCCCTTCGATAGAGACGACACCACTGACGACATCGCCATTGGTAACATCGTCAGTCAAGTCAGCACTTCCGCAATCGACTCAAGGCGAAGAAGTCTCGCCGAATTCAACGTCAACCCAACGAACACGTCCCTTACCTAAGGCGCCTTCTTGGAAAACATCATGGATGTTTCGGGACACTACCGGGTCGCCTCTGCGAACAATAGAAGCAAAATCGTTGGAGCCAGACAGTATCCAGGTATCTTCCGAGGGTGGCTTCGAGACCTTGTGCAGTTATAATTGGCAGAACGATGGAGCAATCTACGTTCCTGGCGCGCCTCCCAGATGGAGCCCTCCTGCTTTACCGACCACTCTGACTCAGGATATCGGGCGACAATTCATCGATCAAAACGCTTCTCGCGTGCCCAAGTTTCCTTTTGAGCCTGCCTTCGCCGCCCTTGCTGTTATGAAACCGAATGCCCTACTAGATGAAGTCGACATCATTGTCAACCGCAACAGTTTGCGCAAACTTCTCGACTTCTCAGCTGGGAAGAAGCTGGATGCGTTCTGTATGGGTTTACATATGATCGACAAAACACTTGTAATCAGTCGCAAAGAGAGGAATGCTCAGCAAATGATCCACGGCGCATCCAACGCAGGCTATGGACATAATTTCGAGAAGACGTTTACAAAGCCTGATCATGGGATGGGAAACTCCAGTAGTCATCATAGGGTCATCCGGTACCACATTGGCCCTCTGAACTGTGTCGTTCGATTCGAAGTTGACGCATATTATGAAGATCCGGACACCACCCATAGTCCAGAGCCTACACGTCCTTCCAAAGAATCCGTTGACACTATTACCGCTGCTATGGCGCAATTGGACATGGCAACCCTGCCGCCAACCCAATCCAAGAGTAGGAAAGCTCCTGCCGATAAGTCTACTAGAGTTGTCGAGAAAGGGGTTTCCGTCGATCCTTCGAAGCTTGCTGAAATTAAAGCTAAAAAGTTCGCACGTCTTAATGAAGCACTACCGCAGCTTTGGTTTGGCCGCACGCCCTATTTCATGAATGGCAACCATAACAAAGGCGAGGTACACTCAATTAGCATCAGCCATGCTAAGTCTGGTTTCCCCCGATGGGAGGAGGCCAATCAAGATAGGTTGCGCAAGATGGTGAGTTTGCTTGCGGAATTGCGGGATGCCGTCGCCCTTGTACAAGGGAAAGCAGCGGTATTAGTGTATGACGACAAAGGTGGGCCATTGAAGGTTTATGCGATGAAGAACAATCAGGGTGTGCTGCCTAGTGGGATTATCGCGAAGCATTGGGGTAACAGCGGAGAGAATCCCCAGTGAGCGGATTCTACATGTTGGCATGTCTGGTCACGGTATTTATAACCTTACTCGTTGAAACAAAGCAAACAAGTACGACACATAACACGATCAGTACCGAATACCCTATACTGGGATAACAGATAGTCACTGATCTGGGCTGGCACGCCAGTAGGCGCTTCTTGCACCCACTCCCACGTAACTTGAATCCTTCCGTTGCCCAGCCCATCCCGATGCTTAGAATATATATCCGGCTGAATATCCAGATCCGACACGTTACACCCTTCGCAACGATCTCTCACCACAAATTCCTGTTCCACAAGCCTTTCTCCGCTCTCGTCGCCTATCCATGCTCTGATTCCTTGGTTACACAGCGCACTTGAGCTCCGATCAATAGAATCCCCGAGTTTCCCATCCGGGTTCACCCCATCTGACTTCCATCTCTCTTCCAAAGATGACCCTCCGATCTCTCGTCCCATGTCAAACAGCTCCCAGCTTATTGCGACAGCGAGCTCATTTGACGTCATGCTGGAGGATCCGCATGCTCCTAGACCAGGGTTGAAGTAAGTCAACTGTCCAATTTGGGGGTCCGCAGAGACAATGTTGGGAGCTACGTAGCCTGTAGGAATGGGGAAAGGGAAGAGATTAGACCAGTCTTTGGCCAGATGCGGACCTGTATAGACTGGTGGTGTTCCGGCCGCATTGCTGGGCATAGTACGCAGGCTGGTGTAACTGGCGGCTTGACTACTGTAGGTAAGCATGGAAATGGTCTATCCTGAGGGTGGGGTTAGAGAGGGGTGTTCAGGCAGAACTCCGATTTTAGAACCGGGTGTTACAGTTGCTGAGGTTGGCGGGACTCCAGGTTTCAGTGGGCTAGGTGAGACGGAGACTGGGTATAACATACTGGTGGAACTTACGAGTAAGGTTCTAACGGACGTAGAAACTGGTGCGGTCGGGGAGATAGCAGAACCAGGATTTGTATTTGCCAAGGCGTTCTGTTGCAGCGAGATGCTTGGGATTGAGGAGACAGTCCCGCTACTGGATGTTTTAGATTTGGCAGCTGTACATATAGTGGGCTTTCCACTAGATGTTGGTGGTACACTGCTAGGAAGTCTCACCAAGGGTCCCCCACTCATTGTGCCAATAGCCAAATCTAGTGGGGAACGTGATCGGGAAGGCAATTGACGACGCTCGTGAGTTTTCGAGGGTAATGCGGAAGTTGATTCACCCGTTCCTATTCAATGCAAAGCTTGTCGACGAGCGGCGGCATTGCTACTCACTATACCAATAAGCTGTGCTATAGTACCAGCATTGTTATTTTGAGCGGGATGTGTTGTGGTTGTAGTCGGACGTACTGTGATAGAAGGAACTAGATGTCGAGTCTGCTGCGTTTCGTATTCGTATTCGCTGATCAAGGGTAAGAAGCGTCGGAGGTTGTGTAGGTTCTTCCATGCAAGTGGTGCTACTAGCCGTCTCGCTATCGCACTGGAGGAAGCTGAGATAACAGTAGTATCTTCCCGTAGGGTTTCGACAGCTGGAGATGTAGTAGGCGAAGGCGTCATGTCTGGACTGAGCGTCGAGTCTACGGTGGCAGATGACGTTATCGTACTTGGAAAGTTCATCTCATAGGAAAGTACAGAAGTCAACAAACTAGCAGTACAAATAACTGTATTTGTCATACAATCTGAACCAGCTTTCGTTGGTTTGGGTTCTAGCAGCTGTGAGGAAGCAAAGTTGCTCCTAGCACTTGACACCACTGGCTCAGATGCCCGAAGGGTACTCGTAATCGTAGTTGTTAAGGTTGTGGTTGTAGTAGTTGTAGTATCTTCGCAGTCCCCTGAGTCTTCCCTTCGATCCAAATCCGAGTGTAGAGTCAAAATATCACCAGGGGGAGCATCCTCATGTCGAACTCGGTAGCCACTCCGTCGGGCAAGGTTACCATCTATATCCGCAGTTTGCAAGAAGGAGGAGATTTGTAGAGAACTGCTGGCGCTCGAACGTGATGGCCGTACTGAACTGGGCTTAAGTGTGGATGTAGGAGTAGGACTTGGGATAGGAGTTTCGCTAGTCTCGAGAAAAGATGTCAAAAGTATGACGCTTACTGAGTTGCTCTCCAATTGTGGCTCGATACTTGTGGCTCTCCTCAGGGCTGACGATTCCATTGATGGCAACACTGACGATAAATTAAGCGTTTTGCTTGCCCTCATCCCCTTGACCTCTTTCTCTAGGCTAGCGGACTTTGCATGACTCAACGCTGCCAGGATACCAACAACTAGGGTTAGAATAGTCAACCAGCATAGCGTACAATACCATGTGGAGTCTCGTTTGAAATCGGAGACCTTTTGCTTGTGAGACTTCTCATTCATTTCTCTAGACCCTTCTAGCGCCGAAGATTTGAGTGGTACTTCGATAACCCCTAATCCAGCAGAGTTGTCTTTTGTTTCACTTGCGGCTGTACGTGGTAAAGTGTTGTAGGAACCTTGTTTGAAAGCGCTGAAGGAGTCTTTGCATAGATCCTTGTCGCCAAAGACTAACTCAGAATATGCAGAGCTGACGTATTTACTACGCTTTTTGTCTGTTTTATCCTCGACTTTTTCCAGCGCTACTGTGCTGTGGTAGACCATTACCGATATGCCTGTCTTGATCGAATGTCTTACCTTCAGAGAAATTGAGAGGCAATATGTTGGGATATAATGTCTCAGGAGTACTCGGTAGCTCCTATTCGAACTTTGAGGCCGGAGCTGGAAACTCAGCGGAGATAGGTGAGGTAGATTCATTGACTGGGATGGGATTGCTTATGGCGTAGCGTCGCCCACCTGCAGAAGACTTGAAAGAACGTTCTCTCTGCAGCTTCGTAGGCATAGATATACGCGCAGTACGGCATAAGCCACTGTGGTGTTCTGATTAATATGACTTGTTGGGGCGAAGGAAGTCACTATCAACGTAAATGGATGTAAGTATCAAGCAAAGAGCAGAAGAAGAGTAAAGTCTCAGTGAAATTGGAGAGCAATATATATGCCGCATGAATTGGTGAGTACCATGTAATGTCGTAACGTGTCACAGTCGACTCAACCCTGAGTCACGACCATGTCCAGACAGAGAAGTCACGACGCTCACGCCCAGGACCACTCCACGTTGACCCTGCCCTTGTCTTTATCAGCCAACTTGGCGAACATGGCGGGACTGACGTCGATATTGTTACGATCACACCCAACGCCTGTATTGAATCAGCAACAGTAGTATGATGTGGTGTGAGATAGATTATGCCATCTGGAGTACTTACACCTGTCGACGATGGTGACCATAATGCTGGCGTCCTTGCCGGTCCTCTCATCAATGCGATGAGCTCGGATCTTCTTGCCACATAGCGGATTGGTGTTTGGGTTAGGGCCGACCTGATTCTCGTCCCCTGGTTTTGAGATGCCATGTCAGTGTATGTCTTGTAGATATGTTGAGAAAAAGTCAGTGCTTACAGATGACGTGTGAGATGGCCATGACAGCGTCTCCGTCACCATGGTTAGTACCACAAGCACCAAGCGCAGGGTTGTAGAAGGTCATTTCGCCGGTGGTCTGGGCTCCCTTGGGTGGGGGAAGAGCATTGTTGCTACGGAGCTGGTTAGTGGAGGCTGTAGAAGATAGGTAGAGCATCAACAACGTACTTGGAGCCGATAGACAAGCCTGCTGCAAGACCGATGATGAGAGCAAGAACGGAAGCAAATGTGATGCCGATCATGATGAGTAGCGTACGGCGGTTAATGTAGTTGTTGAAGTATCTTTGGTGTGGTGGCAGAAAGTTGTTGAAGTGACGAGAGAGTGTCGAGCCAAAAGTACTTGTTTTTATACCAGCAAAGATACCACATCCAAGTCCATACCGCCTTCCTGAGTAAACGGGCTTATCGTCAGGTGAAGGAACTTCACGTGGGAGGGTGGTGACCGTGTTGGCATCTTTCGTTTGTTGACCAGGAGGTGAAGGTGCTGCCCACTGCGACTCGAATGTAGCAGTCGAATGATCCGAATCATTGAAGTATGCCTGTGCCGGCTCTGGAAGCGGTTTCCGTGGTATCACTGGGTTGTTCATGATTGTATCTCAAAGCGCGTAGCGTACATATAATCCAACGTGGTGATTGGGGGTATCTCAAAGCAAGCAAACGTCATAACATATTAAGGCAATCGTCGTCGGAAACGAGTGTACGCCTAGGCAATGGCCGGCATTGACAAGATGAAAGAAGGGTTCAGGCGGAGTGTGGAGAAGACGGGTGCGAACTTGTGGGTCGCAAGGTGAATGACAACAAGGGGTAAGGGCGGTTGCATCTAGCCCTTTCGGAGATTCACGATTCGCCGAGGCTCGTCCGAAACCGTCGACTTCACATCAACTTGACAGAACATTGCGCATAACGAGGGTCCAATTGTTGTCGCGTTTGCTCTCAAGGTCCGACTCAACCAGCAGTCTGTAACATAATCTCCTCACAAATTCACCGCTTGGGTATCCGCTTGGGTATCCGCTTGCAGGTCTCGATTCTTACAAACGCACCGTACGCCGCACCTCGGTACACTCGCAATCACAGCGCATCGACTCAACGAGCCCCGACTCATACTGCGACTGGAGTCATGGCGGAGCAAAGCATCAACGTACCCCAAGTCATCGTTTTCATCGTCGTCACGTTCCTCGCTGTACGATGGTACTTAAGGAAACCCACGGCGGCGGCCCCAGGCACGCGAGCTGCGGCGAACCGCGCTGCAGTCCGCGTAAGTCCTGCGCAAATAGACCAGGTCGCTGAGATGCTGCCGCAGTTGAGCAGACGAGATATTGCATGGGATCTGCAAAGGAACGGTGGTAATGTCGCGGCGACAACAGAGAGGGCACTGAGCGGGAGGGGTTTGGACACAGTAAGACTCACAACCTGAGCTTTACCGATGCTGTCGACGTATGCTAACATATGTCTAGGCACCGCCGTCCTTCCAAATACCTACACCTACACCACGAACTGCACCTACACAGGCGCGAGCAGCCCCAGCCCCATCGAGACCTGCGCATCCAGATCTGATAACACGATACAATCTATCCTCGAAGCTTAGTCAGGCCGACCAGCCCGTACAGGAAGAGCAACCGAAGACAAAGTCGTGGAGTGCAGATAAGAGTGAAAGGCAAGCAAACTTGCAAAGACGGCGAGAAGAGATGATCTTGGCGGCACGGAGAAAGCTCCAAGAACAGGAAAAGGCAAAGGCTTCGGGCTCTGCATAGTCACTTCTGTACTCTGTGTCGAAAGTGGGAAAGAGACAGTATAGCAAGCCATAAACGCATGTGTTGGTAGTTATACCCTAGATCGTTTCCGCAATGCATCCTCCCATATACAACTTCAGATCATGTTAAAAACGTTATCGTGTCTACGGGCTGATGATCTCATAGGCCGGAGACATAGTCAGTATTAGTGAGTGTATGATCATTATGATTAATGAGCTGATGTTGACATCGTCGCTCTAGGTTGCAATGTGTGTGTAGCAGTGAACACTCTCTACGGGTAATTACTCGGCGCCCACGTTCGCTCTATGACTTTCCTTGAATCATACTGTGCAAGGTTGCCATTGGCGGCCAATAACAACACGAAGAATTGCGGGACGTTGACGCTGGGGGCCAACGCCTTCCCCAAGAAATCGATCGGTTCCGATACCCCTTGTCGAATCTCCAGCTACTTAGATAAAACCGCCGCGTAGCAATCTCGACATTCAGCATGTTGGGGTTCACTTCGTCTTTCCTTCCGTCCGTCGAATGTCCGGAGCAGAGGTTTTCAGTGCATTAGGCACCCCTGCACGAACGGCTGCACGGGTTCTCCTCGCACCACGATATGCTGTTAATGGCTTCCAGCCTCTCCGAGGGTGGGTGGACAACGAATATGCACGCGCGCGATACGGGCCGCGGTACATGTGGCGTATATGGCTTCTTTTTGATTGCAAAGACCTCGAAGTGCTGGAGAATTTGATCAACAACGGACAAGACGAGCAGGTACTTGAGATGCGGGATGCGAAGTTGAAGCAATTCAAGCTAGTCACGTTGGTGGTATGTATACCTATTTTCAACTAAGACATGGAGACCACATGAGTGAGCAGCTCAGCATTGAATGTGCTGAAAGCTGATATGGACACTTCAAGGGCGCCCTCTTAGCAACTTTAGCTCTTCAGGCACTCTCCCTCCCTGCCCTAGAGGAGACCATATTCGTCGCACGCGCAAGCTTCATCGTTAGCACTATGCTCTCCCTGCTCGCCACATTCTTCACCCTCATCCAACAACGCGAAGTTGGCGTCATCCGCGATGCGAGATCCTTTCGGAGATGGCTCTCCAATGGCGTCCAGTACTATAACGCCCGAGAGCGCCTTGTATGGCAGAGCTCTCTGACGTCCCTAACGTTAGTGGAAGCTCCTTACGAACTGATAAGCTTAGCTGTAGCGAGCTTCGTAGCAGGCATGTCAGCATATGGTACGTTATGCCTGTACGAAATGCATGTGCGACATTCACTAACTTCGTGTCTTTACCTCTGCAGTGTGGGATGTTTGGAAGGACGGACTAAAAGCTCAGAAAGAGCAGGGTCTGGAGGGTGTAGCAGTGGTAGTGTACTTTGCTGTTGCGACAGGGTTTGCATTTACAATGTTTCCAGTGTTATTGGGACTAAAGGACCGAGAGGAGAGTGTGTATTATAAGAATACAGAGATGTAGGGTCGGGATGGAATGCTTAGGTATCTTGACGACTATGACGACTACTCTTGCGCTAGCCACATGTGATTGTTTTATCTTTCGATTGTTAACATTAAGATGCTTCAGAAAAATTCAAATGATCACACGGACTCAAGAAATTCGTTTGTAATATTCGTGTTCCGACGAAAATCGGATCCTGAATGGAGAAGCGGAACTACGACGGAGTTAAGCTCAAACAGGATCATATCAAAAGTGTCCTCGTCTGTATTGACGTTAGCTCTTACTTGGAGGGATGTGCATTTCTTGGCTGGTTGCTGATTGTTGGAACATATAAGAAAGTGTCCTTGCGTGAAAGAAATACTAGTAACAGCGTTTACAATACCAATTGTCTACCTACGACTGCACGAAGTTCTTCAACATATCATTCACTGCGTACGAAAATGGCTTCACCACTACCATACAATCGACAGAATGCGCTTGCCTCGGCCATCGCAGTGGACAATGCATCCAACATAGCTGGCAAGATTGTTATTACTACCGGCGTGACGCAAGGTGGCCTAGGAGCAACTTTCGTAGAGGAGGTTGCAAAACACAAACCCGCTCTTCTCATCCTCGCTGGTCGTTCGCCATCCAAAGTCCAAGTCACAGCCGACAAGATCGGGTCCAACCCAGCGAGTGCCAACGTTGAAGTGCGTATTCTAGCCTTGGATCTTGCCTCACAAAAGCAGATCCGCGAAGCCGCAAAAGAAGTTTTAGCATACCCAGAGTCCAACATCGACGTCCTCGTCAATTCAGCAGGCACGATGGCGGGCCCTTACCGCACCACAGCTGAAGGCATCGAGAGCCAATTCGGATGCAACCACGTCGGACATTTCCTCTTCACCAATCTCATCATGCCCAAGCTTCTTGCTTCCAAAGCACCCAGAGTTGTCAATGTGGCTAGCGACGGCCATCGCTTCAGCGGCGTTCGTTTTGAAGACGCAAATTTTCAGAATGGCAAGGTGTATGATCAGTGGGAAGCCTACGGTCAGAGCAAGACAGCGAATATATTGTTTTCGTATGCGTTGGCCGAGAAACTAGGTTCAAAGGGTCTGAGAGCTTACAGTCTGCACCCGGGAGTGGCGTTGGGAACATCTCTTGCTGAGAAGTTCGATGATGAAGACATGAAGAGTGTGGGTACGTAGAAGACGTTGAAAATCACCGTAAATGACTGTCTGACGAGTACACAGCGGCCAAGGATAAAGCGATCGGCTGGGCGCGTGGTTTTGACGTCAAGTCGCTCGATGAGTGTGCGGCTACCCATGTTGTCGCTGCCTTCGACACAAGACTGGATAACTATAACGGTGCCTTCCTCAACGATGGAAACGTGGCGCCACAGGAGGTGCAGCCGACAGCGAAGAACCCGGAAGATCCAGAGAAGCTTTGGAAGCTGAGCGAGAAGCTGGTAAGAGAAGAATTCGTATACTGAGCACGGAGGCTGCGCAGATTGTTCTCAAAATGTATGGGGTAGCATAAGGCATCTTCGCGCCACGCAATGCCATGTTTATTTGCTGCCTCTTCTCATGCCCATTTCAAGCACCTTGTAGCCTCATGCGCGTCTTTGCACTCCAATCCACACACGCGCGCGCCACACTTGCGACACTTGATCTGCCCCCAATATCCACAGTTATCGCAGAACTGTCTCTGCGGTGGACCGCCAGCTGGAGGAGGCGCTGCGTGGCTTGCAGCATACGAGAGCGGCGGTGCGGCGAGCAGTGCCTCAAGCTCGACGGGGTTGATTGGTGCAGGTATAGAGTCGTCGATGGAGAGTAGCGCATCGTCAGCATTCGCGTCTTCGAGTCGTGATGGCGTTTGTGCTATGGCTGCGGGTCCTGGGGTGGCTTCCGCAGGTGTCGCGGGCACGGAAGCGAAGGCGCTCTGTCTTCGGGACGCTTGTGTTGCTCCTCTTCCTCCTGTGGGCTGAGACACACTCCCTCTTGATGTCGTCGTTGCTTGTCCCAATTGTGCCTCTTCGTCGTCGAGCCAATGCTTGATCTGCCGCTGATACTGTATGATCCTCCTTGCATTCTGTGTCTTGGGCACGCTCGGCTTTCCAGGCACCGTGATAAGCTGTTTGGGGTCGTTGTCGCGTTCTAGCTCTGCTATGCGTCGCGCTATAGCCGTCTGCTGTCGTGCAGATAGCTCATTCTCGGCGCGCTGACCGCCTGGCGTTGCTGCCGCTGCGCGCTTCTTGTTCTTTGGGTTGATGGCAACCTTGGAGGGGTCGTAACCCGTGTCGACGACATACGTCCATCCCGGTGCGACGGTCGCCGTCGAGTTCGGGAGCACCTCAACGTGTGGCATCGTGAATGGTCGAATGTGCAGGGTCGTGTTGCGGAGACTTCGGAGGTGTGGAAATTATGCATCCACATGCCGACGCGCCCAAAGTCCAGACGCCGGTACCTGCATGATCAGTGCGGGGTACGTACACTACTTGGATTGCTTCCCGTCTCGTCATCAACATGTTCGACGTCAGCCGACATGTGCAAAGCTGTATTTGAGAACATGCTATCCTCGGCTACTATCTACCTTGGTAGCATATAATCCCATAGAGTTAACCATCAAGGCACAGTAGCCACTTGATCGATTCACTCAAGGCTAACTGCATACACTTACCTGCAAGTCGCTTCTTTGCAACCAAACATGGCGCCTGAGAGGAAACCACCTATCGTACTTGCGCCTACTTCTCCACCAGATGACATCTCCAAGTCAGCTGCCTTCGTCTTTATCCATGGCCTCGGTGACGAAGCAGAAGGCCTAGCAAACGTCGCCAACCAATTTCAGTCTGCGGGCAAACTACCGTATATGTCTTGGGTTATTCCCAATGCGCTAGAAAACCACGATCTAGCAACTACTGCCTGGTATCTCCCCACACGCCTCTCTCCATATCCACCGTCGCGGCCTGAGCTCGAAGATGACGAAGACGAAGACGGCATGATGGCAACAGTATCGTATATCAGCACATTGATTGATGATCTCGTCAGACAGGGTGTCCCTGCAGAAAGAATTATTCTAGGGGGATTCTCACAGGGTCATGCTATGGCGCTTCTAACTGGCTTGATATCCAAGTACGCTGGGCAACTTGGGGGACTGGCCGGTTTGTCTGGATACCTTCCTCTGGCAACACAGATACCCAGGCTGAGAGAGCAAGCCGGGTTACCGAAGGATGTAAGTGAAAGTAAGGAGGTGTTTCTGGCAAGGGGAACTGGGGATCGATTGGTGCCAAAGCGTTACCATCGTTTGTGTTATGAAGGATTGTATGAACTTGGTATCGAGAAAGAGAAGGTAACGGTAAAAGAATATGAGGGAATGGGTCATATCATGGGCGCGGCTGAGCTGCGAGACTTGTGTGCTTGGTTGGAGAAAGTAATACCCGAAATAGACTAAGATGAGGAATAATTCGACCCTGCGAAGTTGTGGCAGGCGAAACTGACGACTACCATGTTGTATCCCTCGTCTCCTAACTATGATTCCTGCTCCATCTCAAAGTCAAAATTGCCAAAATACACACAAAGTGCCTGCGCAACATCAGTATAGAATCTAGCTTCATGGCGGCTAGCTATAACATACCTTACTAGCACCCATCACAGTATAATGAGCAACCTCCAACTTCTTCCCATCTTGTCCATATCTCGCAATCTGATTAAGGTCGGACGTTCTCGGCAGATACAGAACAACTTCTTTGCTTATCTTCGTAAAGCTCTTGTAGAGTGTTTCCAGGTTGTATGGCTCCATCTTACTAAGATCAAAGATATCTTCCGCACCGTATTCGGTTCCTATGTAGGTCAGCATATTTCGTATGTCGGTGCTCTGATTACACGAACCTCCCCATGGCGGGCTAGCGAACACGACAACATTGCTCTGCCCAGAGAATCTGTTAATGGCAGTGAAGCAATCTGCGTTGAGCCAAAAGATCTTATTGCTCACACCATAGATCTCAGCATTGTGCTTTGCGCACTTCAAGGTCTTGGCGTCTTTCTCGATGGCGAAGACGCGTTCCCAGCGACCTGAACGCGCTAATGCTATGGCATTACCACCGACACCCGCAAACGCGTCAACAATAACGGTCTTATCCTTGGGCGCAGACTCTGCGATGTGGGCTGCGATCTTGTTGGCAATGGGTTCTGGAGTCACGCCGAACCATGCGTCTTCAGTCATCCATATGCCTTGGTCGTACTTTTCCCAGATCTTGAACCGTTGATGCCAGTACCTACTAGTATTAGCTGCTAGGTTTCGCGAATTCGGTAGAAGATGAGCCATACTTCTTTAAATGTTCAGGAAATTGCTCGACACGCGACCACTGGTCCACGCCTTTCTCATCCGGTTTTTCACTCATGACTATAGTGAGCGCAGTGTGTAATCCCGTAAAGGTCGTTATTTCCTCACAATCACACAAAGGACGAGGATCAGTTTAGAAGATATGTTGATGACGAGTAAAGCAAGCAAACGGTATAGATGGGTGAGAGCAATCCTGATACGCGTTACTATTTCGGGTTAGTCTTGACCAATGCGACTGCCTGTTCAGATTCAGGTTACTTTACGACGTGAAATGTATACATTTGACTGACTGCAGACAGTTCAAACAGGAAAATTTATCTTTGACTCGATTTTGAGCTATAGCAACCCGTCTCACGTCCTGTACAAGCACTCACTGCAGCGCAGCGCCCGCTAGCGTGCCGCAGATCCTGAGCTATGGCCACCTTCCAAAACCTCCAAGTCATCAACAACGACACCTCCACCACCACAACTTCTTTTCCGTCATCTTCATATGATCACTCTCTAGAGGGGAAACCAATATCACAGCCTCTCATAATGTCTATGTTCGGGGCGCTAAATCGCTTCATATCGCGATTAGACGCTGCACCCCTCAACGAGGAGCAGCAGTCTGCTACCAATGGCGCATACGGATTCCAGGTGCTGAGAAATGCCAATCCAGAAGTACCTCTAGAGCCATGGTTTGATTTTGTCATTGGAATCAATGGGCGAACTATTGTATGTATGATTCCGTCTGATTCAAGGGCGGCAGCACAGGAAACGAAAGAGCTGGAGAGTCAGGAAAACTACGAAATGGGTGTGAGAGGTTGCAAGACGAACATGAGATGGCCGAAACTAGGTGGAATTGGAGAATGTTGAACTGACTTTGCAAACAGGATAACCCCGACCCAAGCCTCTTTGCGACAGAGGTACGGAACTGTGCTGGCACAACAATTAGTCTGGGCGTATTCAGTGCGAAGGTAGGTCTGGATTGCCCCTTCTGCGTACCATGATACGTGTTATCACGCATTGCCCACTTTCTCACTGCACGACAACAAAGACACAGACTAGTCCTCAAAGTTGATTTCACATGGTTATTTCATTTCATATTTACGGGTCTAACACCCTCTGCAGGGCCAAAAGATCCGGGAAGTCTATCTACAGATCCCCGCAAACCAGCCTACACTAGGCATCTCCCTGCAATGGTCCCCACTTGCCATCGCAGAAGACGTCTGGCACATCCTAGACGTAGCTCCCAATTCACCCGCTGATGCCGCGGGGTTGCTACCCTACGGTGATTACGTCATCGGCAGTCCCGAAGGGCTTGTGCGCGGCGAATCAGGCTTGGGTGAGCTTGTTGAAGACTTCATGAACAGGCCGTTGAGACTATACGTGTATAACCATGAATACAACGTCACCCGACCTGTTACCATCACGCCTACACGTAACTGGGGCGGTGAGGGTGCGTTGGGCTGTGTTCTGGGCTTTGGGGCTTTGCATCGTATTCCAGCGGGGCTGGACGAGCCGCCGCCAGCGCCTGGGGAGACGTTCTTCTCCACGGGCGATGCTAGTGGGGCTACCTCGTTCGACGAGAAACGCCCTTTGACGGGTACCGCTGATTTCTCTGCTGTTCAGCCCCAGGGTGCACCGGCTGAATTGTTTGTACCAGCCAATATGGCGCTACCGTCGGTCTCTCCACCGCCTCAGGGCACGATGCCGCCTCCAAAGAGGAAAGGCAGAGCGCACCATGTGGCTAGCCCCGCAGGTGGCGGTGGTGGTGTCCTGGACGACTACTTCAAAGAAGGCGAGCAGAAGAGTCTAGAGCAAGACTATGCACCAAAGAAGACCAGTGGTGTCCCTCCGCCTCCGAAGGCTGGCGGTCCGCCAAGAGGTCCGCCCAAGAGTGGTAGTGCGAGCAGGACAGGCACACCAGTCCAAAGCGATGGCAATGCAGAGGGTACAGCAGACCCAGAAGCAGCATAAGCTTGACTTGAGATTAGCATGATATCTCAGAGAAGATGAATGACAGCAACATACATTTGATGACACCGCACTCCTTGTTACTTTCTCACATCCTCATTCAGTCCTCAGCCTCAAAGTCTAGTTCTTCCCTGAATCGGCTCATCCTTCGCTGTTTCTTTTCTTCTACACTCTCGTTGCTTGCATTGCTCGATTGCGTCATGTACGAGTCGGCTCTAGCTTGCACTTCAGGCCTCTTCACGGCACCGCTGACACTCGCTTCTTTACGTCCGTTGATCTTTGCAAAGGAGGAAACTTGGGGTGAAGTAGGTGATTGTTCTGGTGAAGAATCCGGGGAGGAAGACAGAGAGGTTTTGAGCTTGGTAGTCAGGGTACGGAAGATAGGCATCTTGGGTGATGGTCGTGAGTTTTTGTAATGATTTTGAGTGAAGATATAGATGGTCGCAGTTGTTTGGTATGTCAGGTAGTTGGGATATGGTAGTGGTGATGTCGAGACCCGAGTATTTGCATGTATCCAGTCGATAGGTAAGCCAGTGTAGGTTATTACGATGGACAGGCAAAAAGGAAGCAACCACGATGGTATATGGACAAACAAACGGTAGTAATATCCCAACGGAAAATGCGCCAACAAAGGCGAGGCACACGACCACTCTAAATACCCTTTCCCCCACCACACACACACTCACATACCCAACGCATAACAGCAATCCCAATGCAGACTACAGCCCCAGCACACCACGTCAGGGGGCCGGGCGCCACCTAAGGCTAACCCAATACGCGCGACTCTCATAGCCGCAACAACCCAACTATCAATAAACACGCGCAGTAGTTTCAAACCACGGGTTCCATGCAAACCACAGAACGAGCGTGCGTCTAGACCGGCATATTCGTGGTATGTGGGTACGTTAGTTGACGATGCAAGGCCAGACCCTGCGCTAGCTATTGCTGATCGCCATTACACTGTGTCTGTTCCTGGCTCAATTTACGTAGTAGCAAGGGAGTCACATGGCAGCTGGGTATTCCCGGGGTGCCGTGGGGCGACGGGCAGCTGGCTTTCGCTAATATGGGAAAGACGTTATGGGCTTTTCGATGACGGTTTCCCTGATTGCGAGCAAGCTTCCTGCAACGCCGATCAAAGGAATCGCAATCCCATGCCCAGCGCCGATGAGTACCCGGAAACACCTGGCGTTAGAACAGCGGCAGGACATGTTATGTTGTTACGGTCAAGTAAAGCGATTGGCTGCACAGCGGGGTAAAAGGAGAGAGGCTTGGCTTTTTTTTTCCCGCTGGCCAAAACGGACAATCACGGACTACACCGCCATATGTGCTTTGCCGGCTTTAATCTGCTGCGACGAATCTATGCTATTGTGATTGGCGTATGTGGGCAAAAACGGGCGCAGGCGAAGTCGCTGACAGCAGGAAACAATGTCGAGGCAGTCATGAGACGTTTCCATCCAGCCTCCCACAAGTGTCACGAGCCCATTTTCACCCGGGCAACCTTCTCCCGCCCTCCCTCGCACCAGCCCTCTGGATCAGCGCGAGCCCAGATCTAGCGAACAATCGATGATGGGGTGTATCGGCGCACTCTGTGCAGGTAGGCAGAACGAAACATATCCGGTCGCCTTTACAAGTCGGCCATTGCTCCGCGCCGCGGCCCCCTTTGCATCGTAACGACGGCGCCACGTCCGTTTACTTGCCGGAACCAATGCCTTTTCTCTCACCCAATTATCCACATGGTTCCTGCCCCTGCAGCGACAACTGCCAAAATAGACACTTAACGTCCTCCACCACATGGGAAACTCCCCGGTTTCAACTGTTGAGATGGTTTGCAATCTCCACCTCGTGTTCCTGTCAATCAAGAGTTCTGGCCACCTAGACCGCTTCGGACTTGAATCAGGTGGTAAACAGTCGGTTCGAGTAGTGTTGCATCCGGCAACGACGGGAGTCTCCAGTGCTCCACCGGCTGACACCTCTGACGTCCACTGAGTCTTCAACCAAACCGTGGTTCATTCACCGCATCTTACCCCTGCCGAACTGGTGCCGAATCGGTCCCAGAGAAGGCCTTTACAAGCACTATTGATGCTGACACATAGGACGGTATTAACAGGAGTGCGGAATGAAGGCGGAACCAGATGCACAATGTGCGCCGAAAGGGAGATTGGTGCAACAGTAAACCTGAGTGTCAAAGATAGAAACGCTTGAGGCGTAGGTACACGCAGGGGTTGCATTCGCAGGTAAATCTATCTCTGCGAACTCTACACGGGGGAACAATATCTAATTGGTCTCCTCGTAACAACAACCAAATCAAAACTCCGACTTGCTTTTCGAGCAGTCTATCCGTAATGAGCCTCCCAAAACAAAATATTTGAACGCCCATGTGGCTCGTGGAGCTAACAATAATTGGAAACGGGCCGGGAAACAGGCACAAGGCCAAGGGAAAGTCTGGGGTACGCAAAAACAAACGCCTTACTATGATGTAATGCCCAAAACGCCATATTTAACCTTGCTTCATCTTATGTCGAGCTGGAAGGGTTTAAACTTGGCTCCAATAGTGCTACATCGCGGACATGTCGGCACCCGTCCGCGGTTGTGCTCACTGACAAGTACATCGACACACTCTTGACAAAGGCCGCAGATGCATTCGGAACATGCATAACTATCGCGCAATATGGAAAGTTTCCGACATGCAGCGCAGTATATTTGCACAGGGAAAAGAGAGCTAGGAGAAGAATCAGATAGACCCTGAGAGGGCATATGGAAAGTTTGACCGGACATGGCTGATTCAATGGACGACTCCACGGAAGGGAAAGGCTGGAGATCCGACATATCAGGCGGCGGAGGCGTCAAGGCGTTGTTCAATGGTGATGCGGTGTATGACTGAAGTTGTGAAGCAAAGTTGAAGGGAGGTAGAGAGGTTCGGTTGTTCATCATGTGAGGAGATTGATTTGGCGATTGTGGGACCTGTTCATGTTAGACGAGATGGGATACTAGAGTGTGATACCAACCGGTGTAAGATCTCGACTATCCTCTTCTGTGGCCGAAGCTGCAGCGTCAATCAAGTCTTCCCATCGTTTACCCATGATGGCCGCAGCTGTTGCCGGCTCGGCTGAGTAAGCTTTCCTGTCGTAGCTCAGCCTACGGGAGTAGTCCTTTGACTTCTGCCGCTCATGCTTTCCCCTACGAGCATTCTGACCTATAGATGACTTGCGAGGTCTGTTCGGTTTAAGAGAGTGAACACCTGGTGGCAGTGTTGAGGAGCGCCCGGGGGGCGAGCGGGCGAGGGAGGAAGGAAGCAACTCTTGTTGTATAGAATTGGAAGTATAGTAAGGTTCCTCGGCATTAACGTGTTGCTCTATGGTGGTAGGAGCGAATCGTGCGCGAGGTCTGTAGTTCTTCGAGTCCGGGTCGGATGCTGCGTCCTGTTCACAGCAGTTGTTAGCTCGGTCTTATGCAGGGAAGCTGCAGAGCGGCTTCATACCGGATCTGAGTCCCAGTCGTACTCGGCACGATGGTTGTGTAACGAGGCCAGGGCAGCTGCAGCGGTTGCAGCGGGTAGGAGCGATGGCCGTCGCATCTCATCCGATGTACGAATATTATTGGTACCGAAGTCGGTCTCGAAGAAGGAGTTATGTTCGTTTCCGCCATAATCGTACGTCTGCTGGGGTGCTGCTGAGGTCGTTGCGGGTGGAGGTGGGGGTCGTTCTTGTGGTGGTGTGTTCACCATCAACATGAAGCTCTCCTACAAGTGGGAATGCCGCGTCAGCAAGAGGTTTGCACGGTCTTGAGCAGGAACAAGCTTACCTCAGTTGCCGGTAACTTGGAGATATAATGCTCCGGGTGAGCACGGCGGATGTGCTCTTGCATGGACCGAAAGCGCTTCTCCTACGCATGGCGTGTTAGTCTGCACCTGGGAGCTCTGGAAGCTCTGGAAGCTCTGGAAGCTTGCCATAACATGAAAGAACGATGGTGAGGACTTACGCCAGTGCAGCGCTTGCGACAGGCGGAGCTGTCATGGTTGCGCAGCGGGCAGACAACGACATTGTTCTCGTCGCTGACGGAGAAGGAGCTCGTCAGCGGTGCTGCGCGCGAGGGAGGCATGGCTGCAAGCATCAATGGCAGAAGCTTCCTAACGAAGCAATGGCACGCGAAAAAGCTGGGCGCTAGGACAGAGAAGCTCTACCGGAGCTTGCGCAGCTTGGGGAGAGGGTTACAGTGTCGGTAGAGGCTGGTGTGGTGACTACGGCGGGTTGACGAGGAAGCTCTGGGCTGAAGTTGCTGCTACTGCGGATAGACGTAACTGAATGCGGGGCAGCTGGGAACAGCGGCGGGGCTGGAGAGAAAGTGATCAAGTAGTGGCTGTGTTCAAGAATCACGATTGAACCATGGAAGAAGAAGCAATGCGAGTGCACTGCTGCCGTCAGAGGAGAGCTGTATCGCCACAACCAGCTCGAGCGGATGAGCAATCAGACGGCTGCCCTGGAGCTGAGGCGAAGAAGATAGCTTGGAGCTCTTCGTGCTGCCCAATGACCTACCGCTTGAATGGGGATTTGTGCGCTCCAATCAGACGTAGCCGTGATCAAGGCGACTCATAATCAGCTAGACGGCGCAGAAGCCTTCTCACAGCTCAAGTCCCGTGCATGCAAGAAATTTTGACCAATGCGAACTATTGCTCGGACTCTTCAGCAGCACATCGGCTACGGCGCCATGAAGATTTTTGCTCTTCGAATGCCGAGCTAGATCCAGTTTCGGCCGGCAGGACCAGGAAAGTGCTGCACTTGGTTGCAGGGAGCTGCATCTACCACATTTCCGGCGGCGAGCTTTGGGTCGAGGATGCGGTGGTGGGAAGCGTCAAGGAAGACGGGAAGGAGGAACGAACAAGACACACGCAGCACGCGACGACGAGCTTTTGACGCGCCGGGGGTGGCAATTGTTGAGTGACAGGAGCACTGTCTTGCTATCGCTTTCCAAACGCGTCACATGCGTCTCGTCTGCACCTGCTGTTTCCCCCCGGTGCTCGTCTGCACCTAACCACGCTCGCGTCAACCTTCCAAAGCATTTGCTTCTGCGGCCGTTCCAAGGCGATGGCGCACGCCCATAATCATCATGGACAAGGGCATCACAGACTGACACGGCATCGCCGTACCTTGTTGCCTCGTCTCCCTCTCCTCACATGTCTTGCGTCGCCGTTGCATCGTCGTGCGCTTTGCCGACATTGTCTTGCACTTGTCTTCCGCTAGTATGGCACTCTCCGTCGAGTCGTTGAATGGAGACACTTCCTTTCTCCTTACCTTTGATCCACCCGCAGCCCCACTATCGTCACCAGGGTTGTTCCCAGGCTCCTTCACGATTCTGGTTGACCGTAAGTCTTTGAGGATCGCGTCTTCGATCGTGCATGAGGTCACAGTCTGTAAACACGTGCTAATCTATTTTCTGGATAGCCTGGCTGTCAGGGCCGTCAATCATCCTAAACTCCATCTTCTCGCATTCTGAGCAAAGAGCAAAACCGTCCATATCGAGCCTCAAAGACCTTGACCGCGAACCCGATCTCGTGCTTATATCCCAAGACAAGCCGGACCACTGCCATGAAGCCACATTGCGCCAACTTCCACCAGATTCGGAGACGACTATTCTAGCCATCCCATCTGCAGCGAAAAAGATCCGGTCGTGGAAACACTTCCGTCCCAACCTTGTACATGCTCTACCAAAATATGTCGAGGGCGATGGTCGGTCTATACACCGTGTAGTAATACCGCCACCGTCTCCTCGAGGGACGTGTGGTGAGATAACCGTAACTTGGATTCCAGCGAAACGAGACCTATCCAAGGTACACCACGCCATTGGAATAACATATCGGCCTCCGTGTACTGTGCTCTCATCGCTTAGTCCAATGCACTATATCGACCTGCCCATGAGCCCGCCCCCCTCACCAGGATCCCCTATGACCATTGCCTCATCACCTCGTACAATAGTGCCGTCGCCCTACAATGATCGTGAGAAGACTTTGTCCGTCATCTATTCGCCTCACGGTGTGTCATACGACGTGATTCGTCCCTACGCAAGCTCGTACCTTGTCTCGGAATCTGCCCTTCCACTCACAGCGCTTCTGCATTCTTTCGACTGCGTGGAGAACCCTTGGTGGCTGGGAGGCAACATATCTGCTGGAAGTCCCGGTGGCACTGAGATTGCCAAGAGTCTTTATGCCAAAGCATGGATCTCTGCCCACGATGCAGACAAGGACAATCGAGGCTGGGCAGTCAGGTTGACACAGATTGCACAACACGCAGTCGACGAAGTGAAGAAGATGGTGGAAGAAGGTGTTGTCAGGAAGAAGCTACCCAACACAGAGATCATAACACTGGGCTCTGGAGAGAAACATCGGATCGCTGTCGGATGAAGATGGCGCCATTATCAAAAGCCCGAGGCTACTGCTTGTCTAGCATGTCCGGCCAATACACGACCGGCCACCACCGAGGAAGGTGTTAAGGGAGATTGCCATGTTGGATCACATTTCAGACATAGATTGTAATGCTGAGGCCCGGGCTCACCAGAGTCGCATGGTCGAGCGTTAAAAGCGACGGTGGGGTTTGTGTTTGAGATTCTTGAAAGCAGCATGGTAGGGGAGCGGAAGAAGGCTAGCGTCGCGAGCGCAGGTGCCATTGGGTGCGCGATAGTCAAGACAGATGCACTGGGGAGAACGTGTCATAGCAGTGTAGATCTGTACATGGCCAGCTGTGTGGGGGATATGTGTACGATGCGGAGGACTGCATGCTTGAGGTAGTTGCTACGCGATGTACTGCCATGTTGGGCGGACGAAAACAGGGCTGGGCCAGACAGGAGATTTGGCAGTGGAGCAGGGGCTAGATAGTGCCGGCTATGGACGAGTGGGCAAAGTGCGGCGCAGGGCAAAGGCCGGCTCGCACTCTCCGTTGTCCGGTGCGCGACAACGTGGGCTGCATGGATAAGCATTGGATAGCAATAGCAAGGTGCAGCTTGGGAGTAGAAAATAGCCCTCTCCTTTGCAACGGTGTCAGAGCGGTTAAGAATAGGCTTGTTTGAGAGCCACAGCATGACGCCGTCCCGGACTGCTGGGACTATTGGTGTGGCTGAGGGGATGCATGTCGACTGTTCTTAATCCAGACGCGCAATCTCCCTCCACGGACTCGCGGAACGAGCAAACGAGGTGCGTACACCGCATTGAGGCGGCTTGAAGGGTGTGAAAAGTAACAGAGAGAAGTGACGAATGGATTGAAGCAGCTCCGAGTGCATACAAACTGTCGTGATTCACAGCACATCGGGCCCTTGTGCTGCTGCTTCTGGTGGCTTCGCAGCGTGCAATAAGGCACGATCCACCTGCCAAGGCTAGCGCAAGACGGAAGTCGGATCGCGGCGAGCGAAGGGCTGACGAGCGCAGTGCCAACTATTCGCACGAGCATCACCAGCTTCGACTCCTGGCTGCTGCATACTACACACCACGCCCATTCTTGCGCCCGCCGTTCTTGTTACCACGACCCCCATTGATTGAGCGCCTGCCGTCCCCGTCTCTCCTCCACCGTCCGCTCTGCTCTGGTAGTCTCTGACGGCGCTGCGCTACGCTACGCAATCCCCCGGACGACGCCCAACCCGACCTTCACAAGCCACACACACCTACCTCTCACACACACTGGCTTCCCACGCTTCCTCGCCGACCCCTCCTCCGCAGCGCTCGGGGAAGGCTGCCTCTTTGATGAGCGTAACCATCCATGAGTCGCAGATGATGCCCTCGTATGGCGCCGAAGCAACCGACCGCCCATCCTTTGCCCATGCACAAACAACATCCACACCGCCCGCGCGCACCCCCTCGGACCGCTCGTCACCCAATGGCACTGCTGCTGCCATGAACGGGAAGCTATCCAACGGCCGCCCGAACAGGCCTGCGAGCATCGACAAGCGCCTGTCGCAGGAAGAAGGGCGCCATGGCCGGAGTAGGGGAGACGCCATCGACGTCGACACCTTCAACAACAACAACCGCTCGCCCGACATGCACCGGCTGTCCAGCGAGCGCCCGAGCAGGGACGATGGCTACTTTGCCTCGATCCACAGCAGCAAGACCAAGGACCGCCTCTGTGGCAGCACCACGCACGTCGAACTCGGCCAGATAGATACCCTCGATGGCACAAAAGAAGCAAGCAAGGACTTCTACGTGCCGCATGTCGGCTCCATGTCCAACCCTACCACATCGCCCTCGCCCCAGCCTCAGCCCGACGAGGCCGCGTCAAGCCTGCAGGTACCGACCCAACCGCATCGCGTCTCCTCCCCACCGGCTTTCAACCACAACAACCCCAACTCTTCGCAGCCATCCCACCGCCTACAGCAACGTCACACCCTCGAGGTCCCCAAGCTGCAGACATCGCGCGCCCGCGACACCCAGAACAACACTGACGACGTCATCAGCGCAAGCGGGAGGTTCTCGCCCTCTACACCGCACCGCCGGAGAGGCTCCATGTCGCTTGTGCGTAGGACCACACGCTCCGTCAACTCAGACATGCCTCTTGACGAAGTGCCCCAGGACGATGAGGCCGCGCGATGGGCTGAACACATACGACAGAAGAGAGCCAGCAAGAGGAAGCGCAAAGAGGACGAGGACGAGGATCGCGTCGTAGTAGGCACCAAGGTGGACCAGAATCACGTCAACTGGGTCACTGCCTACAACATGCTGACGGGTATTCGCTTCACCGTCTCACGAACCAATGCCAAGATGGATCGAGATCTTACCGATGCTGACTTTGATGCGAAGCACAAGTTTTCGTTTGACATGTACGTGCCGGCTGTTTTTTCCTTATAACATCACGCATTTGTTCGATTTCAGCTTCACTTCGTCTGCCAGACCTGTATTCTCTGCTCATTCGCCCAATACTGACACTCCCACAGAACTGGCAACGAGCTTACTCCTTCCGCCAAGTACGACTTCAAGTTCAAGGACTATGCGCCATGGGTCTTCCGTCATCTCCGCACTACCTTCAAGCTCGACCCTGCCGATTACCTTGTCTCGTTGACAAGTAAATACATTCTTTCCGAGCTCGGCTCTCCAGGCAAGAGCGGCAGCTTTTTCTATTTCTCTCGCGACTACAAGTACATCATCAAGACTATCCATCACGCTGAACACAAATTCCTCCGCAAGATTCTCAAAGACTACTACAACCACGTACAAGAGAACCCCAACACCCTTCTTTCCCAGTTCTACGGCCTGCATCGCGTAAAGATACCCTATGGACGTAAGATCCATTTCGTCGTCATGAATAACCTGTTCCCTCCGCATCGAGATATCCACCGCACATTTGATTTGAAGGGCTCGACGATCGGGCGAGACTTCAAGGAGGATAATCTGGCGACCAACCCTCGCGCAACTCTAAAGGACCTGAATTGGTTACGCAGAAATCAGCATCTCGAGTTAGGACCATCGAAGAAAAAGATGTTTATCGAGCAGATGCAGAGGGACGTCAAGTTGCTGCAGCGCTTGCACATCATGGACTACTCACTTCTCATTGGTATCCACGACTTGGAGAAGGGTAACGAGGAGAATCTGAGAGACAAAACACTCAAGGTCTTCTCACCAGGTGGAGAGGAGGCACCAGAACCACAGCCGAATCAGCTCATGCGTACACCTTCAAAACTAGAGAGTGCTCGGAAAGCACGGGAACTGAGGCAGATGGTTAAGACCCAGAAGCCAGTACCAATGGGTCAGACCTCCAGCAAGATGCCGGATGAGTTGGAAGACCCTAACCGGAACTTCTACTTCTACTCCGATGATGGCGGTTTCCGGGCTACTCATGAAGACAACGCCCCTGGAGAGGAGATCTACTACCTTGGTATCATCGACTGTCTGACACACGTAAGTCTGCAACATGATTGATGCGCATGTTGTAAGATACTAACTTCACTTCAGTACTCGTTCATTAAACGCATGGAACACTTTTTCAAAGGCATCGCTAATACCGAGTCACAAATATCTGCCATACCCCCCGAACGATACGGTGATCGATTCATCAAATTCATCAGTGGCGTCACTAAAACCAAAGAAGCGGCAGATCGCGAGAAGATGGAAGAGGCCACTAACGATCTCAACGAACTATCGCTGGACGGTCTCAACCGATCATCGACCGACCGCGTCGTAGAGAAGGCAGAGCACCAAGCTGAACGCTCGCGGCGACAAGGTCATGGCGAGGAGAACGTACCGAATCTGCACATGAGGGCAGTACGTAGTCCGTCCGCGGAAAGAGGAGAGATTGGGACCACTCTTCCTGTAGTTGAGGAGGCTGGTGAGTCTTCGAGTGTTGGTGGACATAGCAATCGGAGCGCCTCAGATGGTGCTCATGCTATAACTACAAGCAACAATGAGGCCTCGCCGCCTCCGCCACTCACAGGAGCACCCTATCTTGGCCCCCCGCGCCTTGAGTCCAGAGCTAGGTCAACGTCCAGAGAAAGGGATCATTCACAGGGTAGGCCACCGCCAACACCACCCAAAGACTCGGGCACCGCAAGTAGCGATGGTCGGCCACCCACACCAGCAAAGGATTCCGAGTACATGTCTAATAGGCACTCTGGGCCGCCCACACCACCGAAAGAGGACAAGAGAGGAGGGATACCCAGAGCCTCTCTGGACAAGGACCTACCACGAACACCGTTAGAAACCACCATCAGGGTTACCTAAGCTCGCCAATGGAATCTTGTCCAAGTTCGCCATCTTGTCACACCTTTTCATACAATGCTTTTTGCATACCGCCTGGTCAAGAGCCAGGCTTTTCCTTTGTCGCTCCCCTGCGTCGCGAATGCATGATACCATGAGCCGCCGCCCGTTTTTATAGGGCGTCGATCCGCTCCTGCTTTTTCCTTTGTTCACCTTTTTTTTTCCATTTCTTGTCTCTGTTTGGAGCTATGTAGCTTTTCTTCCCTTATTGTTGGATCACGGAATTGGAACGGACGTCCTGTGTAGTACATTTCTTTCTCGTTTTGTCTCTGTCTCTATCGAACTTGTGGTGCCGGTGAATAGGAGTTGGTCGCCGCCCCTTGTTCATGTAGAATAGCTTCGGTCGATTGGTGGAAGGAGGTGATAATAGCAGTTAGTGTTTGCTGACAGGTACTGTTGACATCGGCAGAAGAGCCGTGGTTGGGAAAAGAAGAAGAAGAAGAAGCGGTTATGCCGTCGGGAAGAGATGGATTGGAGGGCTTGGTCATACATCTAGTAGATAGAGACGAAAGAAATTACAATTGCATATAATAAACATAACCTCCCCTGCAGTCCGTTCTGATCACATGCTGGGAAGACGATGGGACAAGCCAAGAGTGTCTTTTGAATCATAATTCATGGTCTTTCTCTGTCCACTTTGAATCGACATTCAACCTTTAAAGCGGGCAGGAGAGAGATAAGATGATTGGCCAACATTTCTTGTCATCACATACAACTGCGTATCGCACGATGTAATCACATCTAGACCTTGAGTTCAACGAAGAGTAATTCACGAAGGACACGGTCGCGAGAAGCAACGAAGAAGCAGGCGATACAGATGTGTTCACGTAGTATCATGCATTAACAGAGTTACGACGATACACGCCTCTGCAACGCTCATAACTCGAAGGCCTAGTCTATCTAGTAGTACAATGCCACATCTCTCTCGCGCATTAAGTTTTCTCCTCACAACTAAGCAGCGAATTCGCTTACTTATAGAAGTCGAACTTGTCAGCCTCAGCTGCACCCTTGACCTGGCTTGTGTATGCTTCCTCCAAATCACTCTGGATGATGTTGTACCTGTTCTTGCGGACAGCTCTCAGACCTGCTTCCTGCATGATGGCCGCAATAATGGCACCGGAGAGGGGGTCGTTGCGGACAATCAAGCTGTCGAGATCTACTTCAGGCGACAAGCTCATCTTTCCGGCAATGGTGGAGAAAATAAGACGACGCTCACGGCGGTCACGTAGCGAAGGGAATTCAATCTTCCTGTCGAGACGACCGGGTCGGAGTAGCGCAGGGTCGAGGGTATCCGCACGGTTCGTTGCCATGATGACCTTGACGTTGGATGTCTGGTCGAAACCGTCCATTTGGTTGAGTAGCTCGAGCAAAATACGTTGAACTTCTCGGTCAGCACCCGTCTGCGCATCGAAACGCTTGGTAGCAATAGCGTCGATCTCGTCAATGAAGATGATGGATGGTGAGTTCTCGCGCGCCATCCTGAACACGTCACGAACCATACGTGGACCCTCACCCAGATACTTCTGCACGAACTCGGAGCCGACGACGCGGATAAAGGATGCTGTGGTGCTGTTGGCTACAGCCTTGACCAACATAGTCTTTCCTGTACCCGGAGGTCCGTACAACAACACACCGCGTGGTGGATCGATACCGATCTGCTTGTAGAGGTCGAAGTGTGTGAGGGGCAATTCAACAGCTTCCCGAATCTCCTGCTTCTGCATATCCAGACCTCCGACGTCGGCATATGTGATGTCGGGCTTCTCATCTTGACCAAGCATGGCAATCGACGAGTCAGCCTCTGGTGGTAGGATGTCGACGAGGGCATTTGAGTGGCGGTGTAGCGCAACAGAGGAGGATGGTTTGAGGAGTTCGCGATCGAGGGTAGACAGGATACGGACGACGTAGTTGGAGCCGGTTGATGATTGTACGATGCCGGTGCTATGTGCGTCAGTGCTATGACGCAAGTGCTATGCTTGTGTTAAGCTTACTTCTGGTCGATGGCCTCCATGAACTGCCCTATCACGAGCGGTACACTCTGAATACGCTTGATCTCTTCTTGTGCTCTCACCAACTCTCTCTTCAAACTCCGCTGCTCATCTTTGATGTACTCTTCCTGCAAATGGATGTACCTGCTACTGTTAGCCACCTGTGTTCCAACGTGTCTAAATACCACATACTCCAGTTGCCGTTGCAGCTTCTTGAAGGTCGAGTAGTCATCGTTTCCCTCTGTAGAGAAGCCCTCGAGGGTATCAAAGTTCGGTATCGATGAAGGGAGCTGCTTCTTGTGCGGCGGGACGGTGTTGGCCGGGTTCTCGACGGCGGTGTCAGCCATGGTGATGGTGGCTGTTGGCTGTTGATCTGGGTACGAGTCGGTTGTGGATTTCCAACAGCGAGAGACGGCGAGGGTCAGCGGTGATTGTTGTTAGCGTGTTGTTTATGAGGCAGTGCTTGTCTGTCGCAATGTTGATGAAGCTCATGGGAGGCGCGATCGGGCAATGCGAGACGCTAACGCCGATATCACGTGAATGTGACGATCACTCAAGCACCTTCGCTGGGAAGCACATCTTAGACACTATCTATTGCGACGTGTTGAAAAAAGGAAATTCACGATGCCATGGTCACGCGCTAAATGCCCGATATGCTATCAGGTGACAAATTGGACATCACAATTTATCTAAATGGAGCGCAAGTACGCGCCTCCAATGCTGTCGGGCTTTGTTACGCAGGCCTAGTTGAATGGTTGTAGACCCTTGCTCGCTGCTTGAGACAGACAGACTGTGTATGCATGAGGGGTAGTAGCCTGCTCGCCGTGAGAAGTTACCTATTAAGTGGAAGAAGATGTGGAGTACAAAGAAGGCCCAAAACCTAGTTTTACCCACCCCTTGGAGTAGTAAATCGCGCGCCGGTTTACAACAACGTCGACTTTGTATTTGGCACGTAGGAAGCCATGCATGGATTTATAGGTCTACCGAGGCATTGGATTGATGGAACAGAACACGAGCCTCCTTACAGACATGTATCATAACACATGCGCCGAATCTGACATGTACGACCCCAGTCATCGTGGCAGATTACCGGCGTGTGACGTGCCGATCACCAACGGGTGTACATGAGTAGATGCGAATTTACACCGTACTGTACTCGGCAAGAGAGAGGCTGGCTGCGCCAGGTTCGAGCAAGTTCGCTGGTGGGCTGGCTCTAGGGTGAGGGCGAGTTCAACGGTTGGCTGGGGTCTCGACGCAGAGTCAAGCGGTCTGGGGTGCCCACCCTCGACGCCCAGCTATGCGATAACAGCGCCATTACTGCAGGAACAAAGTGATGTAATAAGTGGAGAGACAGATGTTTCCGTGTCACGACGGCCAAACTGACCCGGAGAAATCAAATTGAGTTAGACTAGGCTTGTGAGTTGCCGGCAACGCAGGCACTCCACTGGCCTGTCGCGACGCGCGAACGCGTCTGCTGCTCCGGATGCGACTGTGCCTGTGTGTATGTTTTGGTGAGCTTGCTGTCGCTGCTGTCTGCGGCGACGTGCTTTCAGTTTTCAAGTCGCGGACACTGCTTGGTCTCGTGATGCCCGACAAGGCTAGTAAGTAGAGGCTGGGAGGCTGCCAAGAAAACTGTTCCTTCCTCCGCTCTCAGCAACGCATAGTCCGCAAAGCGCGTCTGCGGTACGTGAAGTTATCGACCGCATTGGAAGCCACTCGTTTTCCGTCCTGCCCTGATGAGAAGATCATTTTAGCGTCAGTCTATTGTCGCGTGGTGTGTATTATCTCATCCTCCCTCCCTCCCTCTGTTGCGTGTCTGTTCTGGACCTCGTGCGAGTGCTGCTGCTAGAGTCGCGTCCATCTAAACATCAACATGCGTGCTGACCAAAGGCTAGCCAAGTCAAATCCAGGCACTCACGTACCCCCATCGCTCTCTCGCTCGTCTCTCCCTTTACGCGACTGTCCATTCCCTCTCCCCGCCCTTCTCAGCCATTCGCGGCAGTAGCGCACCATCATGGACTTCCAGTCTCCCCAAAACGGAATGTACGATCCCTCGAGCTTCATCGACCCGAGCGCCATCGCAAACCCCCAGATGAACGGCGCGCGCCCATACAACCCTATGCCGTCGGTGCCCCAGAAACGAGATTCCACTGGCGCTGCCCTCTCGCTATCGCGCTCCCAGACACCTTCACAGCAAGCCCAATTCGGCTTCCAACACCAACAAGCCTTCACCAACACGCCTTCCCCTACCATGCAAAGCCAGCACTTTGCGCCTGGCCAAATGGGAGGCCAGCGGATGAATACTGCCTCGCCCGCGCAAAACCCCCATGCGCCGCAGATGTCTCCCATGAACTTCCAGGCCTCGCCCATGAACCAGGCCTTCAACGCCGCCAACTCGGGAAACCAGTTCCCAGTGCAGTCAGTCCAACTGTCGCAAAACCTACAGAGTCGCCAACAAGAGGCGCAAAGACAATACGCGATGCGCCTGCAGCAGCAGCAGCAGTTGGGCAACCTTGCCGCGAGCAACATGGCCGCGCGTCAAGGACAACAACCGGGCGCGCAGATGCCCGGCGCAATGCAGAACCCTATGCAGCACCCAGGCATGCAGCAGAACATGATGCAGGCCCAGGGACAAACACAGAATCCGCAATCACAATACAACCAGTTCATTAAGAATGTCCAGGCACTAATGACCCAGCACAACCGGCCCTTTAATCACCAGCCCCTCTGCGCTGGCCGTCCGACAAATCTCCAGAACCTTTACGCGGCTGTTATGCGCTTCAAGGGTCACCGATTTGTGACGCAGCAAAATGGATGGCCCAGGATCGCGCAGATGATGAGCATACATCCGCAACAGTTCCCTAATGCTCCCAACGAATTGCGCCAGATATACGAACAATATCTGAGCCTCTACGAAACTGCTTACCTCCAAAGGCAGCAGCAAATGCAGCAGAAAGGCATGCCTCCGCAAGGACAGATGGGACAGATGGGGCAAATGGGTCAAATGGGGCAGATGGGGTCTATGGGTCAGCAGATGTCGCCAACAAGACCGACTATGCCAGGGCAACCGGCCAACGTTCCAGGACACCAGGAGTATCTCCAGCAACTACAGAGATCGCAGGAGGCCATGAAGCAACAACAGCAGCAGCAGCAACAACGGCAATCGCTTCCGCCGGCTCAGCAGCCACATCAGCAACTCGAGCCATCCCCACATCCACACCAGTCGACACCTCTGCAGAGTAACGCAGCGCTTCCAAGCGTTAATGGCAACACACCACAGCCCGACGGAAACGCGCGGAAAAGCCTCAGCAGACAGCTGGAAGGGACTCCCACTCAGGGACAAGAGCCTAGCCAGTCCCAGTCGTCACCGATGAAGCAGGAGGATAATGCCACCACCGACCCGGCAGCAGCTGCTGTAGAAGAGCCCGAGAAACGCAAGCCAGTAATCGAGCAAGATGATGGCACCCGGGTCTACCAACCCGCTTACCGAACGCAAGACACATGGGGAGGCCTCGACTTCGATTCCGACAATTTCAAGAACATGATCGACACGATTACAAACTACAAACCAAACGTGCCATTACTGCCGGAGATGGGTGTTATCGATGTTCGAGCTATCAACATGAGCATCAAATCGGGACTCCATGCGGAGGTGCGACTGGGGCTGGACACCCTCACGCGTATAACTTACGATAACACCGTACAATTCAATTTGTCGCACTGCGAAGATCTCACCGAGGTGTTGGTGGAGTACGCGGAAGATCAATTGGAAATACTAGGGAACGATAATCCCGAAGTCACTGACATTATCGATCTCACACCATACGAGGACGTTCTGCACCACTGTCGCGAGGAGGCTTCAGCACTACAAGAGCTCCCACAGGCTGGTTCGAAGGAGTACATGCTCGATCGCACTGCGGATCGATTGCTCGCAATCACAACCATTTTCCGAAACCTGTCCTTCCTGGAGGTTAACCACGACTCCCTGGTCAGTCCTCCTGTCATCAAATTCCTTGCAAACTTCATACGGCTTGTTGGGACCCGCGTACTATTGCTACGATCGCATATCAACACCTTCGACTTCATGAAAGATGTCGTTACTTTCTTCTCCAACACCAGCGCCAAGGTTGTTTTACCCAACCGCGAAGATGCCTACGCTGTGTTGCATTTCCTATGCGCTTTTGCACCGGTTCCACGACCCGCTGAGCCTGTTAAGTTTACGCCTTTCAACCCGCAAATCCACCGCTATCTCCCCTCTGCTGTTGACAGTCTTGCAAAACTCCTCGCTCGCGATGATCCCAACAGGACGTACTATAAGCAAATCTTCGTCAACGAGGCAACATCCACCCCTGCATATGACCTTCTGACGCGTTCCTTCGCTCTTGCCATCTCCGTTGTGCCGGACCGCAACTACATCGAAAACAGAATGTACCAGATGAAAGAGCCACGCCCCAAGGAAGTACGCATGTTCGAAGCGCGCGTTGCGGAGTCAAGAAAAGCATACCTTATGCAGGGCATGCTAGCTGCAGACATACTCGCTAGTTTAGCCCCAGGGCCTGAAACTGGCATCTGTCGTTCATGGCTTGAGTCAGAGGATGGTTGGGCGCATAGCCTACTGAAGTTTGCAATGTCGCTTTCCGCTACCGATGCAGCCATCCCACACCCCCCACAACCGCCAAATCACCGCGGTCAGCGACCCATGGACCATGACCGGGAAGGCTTCCAGCTCATCGTCCACCGTGCGCTGTCGACTCTCAAACGTTTAGGCGACAAATCGAAGGGTGGCGAGCCCCTGGTCAAGGGCGTGCAACAACCAAATGGGCACGTGAACCACGACGACGAAGAGGAATATGACGACGACGATATGGAGATCTTCAACTTCAACGGTAGCTCGTGGAAAGTCAAGGCGGATATACTACCTCGAAAGGAGACGTTGCTCGGCGCACTCTTGACCGCACAACTGGACGTGCGGAGCCTGAACCAGTTTTGCAAGATTGGCTATCTGGACGAATAATGGAACGTGTAGGATAAGCGGGATGGGATGGGATGAGGTGTCTAGGCGAACATAGGATGTGTATAACGGCGGAGTGGAAACTGTTATCATTTTTGAGTGCTGTAGCATTGCGAGAGAGTTCACATGGTTTTGCTTCAGTCTTCTCGCCGTCTGTACCAAACTCTTTTTCATCTTCTTGTATAGACAATGTATGAGACTGTATGTGTAACACTATGCACAGTTTCGCTCCCAAAGCCGTGTGCTCTGCCCCAACAATCTCCAACAACAGTGAACATGAGAGGCAGAAGACTGTTTTTATTCTTCCATCTGGACCAAGGATGTTGTACAAATTACTATGCTTGGAAGAAGCAACAGCCAGGGCCACACAACTGGGTAGTCTGTACCCATGAATAAATAAACACCATCAGAGCCATCCAGGCTCGAAAATCCCAAAGTTGTTTTTGACTGATACTTCCCGTATCATGAGAAAGCTATTCCACCAACGCCATGCTATGCATTAAGAAAAAGACTTCAAACCCTTCACGTTGAGACACGTAGCGCGTCAGTGTCTCGATCCACCATTACCTCTTGGCATGCTTGTACAACCGTACAATCCCAGTCAAGATACGTAGCGGCTATTAAACCTCGTTGATGTCATCCTTTTTCTCCCACAGCGGTTATTTCTAAGACGGTGAACCAGCGAAAGAAGGGGTAGCGGGAACAACAGTAGCGGGAGATGCAGCACTTGCATTTGCGTCCCTGAACGTGTCGTTTTGCTTCCTTTGGCCGTTGAGGAGCGGGCAGAGCCTATTAGGGATTGTGTTAGCGGATTTGTTCAATAAAGAGTGAATCTCGACGACTTACTTTTTGTTTGTCTTGATGTGGCCCACCTCGCCGCAGTTTGCACACTTGCGAGGTGTTGCTCCACCCTTTCCTGGCCCACCAGTCGCTCCACCTTCTCCCGTCTGCGACTTGTGCAATCCTTTTGCCTTTTCACGGCCTTCGCGACGCTCTATGTTGCGAGCTAGACGCGCCAATTCCGCCTTCAGCTTGATCTTTTGTGCCTTGTCCACTTCAGGATCACCGGTTGGCTTGATGTCTTCAATGCGCATGTTGAGTAGACGCTCTTGTCGCTTGTGCTTAATGTAAAGCTGGATGACAGCAGGGTCGGTGATTATCTCAGTGACATCTTCGAACTCGTCGTACTTGTTCTTGATAGTACGAGTAATCTTGAGCTTCTTGCCACGATTGTCCGCATTACTATTGCGAGACATCTGGGACATGGTCTCATCATCAGGACGCATAGCTGGAGTACCTACTTCGGAACGTTGGCGACTGTGGTTTGTTTGATTGACAGCAGAGTCAACGTCGTCTTCGGTGTCGGACGGTGGGTTTTGAGCAGACAAACTCTCCTTCTGCTTGTTCCAGATACGCTTGATGGCATTCTCGTACATGACCTGCTGGCGCTGAACGTTGTAACTGTGACCGCCAAGCTCTTTCATCTTCTTGTTATCAAGACGATCAGCTGCGCTCTCACCGACATCCCTGAAACCACCCTTCATCGAGACCTTGATGAAGCTGAAACCTAGGCCTTGACCAGTAGGATCACCGTCACCGTGGAGCTCCAACATAGCCTTGCCAGCGCAGGCGTTGAGGAAGTTCTTCGTTGTGTTCCAGGGCGCAAGTTTGACATCAGCGTTCTCATTATCAGCCTCTTCCTCGTCATCACGGATCTCGTTGGATTTGATACCGGCGTCTTGCAGCTGTTTGTCACCAGCATGCATCGAGTCGATCAGACAGACGTCTTCTGGCTTGATCCAAGTACGTAGGATCGGTTCCTCAGGTACAGTCTCGCCTGGTACCGGCTCCCAAGTACCAATGTCCTTCTGATACTTCATGATTTCTCGCATTCGGGAACGATTCTGCGCAATCTCGGTACCAGGCAAATGCTGCTTGATCATCTCGTTACTAACCCAAGGCTGACGCGCATTCTTCTGCTGCCCCTTCCGGTACAATCGGAATGCAAGCATCTTGAGTCGCTTCTTCGAGGCTTCAGTAACTTTGCGAGCATGTGTACCAGGCACCTCAACAGAGGGAAACTGTTGGCCGACGACCATGAGGTTCGGAATGTTTCGCATGTAGTACCTGGGGCCATTAACCCCGGTCCAACTTCTGCTCACAAGGAAATCGGTCTGTTCGGGCTTATGCTTGAACACAGGAGCTCGGTACATAGCGTTGTGAAGCGTCAGCACTTGCTGGCCCGGTTCAACCTGTCCGAACAACGAGAACGGACTCTTATCCTGTGGTAGCAGCACTGAGGTCTCGCCGATTCCGTCTTCTGGTTTCGGTCGTGCAGTGTCTTCCATGTCCTTTCGGCGGTAGTAGTTGAGGATCTTGACACCCATACCAAAGTTGGACAGGGTAGTGGGGTACTCCTCAGAGTACTCGGCAAGAAGCAGGTCGGAATTGTCACCAATGTTGAGATCTTCGGCTGACGCGAAGGCCTCGGAGGGCTTGAGGTTTTTCTTGTGCTTCCTTTTGACAGACTTGAGCGGTGTGATGCTAGCTCGTTCTCCAGGCTTGAAGGTAACGGTAGGACGATGGAAGGAACGGAGCTCGCGATCCGACAGCGCAACCTTGTAGAAGGGATATTGCAACTTCAGTGCGGGCAAGCTGTGCTCAACATTCATGTGGCCAATCGTACTACGGACCTTCTGCTGGCTGCTTTCCTTCAGAGCGTCGTATGCCTCATCATTGGAGATGTTGTAACGCTTGAACATGGGGTTTGCTAGGCTTCCGCGGCTATCACGCTTAAGACCTAGGCCTAATGTTCGAGGTTTTGGTGGCTCTGCACTGGGCTGCTGTACATCAAGCAGAAGATGTGGGTCGTTCATGTCGAGAAGAATCTTCTTCGACAATCGCGCCGTCTCGAGCTCGGGATCGTCCCATGTGGGCAGCTCCATGTGATCGTAGACGGAGAAGTGAATAGGCTGGTCACGGCTTCCGAGTTTCCGCTTCTTGTTTGGCGACAGTTGCTCAGAGTCGATACCGCCATTGCTGTCGGGCGGCGTTGGTGCCTGGTTCTCGTCGGACAAGGTTATATCGCTTGCACCATCTGGCACATCCCAGTCTTCGCAGGCAATCCTCAGGTCACTCCACGACACATTGCCGATCATCTCACGGTCGTCAATGGTATCGAGGTTGTCGAGTTCCAGCTGGTCTTCGCTATCGCCGTCCTCTTCTGCAGTGTTGGTGATTTGAATTAGACCGCCCTGCTCCTCATCTTGCTGTCTACCCGATTTAGCGGTAGTCGTTGTAGGCTGTAAGCGGAAACTTTTCTCTTGATCCGTCGCAAGGTCCAGGGTGAGCTTATTAAGCTGGAAGGGTTTCGGTGTCTTCTGAGGAACTTTGGGGATGTAAAAAGCACGCTTTCGTGGTACCAGACTGAAGAACCGTGGTGGTTTGTCCGCCTCGAAATTGGGCCAGATCTTTTCAAATTCTTCCCGTGATGTCTTGACTGGAGCAGCCGCTGGCTCGTCTTTCTTGCGCGAAGATTGTGCGAATAGAGCCAGTTGCTCGCGCACCTCGGGGTCCTCCTCTTCCTCCTCTTCTATCTCTTGCTGTGCAGCACCAGCAGCGGTGTTGCGAGTAGCGGGCTGTGGCGTATCCTTTGCGATAGTATCGAAGCCTTCTTGGACCAAGTCTTCGATGGAAGTAAGAGGATCGTCTTCGTGCTGTGTAGATGTCTGCACCGGGTCAGAGTGGCTGGGGTCATCGCCGAAGAGATCATCGTTATCGTCGTTGTCATCGTTGTTGTCGCCAAAAAGATCGTCCATGTCTACATCTTCGTTGTCCACTGCGCCGCCAGAGTCCTGTAGGGTAGTTCCGCTGAAGTTCTGGGTGCTATCGGCGCCCTCGCCCGAGTCAAACTCCTCGTCCGGCAGGTCGTCGTCGCTGATGTCTTCGTAGTCGACTGCGTCGTCGGCCTTCTCACCAATGTCCAGCGGCCTATCGGCAATGCCACCCAAGAGATCTTCTTCGCCCTCTGCAGCACCCCGTGACATCTGTTGCATGATCTTGCGAAAGTCATCCTCATCCTGGTCTATGCTGGCGTCACCACCGCCGCCGTTCGGGGGCGGGTTCTCGTCGGACATGGTCGCGTGTAGTGTGGCGGTAGCTGAGCAGCGGGATAAATGTGTTGAACGAGTTGGAATCAAGTCCAAGTATTAATATAGGCGTTCGTTTCAACGGCGGAGTGTGAGAGCGCGCCGGGGGGCGGAAGAACGGTTGAGGGGTGCGCGCGCCGTCATTCACGCTATCACCGCGCTCGAAATCTTGTGAAGCGCTCCCGATATAGGCGGTGTATTCGCGTACGTTCTTCGATAGCGTCGCCGGCGCGTTCCTCGGTCGTGTGGGGGCGGTTGGTGTCGATATAGCCAAATGGCTCGCTGTCGTGTAGAAGTGATGGAATCAGTCGCGGGTCAAAGCCGCGGCGAGCTGGCCCGTGCGTCAGGCTAAAACCAATGAAAGAGATGGCGAGCATCACCGCCTCACACGATAGAATGAATACACGAACACGATTTGATACACCAAAAAGTATGATAGGCTCACGGCAGGCGGGTGTGTTGTCATGCACATATTTTAGGTCCTCCTCATGTTGGCTCCGACAGACTTTCCATGTTGCTGTTTGACAGTGCAGGCTACCCCGTCATCTCCAACTCATATCTCATCCTGTTCAATCAAGTCCTCCTTCATTTCAACGTCTTCTCCTTCCCCATCTTCAGTCGCATCTCTTGTTCCATTTTCGTCCTCGTCAGTAGTCATGTCCGGTGCAGCCGTGCCCCAGATGCGAGCACGAGCCCTCGTGTACTCCTTCTTGACCGTGGGCTCACCCAGGGACCATCCACGCTCGTTGTCGAGCCTCGTGCGGATGTCCTTGAACGACATCTTATCAGCGTCGTGCCAAACAACGATACAAGCCTTGTCGAACTCATGGTCCCGGTGGTTCCGTTTCTCGCGTTGTGCCTGATTCGTAGCTTTGGCCAGGCTACCCTTTGGAGGAGACGGAAATGTAGGAGCCAAATTATCTTCAGGGGCGGAGGCATCGCTTTCGATTTGCTCTTCAGATGGAGAAGCAGCGTCGGAAGGATCATTCTCAGGCTCAATACCACTCAGACGTGGTGCACGCGGTCTACCACGCCTTGCGATATTCTTGCCGACTATGCCAATCTGCGCCACAGGCTTTGCACCATAGCGCTTCTGAAGCCGCTCCAAAGATCTAATGTGACGACGACGTACAGCTTCATCAGTCACCTTATCATTTGGAAACGTCCCGTTGTACAGCTCAGTTGTCTTCGCATATGTGTGCTCCAGATCATCCAGCCAGTAAATAATCATGCTGTTCTGATGATCTTCTGTGTCACCAAAGGGAAAAGTACCAAAGACAGGTGCGGGAGGAACTTGGCCAGGAACTTGACCGGGACGAGGAGGCATATTAATAGCCTTGATGCTGTTGTAGGTTAGACCCAGCTCCTGAGAGGACCGGACTTGACGCTTTGCTCGACCGCCCTTCTTTTCATCTGCTGCGCGCTTCTTGCCTTTTGATAAATCCTTCTCGGTCACGGCGCGGGGATCTTTCGACCGGGCAACAGAGTTCTGCGCATCCCTGTCTGCACGGCCGGCCTTGGTCGACGATACTGACCCTGTGGTGACACCTTCACTGGAATCAGCCATTGATGGGGGAATGCTTGATTCGCTCGATGCAGATGCCCCCTTCTTGGTAGCTGGGCTGGTCTGGGTAGATCTGGTGTTTCGAAGATTCCGATCTTCCATTGCCTGGTTTTTGTCCTTCTTAACACGAGCGTTTTTGGGCGTCTTCTCTGGCGTGTATGTAGCGGCGTTGGTCTTTTCTGCGCTGCTGGTGTATTCGTCTGAGCGTCTTCTCAACAAGTCAGAGTCGGCGCCTATATGTAAGTACACAAAGTTATTCCATGTCCGATATGCAGTTCGTATAGGGACACTACTGACCAGTGACGAAGGACATGATGGTGTCGTGAGCTGGAGACATGCTAACTTACTCGGGGTGAAATGATATTGAAGGGTGGTTAGATTGTTGGGTTGTTCTAGTGGCGTATAGGGTGCGATACTCGACCAACCTAGTAGCTGTCGAAGGTGGGTTGCAGGTCTGGGGTGAGTAGAGGCAGGGGGTGGGTATGTGGGTATGGGTGCGTAAGCTTGTAATTGGTAGTGCCTGTGTTTGTCTGCTCAAGTAGGTTAGTGAGAAAGGCCAGGACCAAGAGGTGGAAAGTAACGAGTGGCGAGTCTGTGTAAGTCAGAAAACCATAACAACATAGGAGTCGGGAAGTTCTGTTGTTGGGTAGAGAGGCGCTATGACGATTCGTCCAGGAGCATGACCGATGAATGTGGCAGGGAAAGTGAAAACAGACTCCTGATACTGATCTCACTCAAAGAGTCGAAAGGACCTAACAGATAGAGGAAAGCTAATTTGGACTGTACGATTGCAATCGTTCCATCGAGGGAAACCATGTTGTTGTAGATATGGAAACGTCCAACATTGCATTCATTCAGTACTAGACTACACGTATCTGAGCGTGGTATCATGTTTTCATCCCAACCCAACCCGCTCTATACTAAATGCATGCCCATGGGTTCTCCAGCGCCAAACACCAAACACAAGAGCCATCGTTACCCATCATCAACTAATCAAGCCCGTCCGGTGATATAATCTTTGTTTTCAATCGTAACACTCTTCGTCTGCTTGTAGTCAGTAACTGATGCTTAACCCATTTGATGTGTACCAGTGTGAACTTACCATATGATTAACCTTGTAAACGCCCACCAACCGCGACGCAAGCTCGAACATGTTGTTTCTGAGTGAGATGACAATGAACTGAGCATTCTTCGTCCTCTCTTTGATGTAACTCGCCACGATGCTCACGTTTCGGAAGTCCAGGGCTGCGTCAATCTCATCCATGACATACAATGGCGTAGGCTTGTAGTGATGTAGAGCAAATACCAAAGCCAGAGAACTCAACGTCTTCTCACCACCAGACAAGTTGCTGATGTTCTTCCATGACTTTTTCGGAGGCATGACGGAGAAGCGAATGCCCTCGGAAAAGGCGTCAAGTGTATCCTCATATTCCAGTTCGGCGTTACCACCCATGGTGATCATCTGGTACATCTCCTTAAGGCGGGCAGTGATGATGTCAAACCCAGCCTTGAAACCTTCCTTGCGGAGACGTCGGAGCTCTTCGCATTTATGCTTTGCTGCGTCACGGGCGCTGACAGCAGAGGCGAGATCTGTGGAGCGTGCGGCGTGCTCTTCGACACGCTTGCGATATTCGGCGAGGACAGCTAGGTCGACTTGTGTGGATTCGTTCTTCTTCTCCAAGTGGGCGATTTGGTCTTTGAGGGTGGCCTTGTCCATGTCTTGAAGCTCGTCTTTACTGTAAGATGGAAGGCCCTGACCTTCACCCTCCTGCTCTTCGCCCAGGTCGGTAACGCTCTGGTATGAGAGCTTGCTCAGCTTGTCATGGAAGTAGGCTTGTTTCTTCTGGTACTCATTCAAAGTCTTCTGGCTCTCTTCGAGCTTGTTGCGCATTTCGATTTCGACTGCACGCGTCTCGTTGAGTTCCGCCAACTTCTCGTCAAGATCCTTCTTGACTAGCTGCAGCTCCTCTTTCCTGGTCTCAAGCTCTTCTTGCGCCTCTTCAGCTTGTTGTCGAATTCCGGAAACATCGCGTTGTTGCGAAGCCATGTCCTCTTCAACCTTCTCTGCATCGATGGCGAGCTTTTCCAGCTCCTTGATAGCATCGTTGTGCGCCTTCTCGTGCTTAGCACGCTGCTTCTCTTCTTTTGACTTGGCGACCTGGGCATTTGATACTTGCTCGGTCAGAGTGTCGATCTGCCCTTTCAAACCATCGACCTTGGCCTTCTGACCTCGTAGCTTGACTCCACCAATCTCCATAATCTTGTCCTGAAGACCCTTGATCTCGGCTTCGATGTCTTCAGTCTCGGCACGGAGCTTAGCGACCTCCTTCTCCATTGAGGCAATGTTCTTTTCCAGTGATGCGATGCGTCCCTTGTCAGTCTTTGTGGATGTCTGTTCATTGCCCAACTCCGCGATGCGACGTTGACAATCTGCAATATTACGATCGAAGCTCTCCAGTTCAAGCGCAAGTTTTTGCGACTTGGTATCCAATTCAGGTATTTGCTGATTGAGATCTCTCAGCGCAGTCTCAAGCTCCCGCAGCTCTTGCTGGAACTCGGCGAAAGTCTTTTCGAGCGCGTCCCGATCATGCTCAAGCTTTGTAACCTGGTCTTTTGAGACATCAGACGCAAGCTTGGAGGACATCTTTCCCTTGACCACTCTGCTTCCACCACCACTCATGGTACCCGCGGTGTCGATAAGCTTGCCGTCTAGAGTGACGACTCGCCATCGCTTTGCCCCATACGCGATACGCTCAGCTTGATCGAGGTTCTCAGCTACGAGTGTATTTGTCATGACCTGGAAGAATGCGGGCTTGAGCTTTTCGTGCTTAGGCTTAACAAGATCAAAAAGACGCGGCACGTTTTCGGGTGTTTGAACTGGGGACATGTCACGCTTCGCGAGACGGTCCAGAAGAATGAAGTTTGCGCGACCGAGGTTGTTCTTCCGCAGGTACTCAATGCACTGCTGACCAGACTCCACAGTGTCTACAACCATGTTGTCCAGCTGTGGACAGGCTGTAGAGATAGCAACATCGTACTTCTGGTCGATGGTACCAAGGTTTCCGAGTCGACCGTGGAAGCCATCAATACGTCCTGATTCTTTCAGGCGCATGAGGCCTGTCAGAACGTTGCCCTGGGTCTGAGCCGAAGAGAGGCTCGCACGAGCTTCATCCGCCTTGGCCCTTGCGCCAGAAAGCTTCGATCTCAGCATTGGCTCTTGTTGAGTTATCTCCTCAAGCTTAGCCTGTGTCTTCCGAACCTCCTTTTCGACACGCTTCCTTTCGACTTTGCATTCGTCAAGCTCGGCAGCCTTGGTCTGTTTCGCTTCTTCCAAACTTTCAATCTTTGCCTCAACTTCAGCGATGCCCTTTGCGCCAGCATTCTCACGCTCACGCATAATGTCCAATTCACTCTGCGCGACTGCAATAGCCGATTGTTTTTCGTTAATCTTGGCACTCCAAGGTTCCAAAGACTTCTGCTTTGCCGCGATCTCATCCGAGAGACCCTGAGTTTTACCGGCCAAGCTCTTGCGAACAACTTCGAGTTCCTTCGCTTCGACCTCCATGCTCTGCTCAAGCTCAGCAATCTCCTCGTTGTAGCGCTCGGCATCCGCGGAATACTGCTTCGCAAGACTCTCTGCTTCAGAACGACCATAGCCACTTGTCTCTTTGGTCTTTTCTAGCTTCTTCTGCTTGCCAGCCAGAAACTTCTTCTTCTCTTCAAATTTGACCGTCTCCTTGTCGACACGGGCCACTTCTTTCTGGTACTCCTGGTTTCTCTTCTCGAGTTGATCGCACTCTTTCACGCCCTTCTTGTATCGTTGCTCTAGTTCCTTGATCTCTTCTTCGCTTCCCTGGTGTTTTTGTAACTCGTCGTCCAATTGCGCCTGGAGCTGACCGACGGACTCTTGTGCGACTTGAATGTGATCATCGAATTCGGAGACGTAGATCTGGTAGAGGGTGGACTGCTTTGAGGCCAGCTCGTTCTCGTCACGAATGTAGGCAAGCGCCTTGTTCTTCTTCTCTTCCAGTCCGCTCTTCTCCTTTTCGACGTGCTGCACACGGCTGCTTTTTTCCCGACATACTTCATTCAGGTTCTCCACTTCGACCTCAGACTCAGCAATAGGTGTCTTGTACTTGGACGTGCCGATAATATCTTCGAGGTACTCAAGCAGACCATCGTCGTGTTCGCCCTGTGCTTTTGGCTTCATCTGCGCGATCGACTCAACCTCACCCTGCAAGATCAAGAAGCGCTTATGATCGAGATCCACACCCCGGTCTTTGAGCAAGTTGGTGACAATGGTAAACGTAGACTCCTTCTTGTTGATGTAGTATTTGCTCGAGTTGTTCTTGAATGCTCTGCGGGAAATTACGAGCTGCGAGTCAGGGATGACTTCGTGGCCACCGTTTGCAAGGTCTTTGACTTCTTGGAAGTGGACTTCGACTTCACAATAATCCAGATCTGGGAAGGCGGCCGAGTTGTGGATGAGGGCGGAAAGCTTGCTCTGACGCATCTTGCTTGCGCGGAAACCAAAGACGAACAGGAGCGAGTCGATGACGTTTGACTTTCCGGAACCGTTGGGACCTACGACGGAGGAGAAGGAGGCGTGGAAGGGCCCAACCTCCTGCCGACCAGCATAACTCTTGAAGTTGTTGAGGACAAGCCAGGTGATGACTGTCCGCTGCTTGGGCGCCACTGGCTCGTGCAGCGCTGGAATGGCAGCCGCTCGTCTCTTGACCACGATATCTATGGGCTCAAGCATGGTTTGCTGTGTGCTAAGTTCCTCGGCGACCTTGGCCGGCGGCTGGGGCTCTGGTAATGAATCGACCTCCATCTTTGGCTCTGGTACCGGTGTCTCCTCTTTCGTTTCTATCTGTGTAACCTCAGCGACTGGCTCGGGCGCGGGTTCTGGCTCGGGTGCCGGCTCTGGCGTTCGATCGGTCATTGTAACGTCGCTCGCCGCATCGTTGGCGATATCATCCGCCGTTTCATCTGCAGCACCAGCGAGCGGTGAGCTCGGTGTAATCGTGGCCTCGGAGGCCTGCTCGACTTCAGGCTCGGGAGATATCGAGGGCTCAGGCGTGAGCAAATGGGAATCCTCCTCGACGGGTGCTGGGGCAACAGAGGAACGGGGCTTCCTTCCACGCTTCTTGGGCACTGCCTTGGAGGGTGAAGCCACCCTCGTGGTCCTCTCTGTCGCGGGGGTCAGCGTCTGCGTGGGCTCGACCGACTCAGTGACGCGAGTCCGCCGCCTGGTCGTGGGTTTGGGTGTCGCTTCTTCATTCTGGGCTGCAGTCTTCCGTGGCCTTCCCCGCCCCCGGCCCGTCTTGAGCGGTGCTGGTGCTGGTGCTGGTGTGAAATCCTCCTCGTCTGCCTCCTGCTTGACTTCGGGTGTCGGTGTCCTGTTTTCCTCGTGGTCCGAATCGTCGACAACGGGTGCCTTCCGGCGCGTCGCAGCGGCGCGCGTAGACTTCCTCGGGGAGATTGAAGCCATGGCTTGTCGCTATGACTGTGGGTTCGCCGTGGTGGGAGGCCGTTTGCGCGGAGTGCCCTTGTGCGACCTGACGCTTCCCTAGCCTTAACGGACAAAAGCGTAAACAAACACCCGTGCACGTGTCAGCCCCGCGCGCCCCACTTGTCCCTGGGCCCTCAACTGTTAGACTAGATGGGGTGTCCAGACAGAATCTACCACACAATGTAGAACTGACCCGCGTCCTAATTTCGTCTCTAGTCTATCGAGGACGTGTAGGCTCCATGTGTTTCCCCCCCAGCTCTTGACCGGGACTTCGAGGCTACACTTGGATGCTGATACCATATGCGGTGCCGTGCATCTGCAATAACTGTAGCCCCGCCTCAAACACCAGCCTGAGCACTCTTGCATCATCGTGACTCTCAGCGTACTCAGTCACATACTCGCCGTCTCCAAAAAAAGAAAGAGGGTTGAGAACCGCATCTTCCATACCTAGGTAGTCGCCGTCTCCTCCTAGCGCCATCATGGCAGCAACTCTACACAAGTTCAAGCTCGTATTCTTCGTTCCTCCTTCTGCCGTCAATGCCTGTAAGGCTGCTATCTTCGGTGCCGGTGCGGGACGTTTCCCAGGCCCAGCCGGGTACACCGAGTGCTGCTTTACTAGCAGAGGAACAGGACAGTTCAGACCAGGCGATGCTGCCAATCCACATGTAGGTCTATATCCATATTAATCATGTCTCAGGTAAAGCTGAAGCTATAATGAACATTCTGCAACTGACACTGATTATATAGATTGGCAAAGTTGGTGAATTGGAAGAAGTAGATGAGTATAGAATCGAGGCTATATGTATGGGGCGTGATACCGCTGTCAAAGCTGTGGAAGCGCTGAAGAAGTGGGTTTGTCCTTCCTTGGTATCAAACAAGCATCATTAATGAACACAGGGCACATCCATACGAAGAACCCGCATACGAAGTATACAAGATGGAGGATATGTAAAAAACTTATATCCCTATGATGGTTCGGCAAACGGTCAGCTAGTGCGGCTATTTACTCTCTTTCCCCAATACTACATCTTGCAACACTTGCTTGATGATGGGCAAATCCCTCTTAACATCTGTCATCCAATTTGAGACTGCGAACCTACACGCTGGCTTTCCATCCCACGCTGTACCTGATACATATATCTTCCTCGTGGCCTTGATTTTATTGACCAGCTGTTTGTTCAATTCTTCGTCTACTGCACGAAACAGTACGATGATATAAATTCCCTTCAAGATATCTTCATGGCAAGCACTGCTCTTAGGTAGGAGCTCATATCCATCGCTTTCCAGGATGTATCTTGCGATTCCTCGTGAGAGATCTACCTGCCGTTCCAACATCGTACGATAACCCTCTCTACCATACGCAACAAGATTGGCGTAGACTGGTAACGCCCTGAAGCGCCGGGAGTTCTCGAGTCCGATGTTAAGTGGTGACATGATGGCGTTCGCATCGTTCCCAGAAGCCAGGTATGCAGCGTTGGGATTTTGGAATACGCGTTCAGCGATATTACGGTGCCGAGAGAGAAAGAAGCCACAGTCATATGGTACATTAAGCAGCTTGTGTGCATCGCCTGTGATTGAGTCTGCAAGGTTGAGCCCTCCACAAGCCTGGGCGATCGAAGAGTAAGTCGGTGATGTCAACAGGCGGCCGAAGAGCCCAAATGCGCCATCGACATGTATCCACGCCCCATACACTACATGTTGGTATGCACAGTCAGTGGTTGTTTCACGTGTAGTTCGTACAAGGATATAACTTACTATCGCACAGCTTTCGTATCTCTTCCATCTCTTCTAGCCCTGAGGTTGCGAAGACTCCCGTGTTAACTTCCGATGCAGAGACGGCAACGATAGACGCTGCACCAGGCTGCTCGAGTGATTTCTTGAGCAGCTGCATGTCAAACCTGTGTGGTGCTTCTGACTGCCCCAGACACTTGACGCTCGTCCGCCCAAGGCCTAGTATGCCCGCCGCTTTTCCTAGCGATGAGTGCGGTACCGTAGTCAATATTTGAATATCGTCAATCCCGGCACTCCGCATAGCTTCAACAATACCAAGCTCACCAACGCTAATCTCTGCATCTGTACGGTGCGCTGAGGCCTCAGCAATCACGTACTCTCGTCCGCATGCCAAACCTAGGATGTTCGCTGATGTCGCGCCCGTAGTGAATATGCGATGCGGCCATTGCTCTGGTTCGAAGTCGAGCAATTCACAGAGTAGAGAAAGGGCTCGGTCCTCTACGTCGGTGGCGATGGTCTCATTTGGCAGATGGACTTGTACGTTCTGGTCGTATGCTGAGACCAGATTGTCGGCAAGGAGTGCTGCTGGTGTCGTGCCACCTGTCACAAAGCCGTAGTAATTTGGCGAGCGAGAAGAGCCATTAAATGCTGGAGCGAGGTCCTCTTGTAGGTGACGTATGCTCTCTTCGAGCCCGACACCTTGGCTGGGGAGGTGAGGCTGAAGCTTGGAGCGAGCGTCATTCAATGTAGTCGTGGACGGAAGGACATCAGCAGGTGGAGGGCCCGAGTGTATCTTTGCGATTGCAGCGGAGAGCCTTTGGAACAGCTCATTATCTGTAACCTCCATGATTGATGCTTGATGTCTTACGTGATGAGAGTTGACTTCACGCAAGTAGGTAGATCGGTTTTGGTGACTGATTTGGTAGACAGAGTTATTGGCCGGAAGACTTTCTCAGTACGACGGAACGTATGACTCTACTCAGAGCCTAGGTTTTGAAGTAGTTAGGCCACCTAGAAGCGGCTGGTGACTTCGCAACCTGCGCCATATTCGCGCGGATAGAGCTAGTTACTGTCGCAAACCAGATGGATGTAGCGCCCATATGAGTTATCGCCCGTGTGTTGGCGGGTCCGTGTAAAGAGCGGCATCTCTGACTGCAGAGCGGCAGGCCCACTCCAGAGAGCCAACGCTGTTCGGCATATCGAGACCCTGCACGTGATTTGGTGCTAGCGCGGCGCGTTGCGGAGTTAGCACAACACGGTCGACGGCACCATCGATGACATCGCCACCGTCTCGCCCGTAAAACCGCGACACCTATGCAGATGCACGCGTAGAATATCCATGCGGACTCCCACACCAACGATGCGACGCTCTCATGCCTCGGAACAATCTTAGCAAACATCTCAAGTGGTTGATCGCCGAGAAGCCTTTCATTCCGCCCGCGATTTCGCCTGTTGTATACGATCCCGACGCAGTTCCGACGAGTTCAGCGACAACTCCACATCAGAACTCTTCATTTTTGGACGAAGACATAGAATACAATGAGCCTGAACCTGCCTCCGCGCCACCGCCCCCACCAGCACTGCCAGTCGCACGACCCGCTCCACCCCACGCTCTCGCTCGAACAAGAACCATCGACATACACAATCCGCCAGAGGCGGAAGACGTGGCCTCAGATATGGCAAGACTGAGAAACACACCAGCCAGTGGAAAGCCTAGACTGATTATAGCGGGGCTGCCTGAATATGCTTCCTCTTCGAACCCAACCAGCAGAGAGCGGAGGGAGCCTAGCGATGCAGGAGGTTCCAGGAGTAATCTGCAGGACTCCTCGGCGAGTGTGAGGAAGCTTACTGGCTCCACCGTGGAAAACACTCCCGCTTCTCAACACGTCGCTGCGAGGACGAAGTACCGCGAGCCAATTGATGTCGATTCAATCGACCTCACCGGAGACGATGCGGGCTGCTCTTCGCCGATTCCAATGCGCACGCAAAAGAGCAGAAAGCGGAAGAGCGACGAGTATGAAGCGGACCTCCGTCACACCAAGTCCCCCAGGCCTGTTCGGAAGGCGCCCGCGCTCAGTCCAGAGCCTGACGACGACGACGACGACGACGATGACTTCCCGGACATCGATGATATGGTCATGGCTCCGGATAGCCCTCCCCCACCTTACTCGGCCATTGTAGATGGTGCAGGTAGACAATCAAAGCATATTGCAACAGCTGAAGATGACGATATGGAGGCCATGTTACAACTGGAAGAAGAGGAGCGACAGATGGCAGCTGCAGAAAATGCGACATCCTCACAGGCCCGTAAGCGCAAGTCACTGAGCCGCGTCCCCTCTGAGATTGCACCCGCTCGAAAGATAGGGAGGCAAACACGTAGCCCTTCGCCCCGAAAGAACAATCCTGTCACGATCGAGAGCACAACTGGAAAGAATGGAGTTTCGCACACATCTGGCACTAAGAGAGTTGGGCATGCAGTTCTGGACTCCGAGGACGATGAATTCGGCGCACTGGACGAGATGGATTTCGACACACAGTCTCGGACCAAATCACCTATCCCAACGATGAAGAGAGTGCGTGAAAAGACACCAATGGCTGGCCCTGGCAGAGTTGCGAGTCAGACCCAGCTTCCTATACGGTCGCCTTCGAAGACCATACGAAGCCCAAGCCCATATCAGCCGGAAGAGATTTCCATACCTACCCCAGCAAAGTCTCAGTCCCCCAAAAAGATTGCTGAGTCTGCTCTTGTACCCGACAAACGCATACCGAGCTCTTCTGAACTGTCCAAAGAAAAGAGAGATGCTATCAAAGAATCGATTGAAACCTTTCTGAGTACTGAAGGTCAAAGATTGCAAAAGCACCTCAAGGCTGCAAGCTCAGCATGGGACAGCGCACGGGCTGCATTCGTTGCACATCTGTCCGAATTTGGCAAGCCTGATCCTAGCGAACAGGAAAGGATGGAACGCGCTCGCTCGCGAAAGGACGCAGTAGAGCAATTGATCTCGTTGAAAACCAAACAGGATGAACTTACGAGACAACGTCAGAGGGTTAAGCAGAAGCTAGAGGATGACTTGAACATCGGTCAATTTGACGCAGCGGATGGTGAAACCCTCAGCAGACTGTTCAAGATAAACGAGGACATACAGATCCAGATGTTCTACTTGTTGGATTTAGCGGCCATCAAGCAGCAGTCAACGCCTCTTGTCAAAACAGAGTCGAAAAACAACCGCAACGTGGTCATACAATCAACTCAAGCAAGTCCGGCCCGACCGCCTCCTAAGGCTTCCAGGGATATAGGGTCGAATCGGATTCCACAGACACAGTATACTAAGCCAAGTGAGATTGGCGCTCAGGAAGTGTGGACGCCTCCCCGGCGTATTCGTTTCGCTGAAGAGCAAGTAGCCGCGTCTCCGCTACCGCCACTGAATCTAGGGTCTCGTGCCTATGCAGACGACAGTGCATCAGGAAAGCAAAAAGGCAAGTCAAGAGAGCGATCTCATCGGGTACCCGAGACACCAGAGCGCAGACGATCCCCAAAGAAACCAAGACCGGCGGCTCCGCAGCGTACACCGGATGAGTTTGGTGAGCTTGATTTTGAAGAAGACGGAAGCTTGTTCGGCAATAACATGGGCGAGCCCCACCAGCCTATTGAGATAAACGACGATGATGATTTTGGCGAAGATTTTGGACCCGACGACGATGACGACTTCCTTCATGAGATTACCAATATCGAGAACCAGGCGCCAAGTGGGTTTGATTGGAAAGGCGAGCGTGCAGAAAGTCGCGTATCAACAAAATCTCGCCAGGTGTTCCGCGAAACTTCTACCAACCAAGTCCAATCTAAACCAAATCAGCAGGCTTCACCGAAGAAGCAGCAGCTAAACATGCCTGCCAAAAACCACCCTGGAATGAACTTCCCCTGGTCGCAAGATCTCAGGACTGCCCTTATTCGTCGTTTCGGCCTGCGAGGATTTCGCCCAGGACAGCTGGAAGCTATCAACACTACACTCTCGGGCGAACACTGCTTCGTGCTCATGCCTACGGGAGGTGGCAAATCGCTCTGCTACCAACTTCCATCAGTGATCGCTTCAGGCAAGACACGGGGAGTTACTATCGTAGTATCTCCACTCTTGAGTTTGATGGAGGATCAGGTGACGGCTTGCAAACAACGCTTCGGGATGCAAGCGTTTCTGATCAACGGAGAGTCTACCGCAGCACAAAAGAGCATGATTATGGATGGGTTACGCCAGCGGGATCCCCAACAGTTCATACAAATCCTCTATCTAACTCCTGAAATGCTTAGCAAGAACCAGAGAATGATCAGTGCCTTCCAGCAACTGCATTCTGGAGGGAACCTTGCCCGTATCGTCATCGATGAAGCACATTGTGTTAGTCAATGGGGCCATGATTTCCGACCAGATTACAAGGCACTTGGAGACGTTGTCCGCCAATTTCCCGGAGTACCTGTCATTGCCCTGACTGCAACTGCGACCCAACTCGTTCGTACTGATGTAGTGGCCAACCTCGGCATTCAGGGCTGCCGTCAATTTTCTCAGAGTTTTAACCGCCCTAATTTGTCCTACGAAGTTGTGCCGAAAGTCAAGGGTGTCATCAACAGTATTGCGGATCTGATTAAAGAGAGGTACATTGGCAAATCTGGAATCATCTATTGTCTGTCGCGGAAGAGTTGTGAGCAAGTGGCCCAAAAGTTGTCCGAGGCAGGCATCCGTGCCTATCATTACCACGCGGGAATGGATTCCGCTGACCGCTCCGAGGTTCAACGCAAATGGCAAAAGAACGAGTACCACGTCATTGTGGCTACCATCGCCTTCGGCATGGGCATCGATAAAGCTGACGTACGATACGTTATTCACCACTCGCTCCCTAAAAGTTTAGAGGGCTACTACCAAGAAACTGGACGAGCTGGGCGTGACGGCAAACGTTCAGAGTGCTACTTGTATTATCAGTATGCCGACTCAAGGATATTACACAAAATGATTCAAGAAGGTGAAGGAAGTTGGGAGCAGAAGCAGCGACTGACTGATATGCTACGGACCGTCATCCAGTACTGCGAGAACAAAGCCGACTGTCGACGCGCTCAAGTACTCGGATACTTTAGTGAAGCATTCGATGCCTCGAAGTGCAATTCAACATGCGACAATTGTCGTTCGGATGCCACATTCGTCACAAAAGATCTTACAGAGTATGCTGCCATGGCCATCAAGCTCGTAAGTCAAGTGCACGAGGACAACGTAACGATGCATCAGTGCGTAGATGCTTTCCGTGGCGCTGGCAGTGCTAAAATTAAGCGCTCGGGATTGGAAGAATACGGCTGGGGCTACGGCAAGGATCTGGAACGAGGTGATAACGAACGCATCTTTCAGCATTTGCTTGACGCGGGGGCTTTCAAGGAAAGAAGCAAGGTGAACAAAGTTGGCTTTGCCACCAACTACCTACACGTACGTATTTACGACCCTGATTATGGTCACATACTGACTGCTGCAGCCTGCTTCGACACGCAATGACTATGAAAGCAAACGAAAGCAATTGAAGTTACAAGTACGTTCTACACCACAAAAGGCACGCGCAAAAGCACCCGCAGCCAAGAAAACGAAGAAGCAGCAGACCCAGTTTCCGTCGACCAACGTCGACTCTCCTGTACGCGCGCCCAAGCAAAAGATTCGATCGTTTGCTTATAACGAGGAGGAAGATGATGACGATGACGACTTTGATATTCCTCGGCATCCTACGCGCAACAAGACTACGCGTGGTTACCAGACTGATGATTTTGTTGTCGACGACGACGACTACTTTGCGCCAATACGTGTTGCCAAGCCATCGAAGGCCACGAAGGGAAAGGGGGTTGGAGCTCCGATTACTGCAGATCAACGAACTGCAGAACTTACAGACCTACAAAGAGAAGTCTTGGACGATTTCATGAATGGAGCCAGGAAGATGAGAACGACCTTGCAAGAGAGGAAAGGCCACCGCGAAGCCATCTTCACAGACACTGTACTTCGTGAGATGGGTCTTGACTTGCCCATGAGTCTGGATGAGATGAAGACCATCCCTGGTATTAGGCCCGAAATGGTGGATCTCTATGGCAAGCAATTCTTGACCCTGATCAACAACAGTAGGGAATTCTATGGAGATGACACACCAGTGCCTAGGAACCCGCAACTTCGCAACCGTCGACCTCAACAATCACGGATCATCCACGAGATTGACGATGATGACGAGGAAGTTGACGACCAGAATCATCGGCTTGTTGTGGATCTGTGTAGCGAAGACGAAGGCCCGATGCCTGTTGCACACGAGTCTGAGGAGGAGTCCTTCTACGGCGATTTTGGTGAGGAGGATGATGATGATGACGACGATGACGGCGCGGTCCACACAAGTCATCACTTTAGCCAGTTTCAGAACCAAGACGTTGCAGACTTTAACAACCGATATACACAACTCGGTGGCGGCCCGGCTCCCTCTACTAAAGCGGCCAAGGCACCAGCAGCAAGAGGTGGATCTAAAGCTTATGGATCTGGGTACAAGAAGAAGGGTTCGTCACGCAAGAGGGCTTCTGGTAGCTTTAACAAGAGTTTCGGTGGCGTGAAGAAGCGAGCCTCGAAGAGTGGCGGTAGCAGAGCTTCAGGAGGCGCAACAACGACCAGCAGGCCTTCTGGTCGTGGTGGCAGAAGTGGAGGGTCAGGGGCTGGAACTGGATGGTCGGGTGTCATGGCAATGCCCACTTAGGTGTGCGGTGGGTTCCGAGTTTTTCAGGGAGGCGGAGAGAGACAGATCGAGCGTATACGTACGTTAGCGACTGTCCAAACTTTTACGACTTTATGCATATTCTTGGTGATGAGGTACATTGTTCGACTTACAACATGTAGATACTGGATTATATCACTATCACTTGTTACACACACGTGTGTAGTACTTTCAATCCCCAAATTTCAAAAACTTGACCATGCTCAAAAGGACAATCTATGTTCAAATGCATGGAGTACAAAGGATCAAGATGATCATATTGCAGTGTAAAAAGGTATTAATTCATTAGCCCGCAGGCGAGGTATTCATAAAGTACAAGTCCATCTCATTCCATGGAGGCTTCTTTGGGTATCGCATTCCTCCTTCTACCATCGAGGGCAAGCAGGATGCTTAAAAGCCGCTGCCATGGGTGTGAGTGGTGTGAGTGCCGGTAGTGTGGTGGCCCATTCCAAGAGCGTTCTTGGTCTTGTCGACAATGCTACCGCCAGTGGAGCCGTGAACGTTGTTGTCCTTGGAGCGGCCAATCTTGTCCATAGTAGACTGCGTGTTGGTCTTTGAAGAGTCGGGCTGCGCCTCGCGGGCAATCTTGTCGCCGGTGCCAGTGATGGACTCCTTGATCTTGGTGCCAGTGGACTTTGAAGACTGGGGTTGCTGATATGTCTGTTAGGGGATGCAGGTAATGAGAGGAGGATGAACAAGGAGACATACCATCTTCTCACCGAGCTTGGTGTGGGTGTCTTTGCGGAATGCGTCGGTCATGTTGGCTGTTTGTGGTGTTGTTTTTGGGGTAGTGTGTGTAGGTAGATGGTGGTTCTAGTTGATGTTTGAAGTTGCAGGTGTGGATGTTGATGGAGGCTTTCTTCAGCGCAGGACGAGTGCTGTTTATATGCTCCTCATGTCTCAAGCAGCTACGTCATAGTTCGTGACTGCCGTTCGCAGTCACAGCAGGAGTGAGACTGGCATGTGCCTGGAATGAAACAACGCAGCCACAAACAGCTCGTATGCCCAGAACAATCTAGGACGTCATTTTGTTGGCAATCTGACGAGGTCGAGATTCAGTCTGCTTTCGTGATAGGCCATATTCGTTTCGCTTGTTTGAATAGTACTTTGAGAGGCGAATGAACAGGGGTAGGTGATAGAGATCAACGATGGAAGCAAGTTTGCTGACCCGTCACGAGAGAAGCTAGCTAAGAGAGCGTGGCGTTCCCTACACTTCTTGGCCGTCGACTACCTGCCCTGCTTCAGGTATCTTCAAGAAAGATTAGTGCTAGCGTTTAGTCTACGAGCATACACGTGCATCGCGAGAGTTGGTGAGTTAAGTTCGAGTTTGAGGTGGGGCGAAGTTACTGGTCCCTGCGCCGGATGCGCGACTCCACGTGTACCGAGGTAGTAGTGACATCATCCCGTGTCGAAGGGTACAATCAAGCTTCAAGTCCGATCGCCAGGTCAACGGAGCCCAATGCTTGCTGGTATGCTGGTGTCTAGCATCTGACTGTCATTTTCACGAAATGAGATCGCTGATCACTGACGTACGACGCGATCCAGATCGCGCTATCATTATAGCCTGATGAGTGATCATGTTGGAGCAAGTCTACAAAACTCAATAGAAGTACGGCCTGCCCTGCCTTGGAGTTCGCAGGGTGTGCAGCGCAAGCTTCCGTCAGGTAAGGTTGTCGGGAGATGTCGCTGCAGGGCCACCGGGTAATGCTTGAGGGCCCGAACCGAGCCAAAGAAGTATACGGGCCTGAATTCAAGGTGCTCCTGCAAACAGGCTGCAAGAAGCTGTTGTTAGATGTCTAGGTATCCGTCGAGACTGCAACGAGACAGTATCGGCAATGGCCTCACCCTTTGCTTGGAGCTACTCAACACGCAGAGCCAGGCCGTGACCAAATGCCATGGCAAAGTGTTCAAGATGCATCGAGGACGATGGTGCTTTTTATTGTTGAATCTCCGGGTGCGCACTGTCGGCGGCACACCGACTACTATATACCGTGGATGGCGGTATGAGGCGGTATGAGGTGTCGCAGCGGATGTCTTGAGGTGCATGGCGCTACGACGCGTTCTGGAACCCTCAACCATGGCGCACGCGAAAGGGCGGTCGCAGTAGGACTGTAGCTGGTGCCGTACGCAAGCCGCCACGTCGTCGCAGGAATGAAGAGGCTGGACAAGGGACATTAACAGGAGGGTCTAATGCAGGAACGAGCTTGGATCGCCAGTAGCGCTGGTGTGTTATTGGCTGTTGGGCATGACGTTCGTGTTCGGTCCCCTCGACAACCCGCTTTGTTGATAGACTAAGCCAACCACCTCCAGCCACTTCAGACCAGCCATCACCATTTTCGCAACAGCAAAACTATCAGTCGCTGCAAGCAGAGAGAGAAGTCACATTCCACGCTACCATCCACACTTTGAATATTCTTCCACACAGGAGACATCTGACCATCATTGTCGCAGTGCACATCCCGACCGTACCGCATATCGACCCGCATTCCGCATATCGACCCAAGTACACTCGGATCAAGACACGATTGCTCCCGCTCTCTCGCACCTCTGTAGGAGAGAGACAACCCCACCAGCCGCTGTCTGAGTGCATTCCCCCGCTCATCTCACCCGGCCCTCTGGGGGCGCAGGGAGAATACGAAGCCTTTCAGGCGTAGTTGAAGGAAAGACACATTCATAATGGCGAACTTACGGTTCGCGGTGAGCATGCAACGTGAGTACTTGCATACATCTCCGTTCGAGGCATCAAGACTGACAACCACCAGGGTTAATACCGTTTCTTGGCTTCCACCATGTTCTCATGATTCTTATTGCAATTGCTATAATATTGCTTTGTAAGTTACGACGAAAGTCTGCCCAAAGACGATGGCTAACAATCTTCCAGCATTGCTACTAGCAGGATGCTCATCCACTTCACCACTCATCCCCGGCATCTTCCTCATCTCCATGTGGTACGAACAGTTCACACCCACCTACGCACCTGAACAGGTCGACCCCGGTGTCACAGCTGCAATTGCCAACATTGTCGGCAACGCACAGCTTGGTGTGCGCGTCGGCTACTTCGGCATCTGCATCAACCGAGACGGCGGTGGCTTCATCTGCTCCAACAATGCCACAGCGCTCGTCGACAACGTGTCCGTTGACCAGGACCCGCTGAACCTTGTCTGGGTTGCTGCTACCTTCAAGGATGCCGTTGTTTTCCCTTACTTGCTCATTGTCGCCATCATCCTCGCCTTCTTCACATTCATCCTCCTTGCCACCTTCCCCGGATGGCACGAGGAGAGAGACGAGCGAACCGGATCTGATGTCGACGTCAAGCCCTTCCCGTCAAGGCCCGTCTCACAAGTCGCTCTTGCGCTCATCTTTATCTCGTCCATCTTCGTCCTGGTTTCCGTACTCTGGCAACATACAGCATCTGTCGCAGCCGCAACCATTGTGCAAGATCTGGGTAACGGCAGCGTCAAGTCCGGTGTCGGTACATCAGCCATGGTTCTTGGATGGTTCGGCTTTGTGCTACTCATAATAGTAACCATCGGGTTGCTCGTTATGATTCTCAGCATCATTGTTCTCGACCGTCTTACCGACAACGACTAAGAGGACCGACACAGCTGCGAATACATTCAAAAAATAATTACGAGAAGATGAGCATTTTGTTGGCGCGATTGTGTAATTTGGTGCCGAGCTTACTCGGCCTTCACTTCTTCAGCTCAGTTACTGTTACATACCCTTTTGGCGACGCGATGGCAGCTTGCTGACCAGAACCGCTTTTTGTTTGGCATACCCGGCGTTGAGGCTTTTGCATCAGATCAATTTGATCCACGAGCGAGTATTGGTATTTAACAAGGATGTTAGACGAAGGAGGAACGACTCGACGGAAAGAAACGCTAGGATGGACTGTATTTATGTAGTAAATGAAACAATGAGAATCGGATACGTCAAGTCAGGAAACTTTTGCCTAATGTTTGGTGATGCTTGTCCGACGGCTGGCAGTGGGAGCGTTTGTGTACAATGTCTCCTTTTGTCCCTTGGACATGCCGGGGTATTCTCGCATCGTGGAGGGGCGAAACGCGGGGAGTAGCGGAGCCGCCAGTCAACCTGCCATTCGCAACCCAAAAGCGGAAAGTCTTCACTCTGCCACCATCAATAGCGCACTCACGCGTTACACCTACGCATACCATGAAGAGATGTCTTACTTCACAAATGCAAAGAGCCTGTCCGAATCCCTCCGACGACCGGCCGCAGCACGCAATTATCGATGGCGCCATGCCTAAGCGAGCCTAGAGCATTTTGTCGCGTCCAAAAAAATTGGTGGGGTTGGCGTGAGAGGGACATCTAGTGCTCTGACTGCTTAAAGCCCGTATAGTCTTTTACTATTGTCCTCCGTTCCTTACTCTTCACTCCCTTTCCAACACAAAACCTACGTTTATTTGCCTGTCATGTCCAGTTACGCGCTCCCCAAGTCCCACCAGGACGTATGTTGCCCCTCACATCACAATCAAGATGCACCCTGCTAACTCAGCATAGCTCATGGAGAAGTCCCTGGTGGAAACCGACAATGAGGTCGCCCAGATTATGGTGAGTCTCTTCTGCTATTCTTTTTATCTTACATTATTTAACAATTCTTGTAGGAGAAGGAAATCCAGCGTCAGCGCGAGTCCATCCTCCTCATCGCCTCCGAGAATGTCACTTCCCGCGCTGTCTTCGATGCGCTCGGTTCGCCCATGTCCAACAAGTACTCTGAGGGTTACCCCGGCGCCCGCTACTACGGTGGCAACGAGCACATCGACTCTATTGAGTTGCTCTGCCAGAAGCGCGCACTCGAGACCTTTGGTCTAGACTCGGAGAAGTGGGGTGTCAACGTACAGTGCCTGAGTGGTAGCCCGGCAAACCTCCAGGCTTACCAGGCCATTATGAGGCCGCACGACAGGCTTATGGGTCTTGACCTGCCCCATGGTGGACATTTGAGCCACGGCTACCAAACACCCCAGAGGAAGTGCGTACAAAACGAGCCACTTATACAGGGGGCGTAGGCTGACCAGAGATAGGATCTCCGCTGTTTCCACATACTTTGAGACTTTCCCCTACCGCGTAAACCTCGACACCGGCCTCATCGACTACGATCAGCTTGAGCAGAACGCCCTCATGTACCGTCCCAAGGTGCTCGTCGCCGGTACCTCCGCTTACTGCCGTGAGATTGACTACGCCCGCATGCGCGAGATTGCCGACAAGGTTGGCTGCTACCTCCTGATGGACATGGCCCATATCTCTGGTCTTGTCGCTGCTGGCGTCAACAAGTCGCCCTTCCAATACTGCGACATTGTCACAACCACCACCCACAAGTCCCTCCGTGGACCCCGTGGTGCCATGATCTTCTTCCGCAAGGGTGTACGCAAGACCGACCCCAAGACTGGCAAGGAGACGCTCTACGATCTCGAGGGTCCTATCAACTTCTCCGTCTTCCCTGGCCACCAGGGTGGCCCCCACAACCATACCATCACCGCCCTCGCGGTTGCGCTCAAGCAAGCCCAATCTGAGGACTTCAAGCTCTACCAGCAGCAGGTCATCAAGAACGCCAAGGCCCTCGAGGTTGCGTTCAAGAGCATGGACTACAAGCTTGTTACCGACGGTACCGACAACCACATGGTTCTAATCGACCTGAAGCCCTTCAACCTTGACGGTGCCCGTGTCGAAGCCGTTCTTGAGCAAGTCAACATTGCCTGCAACAAGAACACCACTCCTGGTGACAAGTCGGCTCTCACACCGATGGGTATCCGTATTGGAGCCCCAGCCATGACCTCGCGTGGTCTTGGTGAGGAGGACTTCAAGAAGATTGCCAACTACATCGACCAGTGCATCAAGCTGTGCAAGAAGATCCAAGGCGAGCTCCCCAAGGAGAACAACAAGCTCAAGGACTTCAAGAGCAAGGTTGCTAGCGGTGAGGTACAGGAGATCAACGACCTCAAGAAGGAGATTGCGGCCTGGGCCGTCACCTTCCCTCTGCCCATCTAAGCCTACATGAAGCTTTTTTCGTGATTGGGCGGCGTACTATGGCGTTTCTTTCTCCAAGCGGGATATGGTGTTTCAACAAAAAGGCAAATTCTGGACTGGCAAATTCAACAGCTCTACCATTTTGGGAATTTACGAGGAATGATATGATTAGGACGATAAAAAGAGATACCTGAAGATTTAGATGCGCTGCTTAACCAGTGGGTCTTAGTCACCAAATGTAAAAACTTGACTCAAACTCTTTGGTATGACTGTTGCATTCATGTGATTGGAGACTAAGAAATCTATGCCGAAACCGGCGGCTCTCACGCCGACTGCCAGGTAATAGCAAACGTGGCAGAGTGGTCTCCACCGGCGTACACAGTTTGCTGTGTGCTGCCAGACGCAACCTTGTCCGCGGACCAGAGCGCGTTACCGCCAGCAGCCAATTTTCCGTCAGTGTTGGTAAAAGCAGTCGCGCTTGCAGAGCCATCGCAAGATAGCGCTCCAGCAACGACTGCGCACTTGCCCTTGGAGCTCGACAGGGTGAAGCCATTGTCCACGTCGGTAGCTGTGAAAGTCGCACATGTTCCGGTCGTGTACCAAGTACCCTTGCTGATGATGCATCCCTTCTTGACTCCGTTGACAATGACATTGAGGTTACCCTTGCCACTGAAAGGTGCTCCAGGCGCAGCAGTAGATGTCGGCGCAGGTCCTCCAACGGTCGTAGTGGTAGAGGGAGGAGACGAGCTTGCATTCTTGGGAATGTACTTGATTCCTGTCTGAGGGCAGGTAGACTTGGTACCATCAGGGTCCGAAGCAACAAACTCGCCAGTCTGTACACTGCCACGAACATCGTAATGGTACCAGATCTCGTTGAGCGCGCCAGACTTGCAGCCTAGCGTTACCTCGACACCGGGCCTCTTGGCCTGGATGGCGCTTTGAATGGCGGCGAAAGTGTATGTCTTGGTTGTGCTGGGTGTGATACCAGCTGCGGCCAACCACTCGTAACTTGGTAGCGTTTTGAATAGGTCGACGGTTTTTTGGAAGAAGTCGACAACTTCCTCTGTTGCTTTGTGGTCGTTGTAGCACTCGGGTTCTAGCGTGGAGATGCAAGTGCCGTGCTTAGCCCACTCGTGGTACCAGAAGGACTCGTCGTCACCTTGGTAGTCCTTCCAGTAGGTGGACATGTAGGAGAGGAGGTCGGTTGCGCCAAAGGAGTTGAGGATGGCGCTGATGTTGGAGTAGGCGCGCGACGAGTCGCAGTTCGCGTCGTAGGTACCGTCACAGCGGTCAGGCCTGGACAGGATGGTCAGCATTCATGCATAGTGAATAGGAACTGAAGGGCAATCGTACCATAGACCATGAATTGTCCAGCTATCCTCTGGTCCGGTAGCAGGCGAAGCATCCCAGAACTGCGTCTGGAGGATCTGTCCACCTGGGGCGTTGAAACAACAGAGGTTCTCCACGACAGTGGTGTTGTGGCAGCTCAATTGAGCATTCGGGCAAGTCTGGGTATATTCGCCCATAACGCGTCCTCCATTGCCGAGGATGACTTGCGCACCACCAAGCGCAATCTTGCTGAGAGTCCTGAGAGAAGGCATGGCTGTTGATTCTGCTGCCAGCATTTCTGCCGTGGAAGCAGCCGCGTTATGTACTCTATCCCTCGCGGCTCCGACTAGGGAGTCTAGCATGGCCGGCATGTTACCGCTCGCCTTCTACTACTGCAAGGACGGAGGAGATAATTTGGCGCTGTGCAACAAGAATACACAAGCTTTTCGCGGGTCGATCCCTCCCGTAACGGCAGCTCAGATTACACGCCTTCACGTTGTTGTCGCTGATTCGTAGACAGCGAATACACTGTGCCTCGATGCGGAAGGTCGGTTCTTTAGTCTAGTCCGTCGCCGCCGGGTCCAAAGCCGTAGATGCGTCAACGGAGAGCCCGAGGTGTCTTCTGGGCAAATCGACTGGTGGAAGAGGTTCGGAGTGTAGCCAGGTAGTGCGGAGGTGTACTATGGGATGGCCGGAGACGGCGCTGGGGATGGGTGTTTATGGGGGATGAAAGGGACAGACGACATAGCCACTCATGGCGCAGTACGAGGCATCACGCTGGGCGAGGTCACGCAGGGCCGCGTTTGGGGCATCATGGTGATCGGCTGCCCGGGGACCAGTCAGAGGGCGTCTCATGGCGAATGTGATGGGTGCACGTGTGACGCGTGCCTGGCGATAAGACGACGATTGCGTTAGAGCAGGAACGGGGCGGACCCTGCGGCTTATCAGCATGGAGCACTAGCCGAGAAGGGGTGCGCATCAAGATTGCTCGGCGTAGTCCGACCTTCTGACTTTCGCTTTAGAGCTCACGCTACAACCACATCTCTTTTTGCCCGTCGTTCCACATGCTCTTTCTTTCTCAAAATCGACTGCTGTTCATTCTTTGCCCCACGTCATAACCCATGCTCAGTACGTTTTGTCGATATATTATCTAGGTAAATCTCCATGGATCCCTGTCAACGCCTTTGTATCGTCTCTTACTTAGCTTTGGTATAACCTGCACTGAGTAGCTTGTTCATCGCAAATCCTCCACTTCCTTGCCTTCTCATCTCTCTGGTCTATTGCTTCGCGTTAAAGTCACTTTCACAAAGGGACCACTTCATATAGCATCTGTCTGGAACAAGTTTGCGTGGGCAAGTAGCATTTTGTCTTATTTACATATTGTATTTACGAGAAAGAAATATCGCTCGAATATCCAAAGTAAAATTTCTCAAATCCACCAGCCACAGAACTAGAGTGTCTGCGTTTACGGGTAGGTGGTGTACGAGCACTTGACAGGGTTCTCCTCCTTGATAGCTCGAGCAGCGAACCCAAGGCACTCATCAGCTCCAGCCGGGTTGGTCACGCCATCCAGCCAGACGGAGTAGCCGCCATTAAGAGAAGGCTTGCAGGCCTGGAAGCCAATCTCCTGACCAGTCTGGTCCTTGAAGACGAGGTGACCGTCGTCGTTGATGGCAAAGGTTCGCCTCTCTCCGTTCTTGACCATATCTTGTACGCCAGTGGTGTACTGAATGACGCCCTGACCCATGCCTGATCTGTCAACGAACATCTGCTGGGGAGGGTTGGCAGTGTAGAGGTAGAGGGTGCCGTTGTTGAGCTGGAAGGAAGCGTAGTTGTGGGGCTCCGGGCCGCAGGAAGCATTCTGTTGGCCTGCGTTGATCACGAGAGAGTTCTGGACAGCCTGAATAGTGTTGTACTGTAGATCGGCGGTGCCTGAGCGGATGGTTTGGATTGTGAAAACATCGCCGTCCTTGATCTTGGAGTCGGTAGGGAGAGCAGTGGCGAGGCCAGCAGCAGAGGCGATGACAGCGGCGGTGGTGAACTTCATGATTATAGTTGGAGTTTTGATGTGAAGTGTTTTAGGAATGGGTGTTTGTAGATGTAGTGTTGATATTTGATTGTGTTTGAGTTGAATGATGACCTGTAGAGACAAGACCATCAGGCGTTATATACACAGCAGCCTCGTATTCAACCTCATCACGGTCCTGCCGGCGAAACCCCAACAATACAACGACATGAGGTCACATTCGATCTGAACACGAGCGTGGGTCCATAGAAACTTCCATGTTCCCCATATTTTGAACCTCGGAAACCAATGCGCCACAGTCGGTTCCTGCTCAGGGTCGTGCGAGGACCATTTCTCCGAGATTCTGGGCAGGAGTCTGTGGAGCATCTGCATAGACGTCGGATGGAATGTGTCGAAAGTGACGCTGCGGTGGCCAAGTTAGCGGGCCGATGAGTGCGAGTAATTAGCTGATGCTGGCTAGCCGCTGCCAATTTTGAACCAACCCCACACCCCGACACGACCCGATTTGCTAGTCGAACGGCCGCTTGACAATAATAGATTGCATGACCGAGTTTCCTCACGGACGGACAGAATAACAGTGGGATGGGCGACACTTGCTGTCATTCCTCGTGTTCTCTCGGCTTCAATGCTTCGTGGCCGTGTAATGGAAAGGGGCTGGCAACCTTGGAACCCTGGAACGATGCAACCCAATGGTAATAAAGCGGATCGGCTTTCATTACTACCTTTGCACCAAGCTGCACACGGCAGTACAACCCCTCGTTCTCAAAAGCTTCGATGCAATTGCTCAATTCGAAAGTGCCAGCTCAGTACTCCGTACCTACCTAGGCAATCGCCCGGTTGACGATAGCCAGACTCATGGATATACATTGGAGTGGCACAAATGCTGCATGCAAGCGTCGTTTGAAACAAGAGCAAAGGCCAAATTCTACGAGATAGGAGTTGTGAGGCAATTATCGTATTTCCAGTTTACGTACCATCGCCAGGCGCCTTTCCAACATCGAATCCTCCGTCTGCCAGCTCGGGACTGAGCAGTTGGAACGACAGAACACCAAGCGAGGTTCGCCACACCCCTTTGCGTCCACAGTCGTCGGCTCACGTTCCGATATCTCGTGTACATCACGTTACTCCGTCTTCATGGCCTTGTAGCATGCCACTTTCGGCTTCGCGACGTCACTCAGATCCAAAGTGTGGATTTCTGTCAAACTAAGAGCAAGCTTGTTCGTAAAATCCGGAGGGTGTCCGACAGCCTTGAGTAGCAGGTTTGCTTTGTTCGTATTCAGACCCACCACGGAACGTCGAACTGCACAAGCGCCATTAGCTACCCAAGGAATAGTTCGGTTAGTGACATTATACCCTCACTCCTTGTCGATGACAGTGGTCTGGAAGTTTGAACATCCTTCAGGTGTGATTGTGACGGACATCTAGATGAACGAGGTATCTCTTATGCTTCTGCGAATAGAGGTAAGTGTGCTCTCATGCATCATGAACCTTGCTTTTTTGGACATCGACGATGACGAAAGCGGTGTCGTAGTTCACGGTCTGAATGGAAGTGAAGCAAACCTCCTTCGATCAGATATCAGGCTGTCGGCTTCATTGTAAGCCTCGAAGTCTAGCCTCGGTAGGAAATACTTGTGCAATGTAGTGAGGGGTAATGACCCTTGTATTGCACCAAATGATGGATGAGCGTGATTTAGTAGGTTGCAGGTGTACTTTCCCGAGCTGACCTAGGTACCTAGGTAGTCTTTTGGGCTGTGTCTTTCTTACCAACGCCTTGCAGGTCCACTGCATTGGTAAATGTGCTATCGTACTCACTGCTGTAAATCCGTGTCCTGATGTCTTGTCTTCTATAACATTTTTGAAAGAGCGTGGAGCGCTATTATGTGTAGCTTGCAGGACCAACTGCGATCGGAATCTGTAGCAATGGCTAGTTTCACAAGAACGGAATTGAAGCTTCCATCTTTTTCATGTCGACAGTATCTAGAGAAGAAGCCTTACCCAATATCTATCGGCTATATCTGCTTATGTTATTCCCTGCTCATTACTATTCATGTATGAGTAAGTAGTATAACAACTATTGACTAGGTACGCAATTATTATTTCTAAAACTGAACACAAAGGGTATATCACAATCTGTCGCAAACAATTATTGATAATCAGAGTTATACAAGGGAACGGTCGTCTGAGAATATATAGCGAATCGTTAGGATGCATCTCTGCACGGAACTATTTGGAGCGTTGTCTGCGAAGCAAACCATGCACTACCCCTCTAAATATTCTACCACTTAGCCATTTCTCATCCTGCTTTTAACACGACGTTTTCATAAAAATACCACAGCTCATCAATTGATACATGATGGCCATAGTCCAAATGCCGGGTTTCATCTCAATCTTATGATACCTAGGTACAGAACAGCCGTTCAAGCGGTCAGACCCACGGACAGCCGCTCATTCCTCAGTCTTCGGCGGTATAGCCCATAACAAGGTCTTACCAAAGGGTGTCAATTTCGAAAACATGGCTATACGAAGCGCAGAGGTGTGCCAGCAATATCGGCATTATACGCGCATCGTCTGGAGCGATGCAGTGCCCGGATAGCACGGAATCAACATATTCTAGCACTTCCAAACTTCTGAAACCCTCCCAAGGTCCACTCGAGCACTCGATTCTATTAAATTGCCAGACTCGAGCCTTGTCCTTGGATGATCTTTCAAAAGCAGCCGGTGTTAGAGTTTCAGGATGCTGGCTATCTGTGTTGAGTTGTCCCACATCGTCCGGCCAAGAGTTACAAAACAACACCGCGTTCACGTACCAGCAATGACGCGTTATGGTACGCTTCAGAGCTTCCGAAACCGCGTGAATCGATATAAGAGACATGCGTCTTGTTCTCAAGGACACTCATCTTGCGTTGGACACGTAGGTTCTGCTGAAGAGGAGGACTTGAAGCGATAGAGTTGGACGCGTGATCACCCCCGCCTGACACATTGCAACACGTCATCAGTTCAGCATCACGCTGGCTGACAAGATCAAGAAGGTACCCCTAAACTTGTGTGTACGTTTGCGCAATACCTATAGAAAAAGGGCACGTATTCATTCTCCTTACAAGTACGTGTTGAGGCGGGTTGTGTTCGAGGTGTTGACGCGCAAGCGAAACACCATGGAAGGCGGCGGATGGCGCGATACAGGTATCGCCGAAAACACAACCATCAAGAGCGGAAACGAATTAAATGAACATAGTAAAATAATGGAAAATGTACTGCTTTGCATAAAGTGCGAGATCAATACGAAAAGAGAAAAAAGGATAGGCCTGTAGTGACATATCTCTACGATAGATGTCGAGTCGTCGAAAGCAGAGGATTGCGCATGAGCTCGTCGAGGCGCAAGATGCTCCTATTGCACCCTCTCGGATAGAAGGGTCCTGGTAAAACAACAAGGACTGAGCTTTGGCATGATTGAAGTGCCAGGCCACGACTGCTTGCAGTCAGGCTCCTAGCAGGCGTTGGCGACTGATCAAGCGTCACGACGACAAGAAAGAGCGACTTGAGGCGGAGGAGATGGGGTGAGGGTCTGCGCTTCCGAAGGGCAGACTGGATAGACCCCCAGAAAATCGAACTGACAGGAGCCGCACTGCGCCCAGCCAGCGTAGGCGGCAGTATTGCAGCATGAGATCAAACTGAAGCGCATCTTGATCAGGACTGGAGAGTTAGCGCCTTTGGGTTGGTGATCTGAGTGCGGCGATTTTGATCCCTGAAAAGTATAAGAACGGCGCATACCCCACCCGCCGCGTGCTTGCCCCAACTCAGCGACTTCGTGACTTTCTACAACCACAATCTCCCCATCGATTTTCTCGCCTGCCCTCTCGTTCGAAGCATCAGTAACGCGTCTATCTTCCCATCTAAATCATTACCAACAATGCCTCCCAAGAAGAACACCACCCCTTCCAAGGCAAAGGCGCCTGCCGCCGCGCCTGCCCATGGCTCCTACATCGGTATGTGCTATGATATCTCAACCCAACGCGGTCGCGTTGGTTGCCAGATAGTCGCGTCTTTGTCGCCGGTCAATGCTGACTCTATTAGACATGGTCAAGGATGCTATCATCAACGTGAGTCTATCCCAGGCGCATTGCCCTGCACATGACTTTGCGACAGCTTGCGCCGCCAACTCTGGCGCGAAGCCCAACAACACATAACGTTCCTTCATTGAGTGAATATGATTACTGACGCGCTCTATGCACAATACAGCTTAAGGAACGCAATGGATCAAGGTTAGTCAATCCACCACCCACATGCCGTCGCTCATGCGTCGCGTCATGCTTTTGCCTGGAAGCATCCAAGACTAAGAGCTCTCGCTAACTTTGCGCCAACAGCCGTCAAGCTATTCAGAAATACATTCGTGCCAACAACAAGGTCGAGAATGTCACCGATGCCGCCTTCAGGAGTCACGTTAACCGCGCCATAACTTCAGGCGAGGAGAAGGGTGACTTCGCGCGTCCTAAGGGTAAGTGACCACCTTCCTGTCCATTTGTGGCGCAACGCCACGCTCCCGACGCGTCGTTGCTGTGCATCTGCAGCAAAGACACTATGATTCAAATTGAACTTTGCTGACGCGTCATTCAGGCACGTCTGGACCAGTGAAGCTTGCGAAGAAGGAGGCCAAGCCTGTCACTGCCACCGCTACCAAGAAGTCTGAGCCCAAGGCTGAGAAGAAGACCACTGAGAAGAAGGTCACCGAGAAGAAGACCGCTGAAAAGAAGACCGAGAAGAAGACTGAGAAGAAGGTCGCCGAGAAGAAGGCTCCCGCTACCAAGAAGGCCACCACCACTGTAAGTACATGCCTACTATCAACAGTGCCTTGCTGATTCTAATTGTAGAAGGCTAAGGCTACTACCACCGCCACCAAGGCTGCTCCCAAGAAGGCCGCCGGCCGCCCAAAGAAGGCTACCACCACAGCTGCTGCCACCAAGGCTGCTCCTGCTGCTAAGCCCAAGGCCAATGCTAGCAAACCCCGCAAGACTGCTCCAACCACTGCCGCCGCCCCTGCCGTCGAGGAGGAGGTATCGCGCGTTCTAGGCAAGACCAAGTCTGGCCGTGTCACCAAGACCAAAGCTCCCGCCGCAGCCAAGGCAACAAAGAAGGCACCAGCAGCAAAGAAGACTGCTGCGGCGAAGAAGGCCACCACACCGAAGAAGAAGGCCACACCTAAGAAGGCCACACCAAAGGCCAAGGCATGAGCTTTATAGCTCAAGCTTTTTCGTTCTGGTTGGTCTTCTTTTTTTTTTTATTATGCTACCGTGAGTTCGCTCCGGAGCGTACGCTAGACGACATTTTCTTCACGGATTCCCTTTGTCTCACTGCTGGTCTATGGATTCTATAGGAGGGCGCGGTTCTACCACGGGTGAATGTGGGTAAGGAAGGCCCACGGTGTTCGTCTCTGACTCTTTCATGTCGGGTATATCATGTTGGCCAGGCGTTCGGGCGCGTGTCTGTCACTGCGGATGGATGTCTACTACTACTGTCATTGTTCTTTTCAGTGTCGCAATCTGGCGTTATGGGAGGATAGCTACGACGTCATGCTATTGTCTCAAACAATGGAAACCAATACATACTTCAAACATGCGCGTTTGTGAATAGGGTGAACTTGACGCGTTGTTGTGAGCTGACGCGTGAGTGCTTCAAGTCATGTGAGGGGTATGAGTGGGTCTCTGATAAGATAGCTTACTTGGCCAGGTATTCTCACCCCTCCGGTGTCACTGGATAGCCTTCCGAAACAACTCTAAGGTGGCACCCCGCTCTCCGTGCCAGTAATCGGGGTCGGGTAAGCTTCGAGCAACGCTCGATTCTCTCTACAGGGATTCCACTTTAAAGGTCTAAACAAGCTCCCATGTGAAGGGTTTCTAGCGCCTGGTAGCGCGGTGTGCCTGATTTAGGCGTCGCGGTTGCGCCTTCTAAGGACAAGAAGTCGAGAGGAATTCGGGGGCCCACTGCGACATGGCAAAAGCTTCTTCACACTACGCGAGCGACGTGTTGTGAGTCAGAACAATATCAGTGGTGATTGCGTAGGGAACGCACCTAATTGACGGATGCTTTCCGCGCCCAGAAGGGCTTCGTGCGAACCGCGCCGCAACTGCGGCATCACGTCAAGGGACATTACAGAGTAAACGCTGTCCGCATCTCACGCCAGCATCTTTGCCGAGCCCAATCCTCAACGACGTCTCCATTACCTAGACACAAAGCTTAAGTTGAGGGATTCTAACGCATCCTAATAGCTGTCGACAGCCTTGCACGGTACGACTGCAATGCCATATTTGTTGTGAGCATAGCCGCTGTATCTGGCGTCGCTAGGTGTCGGGAGTGTATCTAGGTAACGTATCCCCGGCTTGACTCGGCCCCCGGCAGTCACATCCACGATACTTAGGTAGGTACCAAGCAGAGATGTCTAGTGCTTTGATACGATGAACCGACAGATCAGTTGTGGCAGGTGCTGAGCTAAAATCCGTCCTATGTCAATGTGACCATGATTATTTACATGCCCAAATGTATTGATTAAGGCTACCTATTAAACCCATGGCCTCGACTCTTCAAGGTTACATGCAACTTGAGAAAACCTCTTTGATTTCTCGATAATCTACCCAATATCTACTACCTAGGTAGTGACCAATGTAGACGTCTGTGCGACTGAAGGTAAACACTCTTGATATTCCGCCAAAATGCTGTATACTAGAGAGCAAAGCAGTATGCTCAACCCTCTTCCATTTCCTTTTGATATGCAGCAACACCCTTGCGAACAAGAATGTTTTCTGCTGGCTTTCTGGCGTTTTGAAGGGATTTACCCAAGTCTTCCACAAATCCTTGATGAAGGTAACGAAAGCAAGAGAAGATAAATTCGATAGGTAATTCAGTCCACATGTCTGTGACGAGTCGTCTGGCAGGACTGCCTACAGGTGTGCCATTGTAGACCGCGTTGACTACATCATATGAGGGGCCTCCCGTTGAACCGTCGATTCCTATCAATCCAGCAGTGGCCAGTGCAGCTTCCATCATGGCGTTCTTTGTTGTGATGTCTTGGAGCTTCTCACTGAGCACGAAAACGCTGAAGATGATCTCGTATAGGTCTTCTACATGATATGCAAATTTGTCCTCCGTAAGCTTCTTTAACTCCGACGTGGTCTTACTTGTAGTAGGTAGCTGGCCAGTATAAACATAGTTGATGTAGCAGGCGAACGTTTTGGCCGTGTCGTCAGGGAGGTTGATGACGCGTGTTTCTGCTTCTTTCCAGTTACCATTCATGGCACGTCGGAAAAACTCCGAACGGGTAGTGAGAAAAGATTCGTGTGCGATAAAATCCTCGGTGTTTGGGGCAGTTCCCACGCGTATAGTGACTGCCGAGATCGACTTGAAGCTACAGGTACAATATTAGTCTCGCAATCGCTTGTGGCATGTTCTGGTATCATCTTCTTACCTCATGTTACTTGACTTGTTAACTTGGGTAGTTTTCGGCTTTCCCATGATGATTTAGACAGATTTGGGCGTTGTCGTGACCAAGAAACCTTGAAGTAAGAAGATCGAAGTCTCCAATCGCGAGATTGACTCACCTAAACATGGAGATGACCCATGTACAACAAAAAACAGTGGTGAAGGTGAGAAGAGGGATGGGGTGAAAGCGCGTCCACTGTCAGTTGCAGTACTTACTTCACCTTCATGACCTGCGGTAAGGAAGGTATACGTTGCTAAGAACTGAACCAAAGCCTGTGGTACTATTGACAACCCTAGTCTTCTTATCTCTTATTGAACTGGACACATACCTCCATAGACGAGTTGTGGAATGGTTGTTATCATGGCGGAGATAGCTGAAGCGTTTCTTACGCTTGTGTACACAATCGAAATCTCATTGTTGGGTCTGCCTGATAACGGTCAACTGACTTTCTGCGTAGACCAAGTGTTCATGGAGAGCAATGCACTGTTTGAAATGTGGTATCAATAGTTCGTCATCTATCCAACCTCTACTCTACGTACAAGATGTTCCAACGATGGAAAGAGCTCAACTGACTATGTGACCCCCGCTAGCAGTCTTAGCCCTTAGAAACGCCTCGACGTCCTTGGCACTTGTCGCGTCAATCTGACGGTCCATCTCCAGCTCCTGTGGACTCTTCACCCTCTCAGGTTCCTCAACCTTCTCCTCCTTATGTCCGCCAACGGCACCAGTTACGGCTTCTGCAGCAGAAGTGGCAGTGGAAGTGACTACAGCGGAGGCTGATATAGCAGCTTGTTTAGCTTGGTCTAAGTAGCCCGGAGCAGCGGGTTCTTCACGATCAGGGAGTGGTACCTCTTTCGGTGCTTGACCCACAGTGTTGGGCTCCATCGTAACTGTCTTGTCTCCATGTCCATGGTCGACAACTGCTGCGTCGGGTGTTCCATCTGCGAGCTGACCCGATGCGTGTGTAAGGTTCTGTTGCTCGTATCGTGCCTCGGATGTGCCTTCACGGATCGGTAGGGTTGTGGTATTTGGTGGTGAGCTCATGGAAGGGCGCGACTCGGTGTCTGAGGGAGGTGTATCAATATCTGGCTCGTTGGTATCGGGAGGATGCGTAGCCGTTCCCACGGTTGTGAGAGGGTCACCGATCTGTGTTGCGGGTGTAGGTGGCATTAAATCCCCCTGTTTGTATCCTACAGGCTTCGGAATGGAGAAGATGAGCTTTCTTCGTGGTGCTCCATTTTCACTGCCAACACCCCAGGCTTGCATCTCACCATCCTGCCCTTCCTCCCACTTTATTGGCCCGATAGGGAACGTCTTGCGCCCATCCTGGGTATTTGGATTCTCCCACTTCATTTGCGCCTCGATGGCTGGCTCGAGGTTTGGCAGTTGTCCCCATTCGAAATCGAGACCGCCACCGTATTTCTTCGGAATGTTGTCGTGATCGATATATTGGGAGAGTGTGGAGTAGACGTTCTGCGGGGAGAGGATAAAGATCTTGGAGACGGTGATGGGATCAAACCAACGCTTGACCCAACCCCAGACTGTGGGAAAGAAGCCAGGCGCTCCGACGATCTGTGACACTGTTAGTCCAACCTGAGTCATTCGCAGAACACCTCATAGACATACAAATATCCTATCCAACGTCTCGGGATAGTGTGCCGTGGCTAGCACGGAAGCATCTTGCATGTGGCCTTTCAGATTCCAGAACTGCTTCAACCCGACGCCACTGATATCCACAATGTTGTTGCTCTGCGAGATGGGCGTCTCCGGGTGGTTGCGAGGGACCATGGAGCATAGTGGCGTGTAGAATCTTGTGAGCGACTCGTATAGGGCGAAGAGACGCAGGTTCTTAGTTGCGACATTAGGTATGGTCGTCTTTGATTTGGCGAGTTGTTTCTCGTAAGCGGAAATGTTCTTCGAGTTCAACGGTGCAACCTCGAAAAGGAAGAGAGGGATGCCGCGTTTGTCGCGTCGGCCGAGCCATTGCGGGTACTACGTGAGGCTGTCAGACAGGACAACAGCGCATGTTTGTGGGACTGTCTACCAGGCGGCGCGTTTGCTCATACTCTTCGATCTCGATAGTGTTGAAGATTTCGCTTAGCTTGTTCTCTTTCCGCCAGTCCTCCGTGTCCTTGAATTGCTTAAAGGCTTCCTGAGGAACAAAACGACGCGCGCGCAAGTAGCGCCTGTAAGCAGTCAGTGTCCCGCTAAATTTACTAACTTCGCGTTTTGCGCATACAGCATGGTCTCATCGTCATGGCTGGCTTGCTTCCCCCCAGCTGCAGGTGTGTAATAGCCTGCCTGTTGGCAGATGTTTTTGAACTCGAGCAGCTGGGCCTGCTGGTTCTCGGTAAGATGAGAAAGATGCCCCGCAGGGTACTGCATCGACTCTACTCTACTGAGGTCGGCCATGGTGGTATATGATAGGAAAAGTAAGGATGCAGGTTAACCAGGCCAAAAGAAAGGGAGGAAAAGTAGTGAGCCAGACCGTTCGGTTCTAGGGCGTCATGTTTATGGTAATGAATGCGGCGGTGCGGCAGTGACATCAACTGTGGCTGCAGATCGGGGCTCGCGGAGAGCGAGATTCGGCAACGGTTACGCGCCATCCGGACCAAATGTGGAAAAAAACATGTGAGGCTTTTGCTTGTCTGACTGCCGTGCTTGAATCGTGTCTTTCGCACTGATCACAATGAGTCCATAGTTGTTTTGAGCGTGTCGCGATTCATTTCCGCTGGGAGCCGCCGGAGGTTCGCCAAGAAACTTCTGCTGACAATGATGACTTTACATGCCGGTGACTTGCTATGCAGCTGTCAGCATGGACAAGTCTAAACTACGTACCATATGGACGTATGTTTTTTTGGCGGGGTTATTAAGTCTCGTTCTTCCTGCTAAAACTTTGCTACTATCAAGAGTACCGTAAGTTCTATGGTTTACTGAGATGATGGAATTTTAAGTTTGACTACATTCGTTTTCTGTATATGACTGAGACGTGTTTGACTTGCTTGAGGAATGAGACGTTGGTTTGGTTCAGTCCATGCTCGTCCAGCCGCGAGTGTATATGTTGAGCGGCGAAACGATATAGAGAACAGGCGTTGGAGGTGCGTTATCGCGATTTAGCTGCCGAGGCTAGTCCATGTTAGCGAGCAATGCGCGCATCAGCGGCCATGTTCCAATGTTGACGCCGCGGGACATCATACTACGCGCCCTCGCCACGCCTGAAGGCTATTCATCATTGCGCTCTCGCATATCTTGACGCCTCCCTCCGCGACTCGACTCTTGCTCGAAAGCCGTCGACTTGCCTCAGCCCGCAAACTTGCAACGGCTGCTAGCCCACCATCAGCATGGAACGCCCCTCCTTCACTGGCCTGCCGACCGAGATCCTCGAAGCCATATTTCTAAACCTCGACCCACGATCCCTCGCGTCCGTTTCGCAGACCAACAAGCTCATCAAGGAGCTCACTACCGATGCGCCCATCATCTGGCGACATCTATGCAAGTCGCAATTCAAGACATGGGACTCTCGCCACAACATCATCGCCAAGTTTGCAGCCCCATTGTCTGATGTCGACTGGCGCGCGCTGTACATGACCAAGCACACCATCGAGCGCCACACAAGAAAGCTGTTGAATCACATTGTGACTAGTCAACAAGAGCGCATACGGTGCATCAACGAAATCGCAGAGTTCGGATACGATGCAAAGGAGACGCTGTTGAAGGAATGCGCATGCCCCGACGACACAGAGGATGTTCTAGCGAGACGTTACTACGCCAATGCCGTACTTGAGCGCATACATCGCGAGGTCGCCATCAAAGTCTGGACGGATTTGCACAACGGCAAAGACATATCCATCGAGAGAGCCCTGGGCGCATACGACGTATTCGCAAGAGTTGGAGAGGATGTTGACGTTGACGTGGTGGCCGAGGATATCACTGCATTAGCCAATCGACTGCTAGAAACATATCCTGATTTCCGCAGTTGGAGTCCTCGAAGACAGGCTTCAACGTTGGCATCCTACCTCCGCGACCAAGGCTTCCAAGGTGTCACGGACACATCCTACCGCGCCCTCAGAAATTCCTTCATCGGACTTGTCATACGCTCAGCCAATCACCAATCTCTTCCCCTCATCTCAGTTGCCATCTACTGCGCAGTGGCACAACGGATCGGCCTTGATGCACGACCTTGCGGGTTCCTCTTCCATGTCTACACACTTGTCTACGCGCCTAGAAACTATAATCTTGATGGCGAGTACAAACCGACAAGCTCAACAGAGCTCGACTACATGTACTTGGATCCGTTTCGCTCTTCTTCCGAAGTAAGACAAGGCGATCTCCAGCGGGTTCTACGCGACATGGGTGTTCCCAGCAGCGAACACCGAGGCTTCCTTAGTGATACCAACACTCGAGAAATGGTGATGCGTACCGCACGCAATATCATGAATTCTGTCCAGACAATCCGCGAGACTGAAGCTGGATCGCGCAGAATCGAGGCCTCGTGGATGAACTCACAACCAGACATGGATAATGCTTTCTACGCAACAATCTGGGCCATGCTGCTACTAGGTCCTAATGACGATAATCTTAACGCAAGCCATACGGCAATTCGGCGCCGTCAATATCTGCCGTACCTGCTCGAGCATTTCCAGATGCACTACCCATGGGATGTGACGTTGCTATCACGCTACGTCATCCCTATGTTTTACAATCAGCCAGAGGGCCACCGATTACTTCAATTCGTGCAGAGCATGCACCAGGTCGATGCGATGCGTAAGCCTGTCATTCATCGTTCCGAGCGCACGCAGGACGTCGCGTTCAAAGTAGGCCAATTGTTTCAACATAAGCGTTACGGGTATGAGGGTGTCATCACAGGCTGGGATGTTGTCTGTGACGCCAATGAGGATTGGATCCAGAATATGCGTGTGGATTCTCTATCAAATGGCCGGAACCAGGCTTTCTATCACGTACTGTAAGTTCATCTTGTCTTGCCTCTATTGTATTGTGCTGACCCCTGTAGTGTCTGCGACAAATCTGTTCGTTATGTTGCTGCTGAGAACATCCAGCCTGTTAGTACGGACACGTACCCTTCAGAAGCATTGCTGAAACTTGCTGGCCGTCACTTCAAACGCTGGGATGATGCAGATCATTGTTTTGTGAGTAATGTGCGAGACGAATACCCAGAGGACTAGAGATGTCGCTGGAATCGAGTCGAAAAGTTGAAACTTTCAAATACATTGTATTATTAATTTATTACGTTGATGATCGAGTGTCATCGTATTGTACACTACACTCTTATGCTTAGCCTAATCCTGTCGAGCTTAAATTGAAAAGCGAAAGACAAGTATGTAACAGTTCTAAAACTCCAATGTAATTGCTGCGAAATAATCGCCACATCTTCACTCTCTCACTTCTTTCCTTTCCCTTGCATGAAGCGGTCTAGGTTTTCCTCCAGAAAACCATTCTCTGCCAACATTTCGAGCCACTTCTTGATGACTGGACCAGAATCGTACCGCCGTTGCGTAGCCTTCAAATTCTCTTCTGCTTCATTTTGCATCTCCATCATGATGTTCGCGGCTAGTTGATTAGCTTCCGCTAGCAATAAACTACGACGAGCGAGGAGTTGAGTCAAGTCTTCGCTGTCGATGGTCGTTTTGACAGTAGGAGAAATGGGGCTATCGGCTAGATGTTCCTCGAAGCCTAGCATGTGAGGATCAGGCGGCTGTTCATTTGCGTCAACAAGGTTTCTCCAGTCTTGCGATGCAGCAGCAGAGACGTTGTCGAGGCGTGCGTCAACGTGCGAGAGAGTGTTAATCGTCAGACTAGCGTTCTTGCGTAGTGAAAGCAGAGGAGACTGTGTCAGCGCAATAACACCGTAGTCGTCATCTCCAGCTGCCATGAGGGCAGAAATTGTGTTGGAAACTGACTCCAACCACGTCTCTCCCTGCTGGGGGTCAAAAGAGCCCATACACGTTGGCTGCTTATCCAGGCCATCCAGTTTCCAGACCTCGTTTCCAACAGGTACGAAAGCAATATAGTGATGTGCGTTGTCTTCAACGCTCTCTGCACTATCATTGCTGACCACAGTATCGGCAGAAGCAGCGCGACGCGACTTGCTTCCTTTCTTGGTAGGTTTGGCCTTCTCTGACAGCAATTGGGCCTTGACGCGCTGAGCGCGCTTGACTTTATAGCTGAGATGTTTGTCCCCCTCGAGGATATCCATCTTCTTCGCAAAAGAATTGTGAATTTTCTTTACAAAGTCGAAGCTCGCAAAGGCCTCGCCGCGCTGATACGGTGACAAGTCCTGTGTGAAGTCCTTGAATTGCGTTAGATGCTCTCCAATACGTATATCGGCCTCGTGGCTCTGGTTCATTAAGATGTTGATCATGGCAAGTGTCGCACAGCTGTTTTGAGCAGGCAATTGGTTGGCAAACCAGACATCCTTGGGACACTCCGTGGCCTGGCCGTCGTTGCCAAACTCGCGGTAGTGGAAAAGGAGGATGAAGCCGTAGATGGGTTGGGGAATGTTGACAAGAAGGAATTCTGGATCCATACTGAATACTTCGCGTACAGTAACATCGCGAACACCCATCTCACGCAGGATGACAGAGAAACAGGCGGGTTCACTTTCGATGTCGCAGAATCCCTGCCAGTTCGCTTTGTCAAAAGCAGTCGCAGGCATGTCGGCTGGACTGGGGAATACAGGTGCTGTTACGGCGCCGTTCTGGGTTGACAGTGGCGTTGGTGAGTCTTTTTACTTTTTACTGATGGGCTCGGAAGCTGTATCAGGTTCGGGCAGGCCTCGCTTCTTGGTGTTGGAAGGGGATACCTTGGAAATCTTGCTTGGGGACCCGGAGCCATCATGTGGCTCAGTGGTAGGGTCCTCCTTGGTCTTTTCTGTGATTGAAGGGACTACTTCAGCAGCTTGGTCTACTGAGTCTTTGCTTGGCATTGCTTGTTGTTGTGTCCCATCTTTAATCTCAGGACTGGCCTTGAGATCTGAGGCGGAATCGTTTTTCATACTGAGAGATTCGGGTTGAGAGGATTTTATCGTGGGTTGTAAATCAGAGTTAAGGTGATTTAGGTGTGTATGTGGACGTTGGGCGGTTGGAGGAAAGGAAAGCAGACTGGCATTGTGATGGAGGACCTGCAGACGAAGCACCGGTACTTTGATCAATTGCGTGACTAGAAAAAACAGTAGGAAGCGAGCTGGGAATAATGTAAAATAGAGGTGAAAGCAAAGGGCAGTGTGGTGGTCGAGGTCGGGGTGCCAGCACGTGACGAACTCGGCGTCATCGAGCTCTGATTGGTCGATGACGCCGCAGCCCGCATCCTTGTCGCGCTCGTCGCGTAGGCTCTAGGTAAATGTTTGTTTGATGGTTTCACGTCCACCGACAAACCCTCCAGCGCAACACACGCGATCGACGCCGACCGAAAACGTCGTCACTCCCGTCACATCCTTCAACCCATGATCACGATATAGCCAAGTCTTGACTTCTGGGTGCGATGAACGGCACACCGCAGGTTCGGAGAGGCGTGGGAGGCTTCCCATCAACACCGCAGAACACGAACCGCTCTCCCGGCCTACAGAGCCCAAATGGCACCACCCCGCGACCCAACATCAAATCGCCGCTACCAGATCTGCCCAAGGCCCCCGCACAATCAAGCTCAGGGCCCCTAATACCCTCAGACATCCTCGATCCTGCCCAACAGCGCTTCTATGTCTTCGCCCTCTACGTCGCCCTATGGGCATACCGGACCTACGACTTCTATACCTTGGCCGTCGAGGAGGATGAGTCGCTATGGCTGTGTCTGAAATGGTGCTTCTTCGATGTGCTGTTCATGTTCGGCGTGCCGCTTCTGGAGATTCCCTGGCTGGAATGGGGCAATGGCGCTGCCTTCCTCCTGTTTGTGCTACACGCGGGCTTGGATGTCATGCTCATGTTTAGAATCGGCATACCGGTACAGGCATGGCTCATGGGCTTGGTGGGCTTCTTGTGGGACAGTGAACTGGCCATCAGCGAACGCAGCGTTAAGCCTGGCGCCATCCTCCACAACGCCTCTCTCATCCTGGGAAAGCAGATTGTCAACATCTTGCCTGAGGGATCCGCAGTATTGAACCCTGACAGGCAGTCGTTCTGTCTGAACTCGTCCGTCACCCAACTGGAGATTCCCATTATGATCAACCAGACCGAGCCCCACGAAATGGAGATTTTGCGCATCGATATCGATACGAACGTCAACGAAACCATCATCGTCAAGAAAAGCGAACTAAAGACTATGCTGAAGAGGGCTAGAAAGACGCAGAAGTCAACAGACCCTGACGATCCGTTGACTTTAGCCTATACCATTAAGAAGCCAGGTGTGTATCTGCTGAAGAAGGTTACAGATCAATCAAAGCTTTTGGTGCGACCGCGATCAACCAACGTTGTAGTGGCTACCTGCCCACAAGCTCGCGTGAAGCCAACTGGCAACGATCGCTGCCGTAGCGATCTATCTAACGTGGCGCTGGAAGTCGAGGGCACACCGCCCATGAATGTCAAATACCGCCTTATAGTGAACGGAAAGCCTCGCGGCGGATCCCAGTTCCAAAACCTGCAGCCGGACGATGCTATCTCACCATTGTCCAAACACACATCGCAAGCACTGGTCAAGAGCGGGCGTGAAGACATATCATGGGCACGCTCGCACAAAGTCCTAGTACCTCTGAACGAATCGCTCACGACTAGTGGCTCATGGGAGTACGAGATTGAAGAGGTGCAGGATGGACTTGGAAACTTCGTAAGCTATGTAAACGTCGACGATGACGAGCGTCCAAGGCCCAAAGCTGCGGGCATCCGTCAACTTTTCGAGGTTCATGAGCGCCCTACAGCTTTTCTCAGGGGTTGCAGTCCACAAAGCCCGCTTCGAGTACCCAAAGGTGAAGCCGCTCGCTTGCCAGTCCAGTACGGTTCCACCGGCAAAAACGCAATCGACGGTGCGCACACCGTTGAGTACTTGTTCACACCCCAAGAGAACATCATCGCGGACGGATACCATAGCCCAGATGCCGTGCTGCAGAAGCAAGTTATGCGAAAGGGCGAGCAACCTACCATCAAAGTTGCAGGTCTTTACACCATCAAATCTGTGTCGACTGACTTCTGCGACGGCGAGGTTTTCGAACCTACTTCGTGCCTGCTGCAGAACCCACCCGAGCCGGATCTAACCCTAGACAGCGAAGACATCATTGATAAATGTGCTGGTAACCCGATTGGTCTTCGCGTCGGCCTCGATTTTGTCGGTAGCCCGCCGTTCCTGGTCACCTACTCTGAGAAGAAAGACAATGGCCGAGAAATCAGGAAGCCACCGATCCAGATCGCAAGTCTCCGCAGTACAATTGATCTCACCCCACAAGATGCCGGTCATTACGAATATACCTTCAAGACGATTAGCGACTCTGTTTACAAAGAGCGGTCCCTGAACAACATCAAACTTCAACAAGACGTCAAGCCTTCCGCACAAGCACACTTTATCGAGAGTAGCCGACCTAAGCAAGCCTGCATAGATGACGTGGTAGAGTTCGACGTTGGTTTCGTTGGTGAGGCACCCTGGAAGCTGGAATACGAGATTGTTCACAACGGCAAGCGTACGAAGCGTGCCATCGAAACTGAGAACGCGCATTACGTTATACGAACAGACAAGCTCAGCAGCGGCGGCGAATACGTCGTAGCTTTGACGGGCGTTACCGACAAGTCCAAATGCAAAGAGGTCCTCAAGGAGGAAGCTAGAGTCAACGTACGTCACGAACGACCCAAAGCCTACTTCGGGCACATTGAAGGCAAGCAATCTGTACTGGCTCTGGAGAGCCGACAAGTCGGATTACCCCTCCGCTTTACTGGAAGCGGCCCTTGGCTGCTAGAGTACGAAAACTTGAAGACCAAGGAGATCAAGAAGGACAGTTTCCAGAATCCCAACTCATGGCTCGACGTCAAGACAGACGGTACATACCAGCTGCTCTCCGTCAAGGACTCTGTTTGTCCTGGTTTGGTCGACGAGAAGGCCGACCAATTTGATGTATCCTGGGTGGCACGTCCTTCGCTCAGTGTTCCTGAGAGTACTGCATTGTTGGAAGGCAGCAAGTACATCAAAGACGCCGTATGCGAGGGCGATGAAGATTCGTTTGATGTTTCCCTGACTGGTAAGTTATCTTAGCTCTTCCACATGTTGTCAATACTAATCATCTCGTAGGAAACGCTCCTTTTGACATTTCCTACCGACAGGAATACAAGGACAAGAAAGGAAAAACAGCTTCCGTCAGCGAGAAGGATCTGCACACCGTTGGTGGTCTTGCATCGATTCGATCGGAAACCTCAAAGGCTGGTACCTACGAGTACACCTTCCTCAAACTCGCAGATGCCAGGTATGATCACTCGAAGAAGCACTTCTCGCCTGTTACGATCCAGCAGCAAGTCTACTCGCGCCCTGGTGCTCGCTTCGACAAACCTGGAAAGACATACAGCTACTGTTCTCGAGAATCAGAGGGTGAAGAAGTCATTCCCATCACTCTAGAAGGCGTTGCGCCGTTCTATCTGGAAGTGGAGATTAAGCATCAAGGTACCCCTAAGCCGGAGATCAGCGTGCACAAGAACATACCTACGAACAAGTATGATCTCAAGATCGAGCACCGCAAGATGCACCTCGGTCACTCGTCCATATCCATCCGCAAAGTTCGCGACTCCCGTGGATGTACCCTCCGGCCCCCGCCCGGTGGTCCTCGTGTCCAGATCAGCGTTCATGACGCGCCCACTGCCACACCTCTCGAAGACCGACAGGACTTCTGTGTCGGCGAGCGCCTATCTTTCGCTCTCAGCGGCCAGAGTCCTTTTACAGTGTACTACACTTTTGAGAAGCAGGAGCGCAAGGCCTCCAACCCAGGCACCACGTTCCGCCGTCTCGCCGAACTTCCAGGAACGTTTACCATAACTGGTGTACGCGACTCTGCTTCCGAGTGTCTTGCAGCGCTCGATCTAACCAAAACCATACATCCAATCCCCTCCGTTCGTCTCTCCGGAGGCCAAGTCCATGAGATTGACATCCACGAGGGTGGCGGTACGGATTTAGAGTTCCAGTTCTGGGGTACGCCGCCTTTTGAGTTTACCTACACACGAAGCACGAACGCAAACAAGGGTCGCAAGAGCAAGGTGCTGGAGATCAAGACCGAAATCAGTCATGAGATGACTATGAGTATTCCTGTTCAGGAGGAGGGTACATATGAAGTTGTGTCCATCAAGGATAGGTGGTGTAGCTTTGCGAAGCCTGGCGAGGGCCACGATGGTAAAGGCGGGCAGAAGATGTTGACGTACTGAAAGTGAAGAGGAGGGAGGCAAGGAGTTGTCTTGATGTGCATGGATTGGCGTTTAGCGTTTCCTCTTTGACGTTTTCTGAGGCTTGCATGAGATTTTGGATGTTTGGAAGGTCTTTTTGGCTATGGATGGGTTTTGGTAGCGTGTGAGATAGCGATGAGCATTTATTGTCGAAAGTCTGATATATCCACTTTACCCACCGAATCACAAGGTATATACTTGACATATCTCATGAGTAGATTCCGACACGGGATCGATCCGTAGCGCAATCGCGATCTCGTACCTGCATCTAGCACTAGAGGTGGACCCTTTCCCATCCTAACACCACATTGATGATATCATGAACAAAGTGACATCACAACCACGAAATTAAGCTAAGAGAAGTTTCCAAAACAAAAAGAGAGGAAATTCACATGTCCTCTGATTGAAATTAAAGTCACTCTTATTACACTTTACCTCAAATCAAACCTCACATCCTCTTTCAAATACACACAACCAAGAACCGAACAGCCAACATGCCTCACTCCAAGACACCCGGCCAGAGCAACGCTGCTTCGGACAAATTCAACAAGCAAGAGGCTGAGAGTACGTTTCCGATTGCTCATTCTTCCATGTTGCTTTCTCCATGAAATGGTATACTAACAGTTATGACAGGCAAGGGTCTCGGCGCATCCAACGCACCCGCTGCGAAAGAGGGCAACGCGCCTGGCGAGGCCCCTGTAGCCTCAGACAGCGGAAACTCCAATGTCGGCGTTGACCCCAGCGCTAACAAGCCTGGTGAGAAGGGCATCGGTGGGCCAAACTACGGTACACACTAAATCGATGGAGCAACGAATAATGGTGTATGATATAAGAAGGAAGCGAGAGGCGAGCAAGAGCTCAGCTTGTTAATGAATTTATGAAGATGGTCGGACAGATTATGGATGTATATTCTCCAATAGATGCTGAAAGAAACGTGTTACAGTGTGCATGGTCTGTATTCTCAGCCGGGTATTACGCTGCCTTGGGTTTCGGGATCTTGAATGGATGGGCTTCGGTATTGAACACCCAGTCGTCCAGGCTGATGACGTTCGGCTCGCTGAACGTTAGGTAGAAATACTTTAGCGTTTCCGCCATCCAAAAGCTCTGTTTGTGTGTTAGTGCATGCCCAATCTTGTCTGACGAGATGACTTACCTCCATGCTATCCGCCCTCGGTGGGGAGTCGGCCGATACGTCTACTAACGCTGAGTTACCAATGTCAGTGTCGGTAGAGCGCTGAATAGCTGTCCACATATCCCATGCGGCGGCCTGCCATTGCTGCTCTCCTGTGATACGGTACATGACAAACACACTCTCAATAGCCTCTGGCCTGAGAATGTACCTCCTGTCATCGATACTGGTGAAGCCGCTTGGCAGGCGAAGGTTTGCGATGTTCTTGATCGGATCCTTCTCCTCTGCATTTTCAGACGTTCGGGAAGCGATACCCTCTAACCATTCCTTCTCATCCCATACGCAGGTCGTCGTGTTTGCGCATTTGAGAAGATGCGATACTTCGGGCATGATACCTGACGGGGACGCTATATACGCCCATACGCACGTGTCTGCCAACTTACGACCAATTGTAACGTGTTCGTTATTCTGGAACATCTTCCCACCTAGAGCGAACATACCACCTGTGTAGCAAGCCAGATGCTGCATTTCCGGATCCAGGTATGGATGGGCACCTTCAGCGCGGACGAATCCTGACATGAGCATATCGGAATTTTCAGGAGTAGATGGTCGGAATAAGACGTGTTTAGATGCAGTGTCCATAGCTCTCTCATACATCTTGCGGTAGATGGGATCTTGGCCACCGAGTAAGGCATATTGCTTGCCAAAATACTCATACGTTGAGTCAGCCATACTTCCTAGAGTGAACCCGCTATCACCGGTAAATTCCGCCTTTCGAGCGTTGACAACGATCGGCCACATGCCCGGTAGTTTTGTCTTGTCTTGCTGTTCTTCAAGAACCCTCGTCACCCTGTTGACCGCATCATACCATTTCGGGTCGGCGGTCAACTGCGAAAGACGCGTGAACTCCATAGTCAGACTTCCGATTTCCGCGAGTAGGACCTGCTCATCCGCGACCTGTGGTTTGCCTTCGCCCGCGGCACGGAACTGCCATCGTGTGATTGGCATGTGGTTGGGTGTATCAAATGCATGGTATAACATTTCGCCCGCCTCCTTCGCCTTGTTTAGTAGCCTCTGGTCTCCGCTTAGCTCAAAAGCTGACAGCAAGCCACCCAGATGTCGGATATTGGTCTCAAACACATTGACTCTATCCAAGTCGGTGTACCCGAAGTCGATCCGTTCGATATCCTTGATGGCGGAAGAGAACTCCTCCTCAAAGCCCATTATGTACAGCGTATCGAGCGCGTCGATGAGCGTGGCTGCCCATCCTCCAAAGTGGTCGGCTACTTCTCCACTTATGGGTCGTATCTCGTCGTGCATCCATGCAAAGGTTCTGTAGTTCTTCCAACATTTCAGGAATTGTTTCCTGACTTCTTCCTTTCTTGTCTCGCGGATGTTCTTGGCCGTAGCATCCTCCTGACCAAAGCTGAACTGTATCGGTGGTAGGGCTTTCGGTTCGCCGGTCGGTAGCGGTGTGAGGTTCTCGATGCGATTCTTAAAGGGCACATTTGCCCAATTAAAGGATTTGTACTTTTGATTTCTCTGTGGTTGCTGGCTCTGCTGGTGTGGGTTGCCGTTTATGGGCGCGTCGCCAGGTTGCTCGTATGGGAAGCTGAGCGACCAGAGCATGTAGATGAAGCCCACGGCGAGGACTGTGTAGAGCCCATAGCGTCGCAAAAGCGCCATGGTGTATTACAAAAATTAAGTACAAAAGGGGGTTAAAAGAAACGAAGCAGCTGGACGCGCAACATGGTGTCTCCGCCTTACACGAACTGTGGGGAGCCTGATGACGGCCGTTCCTGCCAAGTCGGCAGGGGCGGCATCCTTGTCGTACACTGGACCCTGAACCTGATTGCACGCTGCTATTCAACGTCTGAACATTCACCATTGCATCATCAAGACAAGTCGAGCAGCCAACTCTGACATAGTCGTTTCGAGATGATGAGATCATGGCACGGAGACTCCTCGAAGTAAGCCCTGTAGAAGCTCAATCATAGCCATCCACAGCTCGGTACTCGATACAGCTGGGCCCCTACCTATCAATTCGAAGGAAACATATATAGCAATGCCAGAATGTCTATAGGATACACTCTCGATGGTAAAACTAGTAACAATAGGATCAGTGTGACGGTTGTTAAGTAATTTATCTTTGGTATTTATTTCTCTTCCAGACAGAGACTGCTATGGAGCATGACCATGTGTCATCACAGTGATGCTAGCGTTCTCTGCATTCGTCATCTTCGTTGTCCTTTCCTACTTAGCATCTGCTTGTGGCAGCATAACCACGTACTCCCTCTCGCTCCCTCCAAATTTGATTATGTCTTTGTCTCTGAGCTCAAAGTAACGACTCGCTTCGAGATCCTCGCCGTTCAGCTCCGTGCCATTACTGCTTTCCAGGTCGATAATGTACGGCTTGACCTTTCCTCGTTGGCTCTTCACGCCGAACTCGTCTTCGATCGTCTTCTGTATGTACCGGAACTGGATGGCTGCATGTTGTCCACTCGAGCTGGGGTGCTCAAGGACGTAGTCGACGACTTCATGTGATCGGCCCAGTAGCCAGCAACTCTTCTGCCATATTTCAATGGTATCTACCACATCATCGCCCTTGAATACGAAGATACGCCAGGGTTGCGAAGCGGGTGGTTTTCGCGCCTCGGGTGGCTCGTGGTACTTGAGGGAGATCTTGGTGCCTTCTACGCGGTTGGCAGCTTTGGCTAGCGCACCGGTAGGCTTGAAGTTGGGTTTCTCCTTGTCAGGTGGTGCGCCGCCATATTTCGAGGGTGGTTGGGCGGAGTCGTCCAGCCCGCGAAAGGAGATTTCTTGCGACGGTAGCGCTTTCTTAACTCGCTTGTGTGGAGAAGATGAGCGCGAAGGCGATGGGGAGCGTGTACGTCGGCGACGTTTGGGCGGAGGGGATGTAGATGCGGAGGGCGAGCGAGTACGCGGTTTGCGGGAACGATATGGTATAGGCGAGCGTGAACGTCGGCCTTCTTTGGACCTGTCTTTTCGTCGTCGGTCTCTGGAGTGCGAGCGATCTCGCCGGCTGTGTCTGTCCTTGGAGCGATCGCGCTTCCTGTGCCTGTCTCCGCCTCTGTCCTTGTCGTGTGAGCGATCGCGCCGCCTGTCCTTCGAACGATCTTTCTTTCTGTCGCCTGATTTGTCTCGCCTTTTGTCTCGTGACCTGTCGCGTCGCCTGTCCTTGGAGCGGTCCTTTCTCCGCTCTCTCGAGCCGTCGCGTCTCCTCTCTCTGGACGAATCTCGCGGCTTCCTGTATGGTTCTGGGGATTGTTCCCGCTTGCGAACAGCGCTGGGCTCGGTGGCCGCTTCCTTTGGTTCGTCGTCTTTGGATAGGTGCCTGGGCTTCCTCTCCCTCGATCTACTCCGCGATGGGCGACCAGATGCTATCGAAGGCTCTTTCCCGACGCGTTCTGACCCATGTTTCGAGAAGCTGCTCGGACTTCCATTCCCGCCTGAGACTGCTGGGGGCGAGGCAGTCTTTCCTTGGACTATTTGTTGCGTAAGCAGTCGTCGCGCACTGTACGGCGACAGGTCTCTCGCCATATTGGGGCCGAATGGTGAGAACCGTGGGGGCGCAGTGTCGTGGTTGGGGGCGCAATGACGATCCCAACTTTTTCCTTAGTGCAGAGTGGATTCAGTGAACGGGCTTCCTGGGGGCTGTGCCAAGTCGCCTGCACTGCGGTGGTAGCCGGCTAGACCATTACACCGTAATTAGCAGTGGGCTTGCACAAAAGAGCAGAAAGGATTGCAACTAGCACGCAATAGTCGGCTGAGGATTGGAGCTGTTCGGTCGCGACTTCCCCAGACAAGAGAGAGGCCCAAGCTTCCTGCACTTTCGTCACGGCGTCGCGCTATCGCGCCTCGTCCTCATCTCGTCTATTCGCTGCACGTACAAGACGGCGCCACTATGGGACTCCAAGGCGCCTATACGACATGCAAGGAGCACTCGTTTGTCTCTTGCGCCAGTCGGGCCATTTGGCCCCTGTCAGCAGCGTCTTCACCCGGATCCAGGTAGGTACGGCGTGGTTTGCAGCCCCGAAACATGACAGCGGGCGATATGAACCCAACGTGGACGCCTTGCAAACATAGTCAAACCACCGTTGAAGTGGCTGCAAACCTTCTAGCCACCGCGTCTTCGTCTGACCTCTCTTCTCGCACCATACCGCAGCCCGAGCGCGTCGAGCTTCCATCTCATCTTCATGTCTACGTTGAATTACTACTATTGAGCGCGGGGTGCGTAAACATCGCGCGATGCCGACCAAGCGCATTCTGTCCTGGTCGAAGCGCCAGTCTAGTTCAGAGCCATACTATCGCACAGGAGGGCTGCTAGCGATTGAATCAATCGAGCCCGAGCCCAATGACTATGAACCCAAGGTAGGATGATGTCCAGGAAAAGAAGACAGTGTACTGGCAGATACGACGACGTCTCATGCAAAACAAGGCAACATGTATACCGCAATCTGCCGCTGCATACAATCCGACGTCTGCGCCTGTCTTGTGGAGCTTGACCATTCACTGACCATCTCTCTTAGACCACTCTGAGAGTCGAAAAGCGGCGGCCAGCGAACCTTACCATCCTTCCATCGGACGACAAGCAAAATGTCTGCAGTCCTGTCACATCCCAGTATAACGCAGCCGTTGTTGGTGCTGCGACCATCCTACATTCTTTCTCCAACGATATGTTGCGCTCGCCAGTACCTAGCACCAGTCCATGCTCGAGGTCCACATCTTTACTGCAAAAACCCCTTCCCTGTCGGCCACGTTCTGCCTCGGTCCCTTCAATTACAGAGCTACCTGCCGAGCTACCTGGCTCTCTTTTGTTAGAGAATCAAGGATTTCCATCATCTTCAACTCCTGTATCTGCACGACCGACAACCCAGATCTTTAGGAGGGAGAGTCACCCGCCCGATAGGCACTTGAGTCACGAGAGTGTCTCTTTGGACGCGTTGGATTTGGTTCCGGCACAATTGAACCATACCCGGTCCGTTCCAGAACTAAGCTCGCGATACAGCATAATGAAGACCATTCCCAGCGGTGATGAACTTCAGTCCGCCAAAGCCACCCAAGTTGATCTATTAACGGAGGTCGATAGCAGATCCTCGAGTAAAGCCAGAAAGCGGAGACGTTCGAGACCGGATTTGATTACTTCTCTTTCATCCACGCGCGGAAAAGCCTCGATGAACAAAGGCGGCATGCAAAGTCCCAGTCAGAGGTGGCTTGGTCAGGGGAAGAGAGCGGGTGACCGGGATGTTGGAAACCGCCGACACCGTGAAAATGAAGTGAGTGCTGTTTGTTTCTCGATAGACGTGTGTTTACTGGACAAACAACACCGCATAACGAAACAGTTTCAGAAGTTCTTTGTATCCCATATCCAACCCTAATGCGACGACATATGCCTGAGTTAGATGTACTGCTTTGCCATGCAGCCATGGCATCAGACCTTTCGCTGGCAATGTCTTGTTGTATCCCCGGATTGGAAGCCTATAAGACGAATAGCGGCGGTGACATGTTTCACATTCCCAATGTCGCGCGGGCGGCAGTTGCACAAATCCTGATCATTACGTCCACCATGCAGTTTGTTCTGCCTTGCAATAGTCGATATCGGGCCTTTTCAAGCGCCCAGTGTATATCATACCCAAATGCTGACTATACATAGGCATCTTCTGCGTCCAACCCCTCAGTAACACGTAGCAGGCATATCGAAGAACTCAAGGCGACCATTGCTACACAAGGTCAAACAATCTCAATCTTCCAGTCCCAGTCTACCAGTTTGAGATCGTCGTGCGAGTCACGCGTTGCAAGCCTTGTAGAATCACACTCGGCAGAAGTTGCGTCTTTGAAGAATTACATTCGAACGCTTGAAGAGCAGGTTAGCAAGCAAGGCCTGCATCACGGTAAGCACCAATTCTCGTCAAGTCTACCATTGTGATCTCCCGCCTTTTAAGGACGCTACTTCCAATCGTGTTGGATCGATCAACAGGGGTTATCTGTGCTGTGTGCTTGTGGCATCAACCACCACTTTGGTTTGCTAAGTGTACCCAGCGTCAAGTAATAATGCCCTGACTGTCCTGGACACCATAGGAACACCGCACACGCCAATTCGAGAAACCGCACAAGTTATAGTGGATACCGTATCTGCCAGTCCGATCGAACCTGAGGATAAAGAGCAATCGCCCCAACGCTTGGAAACCAGCTTTGAGATGGTAGGTATATACGCATGTTGCATGTGAGACGTATGACTGATTTAGAATACTAGGAGAATCTAAAGCGGAAGCTAAGCAGCACCCGCAGATCCGAAACGACAACCCGAAATCTACTTCCCGAGCTCAACCAATACAAACAGAACAATGTTGCTCTTCAACAGCAAATCGAATCTCTGATGGCGAAGTTGAATGAATCAAAGAAAAGCGAGAGGGAACTTCGTAACATACTTGGGATGACTGAGATGAAATGTGCCGAGTTTGAAGATAAGGCAACGCATGCCGACAAGCTTGCAAAAACCACACAAGCTCTACAAAATACCATAGATCACCTTGAGAACCGTCTTGAGATTGCGAACACAAAGCGACTAGACGCGGAAGAACAGCTTTCGAATTTGAGAAGCGATAAATCACCTTTCGACCTTTCTCCTCCCAAGTCCCACGTACCATCAAGCGAAAAACAAGCAACATTTGGTGCTTGTATGAACACAAACACAGTCTTCCCCGGCGCTTCAATTGTCAGTTCGGAACTCGACTCTCAAGAAAATTCAACGTTAGCTGCATTCGTGGCGGACATGGAACGCCTACAAGATCAAGTCAGAGAGAAGGATCTCTACATTGCGGAATTGGAGAAAGAGCGACAGCAACTGCGGCAAACACACATCCGGCTTGAACAGGATCACAACAAAGTCGCTATTCATTCGGAAATACAGGATCAATCACAAGAAGCACGCCGAACAGATACTTACATGGAACAACTTCGAAATGCAGTCTTGAACCGCGAATCATTGATTGAAGAGAAGGATAGGGATCTTCGCGCTGTGGAGAGGCAGTTAGAGCATCACAAACTCTTGTTGCAAGCAGAAATAAGGCGACATGCGGCAATGAAGCTTCACATGGCCACGGAGGATGACTCGTTGCCTGAGCTCACCTCGCTTGCCAGACGGGAAGATATCGATAGGTGGATGGACAGACTCCACGAGCGCCTGAGAAGAGAGCAGTCTAAGAAGAAGGGAAAGACCCTTACTGACACTCCGGACGTGCAGATGGAAAGTATGCAAAATGAAATCGACTTCTATGTCCGGGAGATCATTCTCTTCAAGCTTGACATCAAAGGATATAAAAGCGATATTCGAAAGCTGAAAAAGATCACTGCGCAAATGGAAGCTTATGGCAGGACGGATGAGTTGGAGTCTGAGGCGTGTTCCCTTAGGCAAACAGCTACATCTGTGCGCTCACAGTTCGTGCCACCAACACCGGAGCTCTCCAGCACTGCCTCACCTGTCATGGACAAAAACCATACCAGAACTACTACAGACGATCTAGGGGAAGGTTCTGTCACTCCCTCGCCATCGGCTCCCTCACGCAATCTGGACTATGTAGCTACCGTCCTAAGGAACTCGCGCGAGCTCGACATACCAACGACATTGCATGAAACAGGGCATGGGGATGACTGCACAGTAGAAACTGATCACATGGACTGTGGAGTATCTTCGTACACGGCTGGATCGCGGTCAGCCGAGTGCCGGGAGCCTACGGTACGTACGCTGATGGTGTCATAGCCCAGCGTGTAACTCCCGTAGTGCGGCAAGCTCACTACAAGCTTGTCAATGTTCGATTCAGCTGGACTATAGATGCGTCTTCTTCACAAGTGTAATATGAGTGAGCCTTTGCTTGAGCTGCATCAGGCTTCCTTTTTTTTCACACACGATGGTTCAACCACAGCACAAAGGAAACGGATACGCGGACCTTGTTGGAAAGCGATACCTTTAATGGCAAACTTGAATAGCGATGCTTTACTGTCTTCGCCCCTATCTGTGCTCAAGCCCACAAAATATGCTTGTGTGTATCGTTGCTGATCATGGATAATGCGATTTCTTGCCATGGTCTTTGACAACTTTTCAATACGAAGCTAGAAGTCCGGAGGGCGCTGTTGAATTAGGAAGTAATTCGCGTACCTCGCGTGTCGCGCTCAGCCATCGAAATACACCCAAGCTTGCGCGGCTCAACACCAACGTCTCCGACTCAGTCTCATTCATGCCTCGTTATGTCTACTGATATCATATACATAATGAGCATACATGCGTGACTAACAAACTCCTTTTGGCAGCTCTACAAAACAACACACGTCCGATGAAATCTGCTACACGGCTAGCTAGCTCACCAACAATACCAGAAGATGTGAATTCTTTGTTACACTGGGCTTCCGCGAGTAGACAGAGCTTCAAAACAGTCACCTATGTATGTACTAAAAGCTAGCACAAGCTTCATATTTGGAAGCTAGGATCCCTGGTGACGTATGAAAGGAACGCCTATCAGCAACCCTTGAGTGTTCTTTCCTGATCACCATGTCATGCGTATATCAACCACAGGCTCGAGTAGTATTGGCAGGAGGGACTATACTTTATATGCCTTCCCTTTCACTTCACGCTCATTCACTCAGTTCGAAGACAGGCTAATATACCAGACAAGAGCGTCGATCCCACGTTCGCATTCACTTTCACCTTCATCACGACGCTCTGATTGAGACATATCGTGTCGACCCATCTTGTTTGCTGCAAAATCTCACGCGACAACTAGTCGAGACTCTCCTTGTGTATCGGCTCGCTTGGCAGTTCTATTCTCGATCCTCACTCATCATCTTACTGCTCACATCCCTTTGACGATTTTCTCGTGGCGCTTGCCAAAGTATCGGTGTGGCTACAATCAACCAGAGATAGCGCATAATACTATGGTTCCAGTTAAAGCAGTAACAGAGAAGACGCGCGAGGAGCCTCGTGTGGATTCAGGCGCAGCGCTTTCAGATCCTGCTGCACTTTCCAGTGGATCAGTGAACAAGTAGGCGCATTCCAGCATACCGTCTTAACACCAAGCTCATACTCTAGTAGGAAGCTCACGATGCCCATCCTTAGAAACACCAATTGGAACTATGGTGCTCCGAAAGCTCGCTACCGCAAAAACGAACTACAGCTGCGGCAGCCAAAGGGGTTCCCGATCAAACCACTCAAGATCACGCTCGACCGCGCTCGCGAAGAGGCAGAACTTGAGGCAGCGACCAAACGATATGCTGACCCTGACTTCGAGATCTACGAAGACTGGAAGGAAAACGACGAGCTTGAGGAGGAAGACGACTACGATGGCAAGGTAGAACCCGAGAGCGAGGCAGCAGATAGCATCGCAGAGGATATTCTAGACGGTTTCGCCTACGGCAGTATGGACGGCAACGCAGACGAAAGCGATGCTTCCACCGATCTTCCGACTTTCAGAGTCATCCCTGAGAAGCCTACTGCGCTTGTTGACAGTCTTGGACGTACTCGCGCAGCTACAAGCCGACGAAAGGCTCAGGAAGTTTCTGACGCTATCATATCGCTAGGAGTCTCACGTGAAGGCAACGGGAATGCAGCAGTTGACAACAAGAAGCGCAAGCATACAAACACGCAGATGGCCAAACAACCGAGGAAGACATTGCCGAAGAAGTCCGTCTAAGGGTCGACCTCGAATGCTACGAGTCGTGTTTGTTTCAGAATCAGATGGTCTGGATTGCACTCCTAGGGGAAATGTATGCAATAAGAGTGGTTAGGGTGGCTCGGATGTGTCGCGGCATAGAAGTATCTGTTGATCTCTTGAGCGAGCTAGACACTTTGCAAGTTGTCAAACTCAAGTGATATGATGCTTTAGTACGAGCGATGAGTACACCAGTCTTTCCTCTTCATGCTAAATTACTCGTGGCTCTCTCACTATTTGATGATGTACAGACCCCCTCACTTGGCGTAAATGTCCTGGTGTATCTAGGTACCTACCGTACTCCAGCTCTAAGCGCTAACCATAATAGGCTCTCTGCATTCGTAACCATGTGTGAGCGCGCTTTGTTGGTTTGGAACCTAGGTAGAGTTCAAACGCGGCCCCCCACTTACCCACACAGCGGCTTTTCAACTACTTTACGCGTTTCCCATAGCTCTAACCTTCCGCGTATCTCACTCGCTTTCGTCAAACAATCTTCACCACACTGACAGTAGCGCTCTGGAAACATCGCGACACCAGAACCTAACAGTCCTCCTGAGTCAGTCTATGTTACTGCTGCTACTGTCACGATGACTTCCGAGACACAGAGAGCCCTTCTAAAAGTATGGGCCAACAATATTGGTCATGTCGTGGATCTCAACAACTCACCCAAGGCCGAGTTCGCGCGCTTGGGAAAGGCGAAAGGATGGATAGGCGGAAGTCCGGATTGGTGCTATCATTGGGAAAAGTGTTTCAGCGAGACATACTCGTGGGGAGTTCACAGTAAGTGCAGCCCACTTCGTTCGACACCATGTTCGTGATGCAAGGTGAAATTGAAGAGTACGGGTGTCAAGCGAGAGAAATTACCAATGCATATGTCAAGACAGATCAACAACAACGGGTTCGACTGTAAATATGGATCTGACAAGTCAGACTGATACCCCCGATGTCACCAATCACGTGCGAAAGCTCTTTGTCAATTCAGATGCGTCATCTTTCTCGGTCATTTCTCACACTTCAAGGGCAAACTCTTTTGGTAGTGTAAGGTCGCTGTGCAGTGATCGGTCCGGTAACGGTGGATATCTTCGAATCTCCGTTGGCTCACTGTCTCGATCAATCGCGGATTCACAGTGCACCGTTTTATCTCTCAACACAGTCAAGTCTCCAGATGAGCTTTCTGATAGCGTTGAAATTCTCAACTACGACCAGAGTATCTCCATGAATGCGGCTACAGACGACGGTGATACCGGTTCGAACATGTCAGGTAGGGAAAACCCGGTATGAAATGACTTTACCGACTTCGTGCACCACCCAAATGCCCCCTTCAAGGAGGAGTTCGAACGTCTGGCTCGCATCAAAGGTTGGGATCGACGGACCAAACGTCAGAATCTGATCACGTTGCTTCGCACTGAAGTCGAGTTCTACTAGAGTTCAAACGATGTCGATAAATTAGAGTGCTATCAGTACTTGTGTCGAGAGATGGGTATTGAGCAAATACCATGTACTGTTACACAAGCCAGGAAGGTAAGCATCCCAACTTGCAATTACTACCGATGTAGGCTGCTGACCATGAAAAGGCGCTTCGCCCACTCAAGGTCAACCTCTACAGTGTCATTGACCACATGCGCAATCAAAAGACCAGGATTATCACATGTAAGACTATGCGCGAGCTTCGTCTAAGCGTTCGCAAGATAGGCACGTTCCCGAGAGATTGCGCCAAAGCAGGCGGAGGTTATATGGCCGCTCTCCTGTCTAAGCTGTAGCAACTCTTATGCATTTCTTAGGATTACACAGACCATTGGATGTACGTGTGAGTTTCTGAAGTTGAAAGCTTCACACGCCACCAGGACTTGGAAACGATCTAGATAGCCCATAGAATTCAGTCCAACCAAATCAACCTCTCCTCGTTTGCCCTTATACAAGCCCACTCTTTTGCGGGGAGATCGTGGAATTGGACAACACCAACCCTGCGAAACGCGTTTCCTTCCCTCCGTGGTAGTTCCCGATCTTGCTTTGCTATTTTGTGAAGACATGCATTGAGAGCATCAACACTTCGGCGTAGCGTTTGCAGTTCGGACTTTCGATCTGCATGTCGTTGATCTTCAGCTGGGTGAGGCTGAGAGAAACTCACTAAATTGAGTAGTTGTTTTGTCAATCTCATATGGGTTAGTTGCCGGTAATCATCAGTGGCAGTTAGCACAAGAGCGCTACCGGTGTAGGCTATCTCAGAGTCGCTCGTCTTGCGGGCGACGAGCGGCATTAGATAGAAACACGAGCTGAGTAGCGCTTCAGGAAGTTTCTCGTCAGTGATTACCTCGTACTTTTGCGAAGAACCAGTTTCTACGCTCTGAAATGTATGAGTTTTATCGCGTACACTTCTCTCCAACCGCCCACAGATGAGGTATCCTCTAACTGCAAGCGAATCAGATGCCGCAAACTGAGGCTGCATATCACTAACCAATGCTTTGTCTTTGAAGTCGCTGAAGCTAAGTGCAGCCCCCTTGTGATTCTTGACAGTGTAGCACCTCTTTGCCACGATACGATCCTGTACCAGTATAGGTGCATTTACCGAAGCCCACGACCAGCTGGGGAACTTTGATTGCAAGACGTCCATTCTGGCACCGTGTCTGGCGACTTTGACTTGCCATGCTAGTTGCTCGTGCAAGGCGACTGACCAAAGTCCGCAACCATATTGATCGGGTAGGTTGTCTCGAACCAACTTGGCAACACTCCAGATTGCGAATGTCTTATCGGCTTGATTTGTCAAGTCACAAGAAGTGTAGCTGAGGACAGCACTTTTCCAAAACTTCTCTAAAGAGTCTTCAACCGCAAGATTAGATCTGTCTTGTTCCGAATTCTTCCGCTGCAGGCGGCCACGCCAGCGACGGTCCGTTGTAGCTATTGCGGAAAGGGGGAACGGCAGTCCGTTTGGCAGAGTCTCACATGCGCTGACTGTACTGCAATCCCAAAATACCTGAGAGCGTGTAAAATGAATGATTCGAGGAGAAAGCATCCTTTCTTTGTAAGGTTAGCATTTGGTATACTGAGTTAATCTATCAGCTTACCTTGAAACACCCAGCCACGCATGTATATAGGGCTCTGTAACAGTTGCTTTGCCCAAAGCTCTTTGTCTAAGACCACCCAGGATCCTTGTGTATCTGTACCCGGCAACGTTTCGATAGGTCTATTCCTAAAAAGACCACCCTGGCCATCTTTTGAGTCTGCGGCAACAATGTTGCAGAACGAATTTTGATAGACAAGGTGCATATATTGCCCTTCCTCTCTGAAATCTTTGTCTCTCCCAGCTTGGCATATGCATAAGGAATCGATCCAGATGTACTTTACTTTGAGATGTCGCGCGACCTCGATAGCCTGCTCGAAGTTCTTGTTCCTGAGCTCTGTTACCGAGAAACCCTGCTTCATGAGCCTGTCTTTATCTTTCGTGGTGAGCGTCAGAAAGTTAGGATTGCGCCCCCAGCTGTGACTCAGAGTGACATACGGCCCCTCCTCCTTCTCTTCCTTCCCAATGACGCGCAGCCTGTCGGAAGCACCTGTGTCGATATCCACAAGGCGTTTGGGCACGTACGGTTTCACCTTTTTGTAGTTGCAGTGGGTATGCTCCGTTTGGCAAGTTTCTAACCACTTTTGAATTTGTTTGCCAGTGTGTTTCAGGGTAGTCGTCTCACCCAGACGATCAGGAGCCGGTAAAAATCTGAGTTCCGACTTCAACATAAAGACAAATCGCCTGAAGGATGTTTGTGCAGAGAATTCAGTGTGCCTCAGAGCCACAACCATGTGGTCGTTGGAGTTGGAGGTGCGGCCCATCGTCCGCCTTGTCCAATGAAAAGCCAGCATACTTGTTCTTTTATCATCCATTTCGTTGTAGGCGTAACAGCAGAATTGACAGTATGTCTTCAAATTTCGGTTCCGATCGTAATTGGACCATGTTCGTACTCCTGAGTTCGACTTTGGCAGGAATATACTTTCTTGGCAAGGTGTACATATACCCTCGGGTTCTCGAAGTACTGAGTCAATGATACTGTTACCGGAGATTTCATGGAGCTTGTACTTTGACCTCCAGACTCCGTATAATGTGTTATTAGGCTCATCGATGTCCTGCTTTCTTTCGCCGACGGTTCTTTCGAAACTGTAGCTGCGATCCAGATTACTTTCTTCTATTTTAGCTTCGTTCAGGTACTGCTTGGCTAGAACTAGATCCTGATTGTAGTCTTCACGGATATACCAGCCTAGATCCCGAATATAGAGACCAACCCTATGTCTTTCTGACTCTTCATGCTCAGGTGATAAGTTGCCGAAGAAAATAAGTGAAGAAAGCAGCCCACGGGCCGAACTCAACACGCGACGCACTCGAGGATAAGACCCGTCACTGCAGAACGCATCGGAGCCACTCATATGACTCAGAAGCTCTTCGAGTCTAACGACTGACATCCAATCTCCAGCTTCTGCTATGGCTATGAGGGCCAACAACGTTTGGTACCTCTGAGATGGTTCCAGAATATTGATGAGCTTGATCTCCGCATCGAACAATGCAACCACTTCCCGAGGGAGGCGATCAGCAGGCGACAAAATGTCAGAAGGTGAATCAAGATCACGAATCTGGTCGAGGCGAAGCTTGGCGAGATTTATGTTGCCGTCACTGGGCTCGCAGACAGCTTCGACAACGTCGTCGTCTAATTCCGAACCATATTCAGCCGTCAAATCAGCCCTTACAAAGGACTCCAGCTCTGAGGGTACTGTAACAAGTTTCATGTTGACCACATCGTAAGGCTCAGACATTTGATGTTGGCGGTCATCACAGTGGATATCCGCAGTTTTGCACGTGTCACAGAGATCGCAAGGACATAGATCGCATGCCCAGTAGATGTACAGGCCATCTTTATCCTCCCCCCTACGTCCACACTTGTCGCACTCAACAGGCCAGGCTGGCGGGAAGACGTCGAGCTTGGATACCGCACTGAAAAGCAGCACCCTTAATCCTTGGTATTGGAGCTGACGAATGTTGTGCTGCAGCTCGCATTGCTTCGAGGATTGTATTCGATCATAGCCATCCATAATGAGATAAAACCCATCTGATTTTAGGAGTTGCTCAGCCAAGAGTGTGCATAAGTCTTGAAGGTCTGTCCCTGAGGACGACACGTTTATGACTCCTGTTCTGAGGGACCCATCATAGCCGAGAAACTTGTCCGGACAAGAAGCACGATCGTGAGGCAGTGTGTCATTCTGCAGTTGCGTACCGGACGGCTCATCATCGTGTACATGGACAAGTGCGATAGGAGCAGTACCATCTCTCCATAGTTGTCTTGCGATCAGAGCGGCGAGAGTAGTCTAGAAGAAGATGATGTCAGTCGAAATCATTGGCAACATGCGTCGATTACCGTGGATAGTCAAACTGAATACTGACCTTGCCACTTCCTGGTCCTCCACTGATATGCAACTGCCAGCAGCGATCCGTCTGCGTCCAGGCTTGGTAGCGAGCATCTTGAAAAGTATTTCGAAACAAGGCTTCATGGATATCGACTGGTATTGAAAATGGTTCATCTTGTCTCTTCCATTCCATGATGCATCCAGCCAACGCTTCTTCAGGAGTGCTTACGTCGTCAGCTTATCAGGATGAGCGAAGCGTAGTCTAAGGTTCGAATGTGACAAATGTCCTCTCTACGATAATTGCAATAAAGTCGTATGGTGGTAGATGCGAAGATAGAATCGCTTCTAGCCTTCAGCGGCTCCGTTGGTTCAGGCTCCGATAATGCCCTCGCAATTTTCTCTCGTCAGTACCAACCATGCTGAAACAGAGGCGTTTGCTCCAAATTAAGACTTGACAGGCACAAGCACGGCGAAATCTGGCCGTCTTTGATCGACTCAATACCCAGGTAAGCTACGTGGGGGCCAGGAGCAAGGTGTCTTGATTGGTCAGTTTGTTTTCAGCCCCCAATGGCTGAGCCTTGTGGGCGCACCATCTCCAGCCTTCCAGCAACATCGGCGACTTAACGCAAGCCGCACCTGCCGTTCAAGACCTAGAATACGCAGAGTTTCCGATGTTGATTACTTCGACCCTTGTATCTAGGTGTACTTGCGTTGACAATCTCGTCACCTTCTTTCCTGAACCCTCTCTCAGGCCCCCAGACCATTTTCAGCCAATACGCACTGTGAGCCTCATAGACATGGACCCAACTATTTTCACATATATCAAGTCGCAACATGCACAACTAAAGATCATACCGATACCAGCACCCTCCTTTCCAACGTCGCGAAGTTGTTCATTTGGTCTTCGAGTGATTCCAGGCACACCATGATGCTGTCTTTTGCACTGAGCTTTTGCTTTATCCAGCTGCCAATCTTTTGCCATGCCATACCTCAATCATTCTCTACCCATCTTCCCAAGCGTCAGGATGCGCCATCATCTGAACTACCATGTTTGAGTGTCATCTCTGCAGCAGCACAAGGTACGACATTGTTGCGGACTCAGTGTAGATGACAGCTAACGTTTAGTAGGTGTCTATATCTTTGCAGCATCTGACGTCTACGATTGTATCAGCAGGGTACCTTTTCATGCAGACGTTGCCTCTCGTTTTATCGACTACTACAACGACACGTTGCAGTTCCAAAGCACGCTACGATACCTGAACAACCCTCCGGACGGGTATCAACAACCATCAGTCGACGTACAACAAGAACTCGAGAACATCCGGGCAGACATCGTCTCAGGCACATACAAGACCCAATATGCTTTCGAGGAGCAAATACAGGTACTCATCAGCCGCATCCACGATAGTCACGTCACATTAGATGCAGGTATGCTAGCAGCTTTCAAATTCGCCAGTCCTTACACACTCTTGTCCCTCTCGGAGAACGGCTCAGAAGAGCCAAAGATTTACCTGAAGGAGGATCTACTCGCGGCTGCCAAAGAAGGTTACGATGCCTCCCCAGTCACAAAGATCAACAGTATCGAAGTTATTGAATATTTGACGTCGCTGATAGCACCTAATTCGGAGGGTTACGTTGAGCCGCACGCTGATTGGAACTCTCTCTTGAGTAGTCCTGCCAAGGATATACAAGGATACCTCAGCATTTTCCAGCGTCTGCCGCTATACCCAGGAGATGAACTGAACTTTACCTTTGAGAACAATACATCTCTGGATACCATTTGGCTTGCCTTGTACGCAGAAAACGCACGTACTGGCCCTTTGACTACACCTGGAGATTTCTACAACTACTTTGTGCTTGGGCTAATACCTGCTGGTTTCGATCCCAATGACGCTTCTTCACCTCCATGGTGGCCTGCGGATTACAACATACCTTTCGAAGAGTACGAAGCTCCATCGAACCCTGAGCCAGGCTTTGACTGCTCAAACTCTGCAGGTCCGGCGGTAAATTGGTGCAATGTTACCAATGGCAACATTGGAGCATATCCCAATGATCCAGTAGTAGTGCAGAACGACATGTCGATCACTGGGGCTGGTGCCATCTCGGGATATATCTTTGATGACATATCTACCGGCGTCCTCAGCATACCAAGCTTCTATCAGGACGGCCTTAGTGTGGCTTACTTCTTCAATGCTATCGACGAATTCATTGGAAATGCGACCACTAAAGAGATCAAACGCGTGGTTATAGACCTCCAGCAGAACACTGGTGGGCTGGTCTTGCTTGCCATGACAACCTTTCAGCAAATCTTTCCTGAACTTCCCCTCTATACAGGAAGCCGCATCAGAAGCCATCGGTGGGCAGACATTCTTGGTACAGCATATACAGATTGGTGGCAATCCTTAGATCCTGATTCTTTCGAGTCTCAAGATTCCGCAGCATCAGAATGGATCGCTGTGAATCGCATTAATGCCGCTACAGGGCGCAACTTTGCGTCGTGGTCAGAGTACTTTGGGCCTGTTTTGGATCGCAATGATGCGTTTTCTCAAAAGGTAAGAACGGTAGCTTGTTCACAACTACTATTGCTGACATTACCCAAAGCAACTCTACAAACTCAGCGATGAAGTTTTTGATTACGACATGTTCGGATGGACTTACCAACCTTGGGTGAACTCGAGCTTCGTCGTTGCAAACCCTGGCTGGAACCCCGATGAAATTGTCTTGGTAAGCAGCGCCCGACTATACATAGTCACTCAACTGACTGTGTGACTAGCTTACTGACGGACTATGCTCTTCTGCCTGCGCATTGTTTGTGGAACTCATGACAGAGCTGGCAGGCGTACGAACGATAACATTCGGAGGTCGCCCCCAGCACGGACCGATGCAGACAGCGAGTGGCAACCGCGGAGCTGCTGCCTACACTTCAAATCGCATCGATTACGACATCGACAATCTGAAGACTCTAATCGGTGATGAGGCCGCCTTCAACAGTATTCCGCCCCGTAACGACACTGGCATATTCACGAATTACGCATTGTTCAACCTCCGCGATCAAATGCGCCCCGAGGATTTGACGCCACTACAATTTCGCTACGAAGCATCCGATTGTCGGTTGTATTACACTCCCAAGAATGTTTACGACATGAGCCAATTGTGGAGAGACGCCGCCACTGCCACTTGGGATGATACGACACTTTGCGTGCCTGACTCCACAAACTATTCCAAACGCACAAGAACACAACGCAAACCCCCACCGAAACCCAACAGTCAAGCATTTGTTCACTACACAGTCTCAGATATTCAACTAGCAGACCCCCTGGAAGTCTCGTTTAATACAAGTGTAGGGCTGATGGACAGCAAAACACCGCCCAATCTCAACACATATCAGAAGTGCAACAGCAACAGCAACATCTGCCCAGCCAGTTTGGTCTGTGCGCCAGCGGTGGCGTCCTGTAACGCGGTTGGAGACACTACATTATATCTATGTCTCCAAAGGTGCAATACCTTACAAGCACTCGCTGGTGACTGCAAACCCCAACAACTAGCCCAGTCTACTGCGCAGCAGCCTGTAGTGAAATGATCACCTCAGCCACAGCGTTATGGTCCTCGTCTTGCAGGTTCGGCTCCAGCGAAACCTGCTGGTCAACTATCGGGCTTCAGCTTTCCGCCGAAATCCTCATCCACGACGGTTGGTCAAGGCGTGTATAATGGGTACATTCAGCCTGGTATACTCAAGGCAAGTAGCTATTATCCAAACTCCGCTTGTAGTATCGTCTAGTGCGCGTTACAAATCGAGTGACAGTCTTCGTTCTGCCAGCAATCTCACCTCTAGATAAATATCCCGATAAAACATAATATGAGAACACTGTAAGAACCTTGAAGTCTGCATTCTTACACCAACAGGAAGTAACAAGGAAATTGTTAAATTTGTTGAATCAAGATATTGTTGTGAATACGCAGGAGGTAATCCCTATAACCTTCTTACTCTCCTATGTTTCTTTGTTATGAGGTTTTACTGTATAGCCGCTTACTATAATCAACAGAGCTACCATATTAGCAGTCAAGCCCATACGGAATGTCAGTTCGACAACCAAAGCAATGGTCTTCAGCAATCCAAAGTGATTCTTTCTTACGCGCTTGATGCATGTTGCAAGGCTGTATGATGTCAAACTCCTTTCAGGAGATGCTTTTACCAGGTAAATGATAACCGAATCTCAGAATATGTGCTCTAATTACTGGTACGTTTCTCTATGCATGAACGCGGCACGGCAACACCACCATGCAGCAGCCACACAATGTGGTCAGGATTCATTCGATAATGACAGCTCAGAGTTCCCGTTCCCTGCAGTGTAACTTGATGCAGCCATTGGAGTAGAAGTATTGCCGCCATTCGACTGTTCTAGTCAGTTGTCGACGTGGCGTCAGGGATCTCGGGTTTCCCGAACCCTCCATGGTCTGATTGCCAATCTGTCTCGGTTTGCTGCAGGATTCCGTATGCACCCCACGTCTGGAAACAAGAAGTTCACTACTACTTGCAATGCCCCAGGACTTTGGTGAGCTGACGAACTGCTTCAACATGGTCCGTCAACGAAACCCTCGCGCTCGTAAGTGTTTTTGTTTTCTCAAACATCAGGCATTTTCACAGTATAACGCTTTGTCCTAGAACTTGCAGCTTCTATTGCAACCCCAAACGGTGCTAACACACCATCCACTGCGAATACACGCATGCCAACCCAAGCTGAAACGTGGTTCTTGAGCTTTGCACTCTTCGTGTACGACCCGACCGCCAGCATCAGGAGTAACTTCGACCGACTATCATCACAGCGCAAGTGGGGCGACAAGCTTCGAAGAAAGCATTGGACAAACTGTCAGGCAGCTTCAGCAGCCCTAGATCACGATGATACGGATAACGATGTCCATACCCAAACCCCAAGTCAGGCTGGTGCATGGTTCCAGAAGTTCCCACCTTTCGTGTACAACCCGACGGTTGGAATCAGGAGCAATTTCGAGCGCCTAGCGGCGCAGCGCAAGTGGGCCGGAAAGACTGTGAGAAAGCGCTGGGCTGAGTGTCAGGCGGAAGAGTTCGACTATGCATATGGAACAGATACGACGAAGCTAGAAACCTGGCAGAATCTCTGTCGCGAGGTACACGTTAGCGATCCACCAGGCAGTATCACCCAGTGCAAGAGGGTAAACAAGTCGCAAGCAATTGGGAACCTGTTGCTAACTGCATGTAGGTGCTTGGTAGCCGGAATGTCTTGGTCAACCTGGTTAATCTTATCGATCATCGTAACATTGGTGTTGAGGTCATCCGGTTTAAGAACCACTACAAGTTCCGGGAATATACATCACCGGACAACATTTTTCCTCGAGAGAAGGCGAAACAGGACGGTTTCATAAGCGCGTTGTTGAGGAAGCTATGATAGACAAAGCATGTGCATGTTAGCGACATGTTAGGGTTGGAAGGAATGACAAGGAAATGCAACACCACAAGTCCTGCGCGTGAAAATGACCCTGAGAGACGGATTACTTAATGTGCATGACTCAGCGGCGTACGGCCGCTTGGCGACGCGTCAACATTCATTCTACGCTTTATGGCCTTTCTTTTTCCTTGGGAGCACCACAAATCGCGGTCTAGTGGAACGCGACACGTCGGGCAACGCTCTTAACCAAAGGGCCCACATTCCCGTGCACCACTATCGACACCCCACCCGCAACCTTGAAAGATGGCTCGTCGGAATCGCGCTAGCGCTAGTGAGTAGCAATCCGGAAAGAGCAATACCTAAGCGACGTACTTACATTAAACAGAAGGTGGCGTTTCCATCGTACCTGAAGCCGTGACAACTGCTTCTGATTCCTCAAGCGATTGCAGCACTCCTCCCCCAAGCGACAACGGTTCTTCCGATCAAGGCCATGACTATTTCACGCAGGAAGAATTTCACGGATTTGTCCCGAGCCCTGAAGACGATCTGATAGCCAAACTAAGTAAGCTCTCTATTCATCAAGGTTGGTCCAAGAACGAGGAGAAGCGACGTCGCGCCGAAGTCGTTGAGTTTGAGGTATTACGACACTACGGCCCCGACAAGTCGAGCCTGGCAAAGTGGCAGGAACTGTGTCGCGACGTCAAGATCGATCCTATACCACAGTCTATCACACAGTGCAAGAAAGTGCGTAAATGATTCTACCGTTTAGCCCATTTATTTAACGTGTTCTATCAGGCTCTCTCACGCGTTTATGTCAACATCTTCAACATCCTAGACCACCGGAACGATCCAGAGCGCTATCCAGTCATTACCTTCAAGAACTACAAGCTCTTCCGCGCATACACCCTTAAGAGTCGTATCTTCCCTTTGGATCAAGCGAAGGAGGAAGGGTTTGTCAAGGCTCTTCTTCGCCCGCTCTTCATGAACAAGAAGTAGGAATATTAGTGCATCGGCGTTTCTGGATACAAGGAGTTTGGGGGGCTTGTAGTTGGAGTATGCGGCGGCGTTCGGGTTCTTACTGTCTCGATGCGGTCTCGTCTACGAGCACCAAGTGGTAGTACAGTAAATAGCGCGGGTACCCGAGGTTGGAAGCGGCTTCGACCCCCAACCTCATAGGACTTATAAGCGCACCGAATAATGAGGAGTGCTATTAATGGTATTCTCCAGCAAGTTCGCTGATCTGAGCAAGGTTGGTGTGATGTCTCTGTCGATGCATGTGAAGTCAGAACTAGTGGGCGAGATGTCCGGCGGCCTTGCCCGTCATAGCCGTAGTGCAACTTGGCGAGGCCGAAACAAAGCTCACCCCGTGGTGTCGAGCCCGTCCACCCCGCTCTGCACAACTCAGCGTATCGTCGATCCGCTTGTATATGCCTCAAAGGCAAACAACCTTCACTATGCGTTGCCTGTCACGCTTACCGCAGACGGCGAAGGTGATGTGGCCTCGTGCCCGCCTTCTTCCGTAGAAGCTGCAAGAACGCAACCACGCCCTTTACTAACAAATACCACCCACAGAGGCTACGATGCAGCAGGAGAATGAGCGTATGAAGCTGAAAGATGGCCGTACCCTATCCTACGCTGTTTACGGCAGTCCGGTACCCCAAAAGACAATAGTCTTCATGCATGGCTGCCAATCGTCGCGCTACGAAGGCAAGCTCTGGCACTCGGCTTGCGCCCTACACAACGTCCGAATCATCGCCCCCGACCGTCCTGGCAGCGGCTTATCGACCTTTCAAACCAACCGTCGTATCCTCGACTGGCCTGCCGATGTGCTTGCACTGGCCGACCACCTCAAGATCCACAACTTCTACGTACTGGGTGTATCTGGAGGCGCACCTTACGTACTGGCCTGCGTGAAGGAGATATCGAAGGACCGCTTGATGAGCGCTAGCATAGTCAGCGGCTTGTATCCAGTCAATTTGGGGACAGCAGGCATGACGTTTCCTTCGCGCATTGTCCTATGGGCAGCGCCATGGATGACTGGTCTGGTCACCACCTTGTTCGATAGTACCATGGGCAAGGCGAGTCGCAACGACGATCCGAAAGTCCTAGAGGAAATGATTGCCAAGGAGATCCAATGTCGACATCCCAGCGACCAAGAAGCCATCAAAGACAGAACTAACTGGCCCATCTACGTAGCCATGACCAGGGAATCGTTTTATCAAGGGAGTGAAGGCGTAAGCTGGGAGGCAAAATTGAACGGCAGCGACTGGGGCTTCGAGTTTGGCCAACTGTACGTTGGAGACAATGGGATCCCTCTTACGCTGTGGCATGGTCGGGAGGACCAGAACTGCCCTGCTGCAATGGCCCAGAAGGCCAAGGACCTGTTGCCAGGCAGCTCGCTGCGCCTGAAGGATGGCGAAGGCCCGATGAGTTATATATTTCAGAACGCCGATGACATATTGGAGGCTCTGATGGGTGAGACTGAGAGTGAGGAGTACATGGTGGTAGGCGCCGCGTAACTACTTCTCGCCAGCTGTTTGTACATCTCTCGGTACAATAATTTATCTACCAACTGTTCATTGTCAGCATCTCGTGTTGAAAACTTGGATAACAAGAGCGAACTACAATCAATGTAATCGTATTGAAATTAGGTTCCCGTCTGCCACGCATGTAGCGTGGTCTAAATAGTGTCCAGCGAACGTAGTAATAATGGTATCATGCAGAATAGAAAACCGAACTCCCCAAGTCCTAAGAATTTGCCCGCCCATCCATCTACAGTCTCTCACATTATAATTTGCTGAAGTTTCTCGTAATCATAACGATGACACCCGCAACAATCTTGAACGCAATTTTCAAGACGAACACCACAGTCTTGAATGCGAACGTCAATACTGTTATGACGGTGCGGGCGACAAACGGCAATTTACTTTCGTCATCAGCACTCGCCTTTTTTGCCTTCTTCTCAGACTTTGTCTCTTTTGCTTTGGTGTACTTGTCCTGTCCGTACCACTCTCCCAGCTCAATGTCCTTGTCGAAACTTCCATGTGCGCTCTCACTACGTGTCGTCGTCGTACTTCTCAGGCTGGAAGCAAACTTCTTCAGCCCTTTACCGGAGAGCGGTGGTCGTGACTTTCCTCCGATGCCTTGAAAGCCCTCGACAAAGGAGTCTTTGAACGCTTTCGCGGTGTCTTCCTTCTGATGTGTCAGAGTGAAGCTCGGTGGTGGGGGCTCAAAGTTCTCTTGACTTCGATTACGTGTCTTGCGACCGCGCGTAGCTTCCGCCACTGCAACAGCCAGGAGCGTGGAAGTTACAACATCAACTAGGAAAGGATTGCCGAAACGTGTCAAAGCACCAAGATTGAGAATCAGGGCATCGTTGGCGAAATCGAGACGTGCGAGCATAGCATCATCCGCAGTGGCGTCTGTGGTCGTGGGAAGCTGGCCAACCGACATCTCAGACGGAGTCATGGATATTGGTCGGTTGATACCATCTAACCGTGGAGGCGGTGGCAGTGGGGAGAAAGCGTTTGTCCGTGGTGTCGTTGGAGAAAGAATGTAAGGATTCAATACCGTGATGCAAGCGGGCTTCCGTCCCATATTCTGCGGTGTCATAGGCATGTTATGTCCATAGAACGCTGTAACGGGTCTGGTGGAAGGTGCGTTGATGACAGAGCAGTCACCCTCTAAAGAGATAGGAAACGTGCCCAATGTCGGATGGTGCAACTGATACGATCCTTCTGACGGCATGTGTTGCGCCCAAGGATTTGCTTGTTGTTGAGGGTTATCCCTCGTCCAGGCAAGGGCGCAGCACTCGCGCTGTGCAGTACCAGCCAGAACGTCTTCAGCCAGCCGCTGTGCAGCGGGAGACTGCGCGCCAGGGTCCGAAAGCGCTATACGCGAGGCAGCGGGTGAATTGGCAGCCGCATCGAGCGCCTGGAGAGCGGCAAGCTTGGGATATATGCTAGTAAGCATGGTGGTGTCCTCGTGCTGCTTTTGGCTGAAAGCCCCACTATCTAATGAAGGCGGCGCGATGAGGTCGAGTTGGGCAATAGGCAGCACTCGCGGCTGAGTTGGATGATGCCGTTGGATAAGCAATTCGTTCATAATGCTGGGTATGTCGTGATTTCCTGCCAGATTCGACTGTGCTACAGAATAGAATGGCAGGGATGGCGTCGTACCAAACGTAATTGTTGGATTCGAGGCAGTTGCTCGATGCATCCTCAATGTATATATCTGTACACTTGGCTCTTCTTGTCCGTTGGTAGCCGTCCAGAGGTTGTCGAGTAGGTTGGACGGCGTAAAGAAGGGCTTTGGTGGTGGAGGGGCTGACGAATTGCTCGAACGAACGTTACTATGAGGAACATACGACTCGGAAGAATAGGGCGATCGACTGATTTGCGTCCGGGGTATCTGTGTTGGCGATGTTTGCGTTGGCTGATATGGTTGACGTCCAAGAGGGACTGTAGGATCATAAATGGGGAACATTGATCGCATCGGAATCTCTTCTTGAGGTGAGACGCATCGAGTGGCAGAGCTATTTGCTCGGACCAGAGTCTGAGCTTCAGAGAATGCTGGTGAGATGGCGCGAGTTGGATCTGGACTAGCGGTACGTTGCTGGTCGTTAGTCTGGTTATGCCCAGGACGTTCTTGTGTGCGGTAAAAGCTTTCTTGACGTTCAATCTGCGGAGAGGCCGCTTGCTGAGGGGGTGGCTCGAAGTGTGGCCTGCCCGTTGGTGGCACTGCTGTTGTAGCCTGCGAGTTGGGCATATGTGCTCTTGGCGGAGCTGCAATGGCCGGTGGAGGAGCCATTGGGTTGGATGGAGAGACTGGAACAGAGTTGACCTGTATAAGGAGTCCGTGGAGGTCAACTGGAGATTTGTTGCTCACTGCACTCTCAGGCAGCAATGGCTCTGGACTTGTTGGTTTTGTGTGTGGAGATGGTCTTCGGTTAGGACTCGTCTGTCTTGGAGCACGAGGCGGAGGGAATAGTTGAAGTGCTGGTCCTGCCATAATGAATGTCTACAAGCCTACTCTTAATAAAATGGTATCCCGAAATAACTGGCGGGACCAAACGAAACAGATACCGGCTGTGTAGATAGAAGCAAACAAAGACTGGGAACAGCAACACCGAGAGTACGAGCAGACGTCTCGGGTAATCTGGGGATAACGACTATAAGACGAGCATTCTGCGAGGTAGTCCGAGTCAGCGGAAGAGCTGTAGGGATGCATCAAGGGCAATAGCGGTAGAAAGACGGCTTCCCATGCAGGAAAGGACTCTTTGCAGCCAGGTGGTGGTCAGATGGGCCCAATCAAGACGTTTGTAAGGCTCGGCGCTACTCATGGTTGATGAGCGGCGGTTATATTTTGGGTGGGTGGCTGGGGGGGTTGTAAGCGCCAACGCTGTTCACTCGCTACAGACCCTGGCACACTAGCTCGAGATGTTACGATACCGGCATACCACGCTCATTGGTTGATGATGTGTGCCTGCCCTGCGTACTGGGCAGCATATGCGTGTGACAAGTGGCCAGTCCGGCGGCCCGCTGCAAGTCGGCAATCTATTTCGAGCGCTCAAAACCTATGCCAGCATGGCACTTTCGCTGTCCATCACGGGAATGCGGAGGAGCATATCTGTTAACCTGCTTGCTGTTTTGCAGCGTCGCTACTCGTAGACATGTTGTTCATCAGTTCCTGTACTAAAAGTTGAATCTATCAACATAGTTTTGTAGCTGGCGCGCAAGACTGTTAGCCAGTGCTGGTGGATGCAGATTGGTTTTGGCACACCAGCGTTCGGCGGGGTTGCGGCTTGAAGCCACCAAGCTTTCGGCGGTAAAACGAGCTCGCGAGCTGCAGAGTCAAGTCGCGCGTAACCGCCCCTAACACCAGGACTTTTGGCCAAGAAATGGTGCCAGGATGTGTCGCAAAATCACGCAGATGGCAAGATGCGCAACATGATTGATTAGAAGACTTGGTCGCTGGGCAGTGTGCTGGAGTCGTCCGAATTATGACCGCGCTGAGCTTCCAAGTGCTTGGATATCGCCAGCTGATTATGGAATCAGGTCATAGAGAGTTAAGAATAGGCAGGGCAATATGCATTAGATGAAGCAATCAACGGGTATCACCTTGCGGCAGAGATGCTAGCGTCCATGTATGCGTCTCGCGACAACTCGTGGCGAAGGCCTGGAGGTGCGGGATGCGCTAAGCTTATCGATAACCTTAATTGCAACCGAGAAAAAGTTGGGTCTTCGTCATCGCGCACGGCAAGAACAAGCAGCCACAGCCACGATGCCGTCAGAATTAGAAGAGGTGAGCAAGAGGACTTGGAGAACTCATGGTTCCTGCCAGTTAACGCGCCATGTCTAGCTTGTAGAATTCCTGCATCACGGCAACACGCAGATCAGACAGACTGGTCAGACGAACCCCTCCACCCCACCACGAAACATATCTCACACTGTGCAGCGGCCGAACACCTCGTCGGATATTCACAAGCAAACCCTTCCTTGTGGAAGCGCAACCAACTAGAGCCCATTAGGGATCTCAAGCTACTCGTCAAGGACTATGCGCCCATAGCGAAGAACGCCCTTACCATTCTCATCAACGTCTCGGCAGACGCTGAGGTCCAGAAGGCACTGGCCAAGGACGATGAATTTCTCGAGACGCTACTATCGCGGATAACCGTATGTCAGTTCCCCGCGCATACAGAGAGAACAGGCAGAGGTTGACTTGCTGCAGAACTCGAAAGAGCCAAATGCGAACGAGATCGCAATGCTCCTCGCCAATATGGCCAAGGAGGATTCACTACAACGCGTCTTGGAGTTGAAGCGCGACATACCAAAGGAGCTGTCCAAGTCGACGTGGGCCATGGACCAGCTCATGGACTGCTTTGTCAAGGGCGCAGAGGGCGCTTACAACAAGCACGCAGACTTTGACTACCTCTCGTACTTCTTCGCCGATCTGGCCAAGTTTCCCAAAGGCCGCGAATACCTCACTACACCCCAGGAGCATGACGACAACGTAATTCCAATCACCAAGATTCAGGTCTTCACCGATCACACCTCGCACATCCGACGCCTTGGTGTAGCATCGACGATTAAGAATGTCGCATTTCACGTCCCTGCGCACCCAGTACTGCTATCCAATCTATCCTCCGACCCCAATTTACCACCACCCTCTATCGGTGCGAACTTACTTCCTTATATTCTTCTACCCCTTATGGGCCCAGAAGAATACGCGGATGATGACACGGAGGGCATGTTGGATGAGCTGCAACTCCTCGAGCCAGACAAGGAGCGCGAGAAGGATAATGAAATCATCAAGACACATCTCGAGACACTACTTCTGCTGAGTACGACACAAGAAAGTAGGGAAGTGCTGAGACGCGTCAAAGTCTACCCAATCGTCAGAGAGTGCCACATGCACGTCGACGATGAAGGAGTTCAAGAAGCATGCGATCGTGTGGTTCAAGTCATCATGCGCAAAGAAGAAGGCGAAGAGGAGGATATACCAGACATGGCTAGCGCAGGTGGTAGCGGGAAGCTAATGGGGCTGGAGAACGTGGAAGACGATGAAGATGAGAAAATCGTTGACGTCGTTTAGATACCAAAGGAACGTCCAGCACAATACCAGTACGTTTCATGACAGCAGTCATATCCTGTGCCCAGATAGTGCGCTACATTTGATTGGTGGTGATATCGGGGATAACAGCGTCGTTCAGCACTGTTCTCGGCTCCTCACTTCTGCCGAACTTGTTCGAAAGAGGAAGGATCCCGTCATCGACTATCAGTACCTCGATTCTTCCGCAATTTTGCCTCTTAGTCTTTGCACCACGTTTTGCCTCGCTAATCGCTCTTGTCACTCTTTATTGGATGCGTTTTTGTCAGAGTACAATGTGTGCAATATAAGCAGATCATGTTAACGAACGACATTAAGGATGGCGGGGGCTGTAGGACGGTACCAGCCAATGGGGAAGCAGCAGCACGGACGGCTACCTCTAGGCCAGCGGAACATCCATCAAGAGACGAGGCAGAACAAAGCGAAGGTGTCGAGGAGAAAGAGCAAGGGAAGCATTCAATATGGAAAAGAGCTTACACAACCTTAACATGGACCCCGCCAAATTGTCGTTGGGACCCGGATAAGCCACCGCAATTTTCTATGAGCAGTACGTCCATATTCATATGGTTATCGTGGCCTCCGGAGCGCTTATGAACTTGAGCGGGGAGAAAGTCCTAGGGTGTACTTCCAGTCCCCCTAGTTTTCCCCTTTAACCTCGTCCCTGAGTGTATCAGCTAGCTAATCACCCACATCTTCCAGTGAACGTCCTGTTTGCCTTTGCCGCCGGCTTTACAGTAGCAAATCTTTACTACAATCACCCCATCCTCAACCTACTAGCCATAGATTTCGGTGTACGATATGAACAGGTTGCGCAGATTCCTACTGTAATGCAAGCTGGATATGCAGCTGGGCTGTTGTTTTTATGCCCTCTGGGAGACTTGTTGCCCAGACGGCCATTTGTATGCGGTTTAGTAGGGTTTACTGCGACCTTATGGTAGGTTGTTTTTGAACTATGACGTGCACTAGAAGAAGACTACTGACGATGGATAGGCTCGGACTATGTCTAACCTCCGACCTTGGGACATTCACGGCAATATCCTTCATCGTAGCGGTAACAACTGTTACACCGCAGCTCATGCTCCCATTGGTCGGCGACCTAGCTCCTCCGTCACGCCGCGCAGCAGCACTCTCCATCGTCGTCTCTGGCCTCATGCTTGGTGTGCTTGTCGCCCGCGTCCTCTCGGGAACAATTTCGAATTTCGTCACCTGGCGCGCAGTATATTGGATGGCGTTTGCCATTCAATATATCATCTTCGTCCTCCTCTGGCTATTCATGCCCGACTATCCTGCAACCAACCCGGGCATGAACTATTTCAGAATACTGCTCGATATCGTTAAGATGCTTTTCCGTCATCCTGTTCTTGTTCAGGCTTGTCTAGCCGGTCTCTTCTGCTCAGCGCCTTTTACGTCTTTCTGGACAACACTGACATTTCTCCTCGCGGATGGCCCATACAACTATTCTTCCCTCACAATCGGACTGTTTGGGCTTATAGGCATAGCAGGCATGCTTATCTCTCCCATATATGCGCGTACAGTCACCGACCGCTTCGTCCCGCATTTCTCCGTCCTTTTCGGTCTTACATGCTCGCTTCTGGGAATATGTCTAGGCACTTATACGGGTACCTTTACCGTCGCAGGCCCCGTCCTGCAAGCCCTATTGATGGATTTCGGCAACCAAACTGCGCAGATTGCAAACCGTTCTAGTATCTACTCGGTGGAACCGAAGCGGCGGAACGGGGTGAATACCGCTTTCATGGTTGCTACATTTTGTGGTCAGCTTATTGGCACGGCGGCTGGAAACCATATTTATGCTGCTGCCGGGTGGGTAGGAAGCGGCAGTGCTAGTGTTGGATTCATCTCTGCGGCGATTCTTGTTATCGTTGCTAGGGGTCCCTGGGAGGAGAAATGGGTTGGGTGGAGAGGCGGCTGGAGCATGATCAAGAAAGACAAGGATTCTGCTGACGGGGAGACAGCAGACAAAGCGATGCATGGACCAAATGTACCAAGAGATGAAGAAGTTGGGGTTGGTGCTAACGAAATGGTGTTACAGGAGGTCGCTGCGGAACAGGGGCATGAGAGTCCGTTGAGAAGTGAGAATGGTAGCGAAGAGAATAGTAAAGAGGACGGGATTGAAGAGAAGAAAATATGATGATTGTGGATAGAGTTCAGCTAGAATTGAAAGTAATAGTTTATTCTATACTGGGTAGCCACAATACAGAAAGTGTTCAGGGTTACTGTCGTACCGGTACTTTGCGAGTCATGTATTATCCTCGATGAGGAACGCAAAGTAAGCCTGTGCCAATCTGTGGCCCCTCACCCCACACTCTCTACGTCAATTCAATTTATCAAAGTACACGCTGGATATTAAAAATGGTTCCCTTTAGACCGTACGTGTCCTCGAATTACGCAGGCTTTGGTGCATTCCCCGCATTCATGAAGGCACTGATATGCTCATCGGATGGCATCTTTTCCAAGGGAGTAAGCCAGCTCTTGGCCTTGTCAAAGCTAGAGACCGCCTTGACAAGCTTGATGAAAAGCTGCGTATTCGTCTTGTCAACGCGACCCTTGAATTTGACGATGAGGTTCTGGATGTTCATGCCCTGGGGCGGCAACGATTCATAGATCTCCTTGGCAGATGGTAAAGGAGGTCGTGCTGGAGCTGCGGAGGGACTACCCGCGCGGCTGCCATTGGCTGCTGGACTACCCGCACGACTAGCACCAGGAGTACCGCTAGGAGATCCGCCCATCATCATGCGGTTCTTGTCCTTCTTGTCCTTCTTTCGCTTCTTGCCGGCGTCTGTCATCTCGCTGTCGCTACCAGAACCAGCGCCTTTGAGATTGGCAAGGGAAGATTTCCGAGATCCATCAGCTAGTTTGTCATGCTTCTTCTTATGCTTCTTGCGCGAAGACTCGTTACCACTGGCTTCTGACAAGTTGGGTGAACCTGGCCGCTTCTTGCTCTTACCATCACCAGACTTGTGGTTTCCTGATGGAGTGTTGGAGCCTTTCGTCGACGTACCAGAGGGGACGTTGCCAGCCTCTGGAGCCTTGCCATTTTGCTCGGCTGCCTTCTTCTCTGCCTCCTCCTTTGCCTGTTGTCGCTCTGTTTCAGAGTCGGTATCCGATTCGCTTTCTGTGATGTACGGATTCTCTGGGTCGCTGTCAAGGTAGTCGTACTGCTTCTCGCGCTTCACCAGGGCTTTTCTAGTCGCCTTTTCCTGGATCCTCTTCTCCTCGGCTTCCTTCCGTTCTTGTTCTTCCTTTATGGCAATGGCCAGCTCATCTGGTCGATCCCATAGAGCGGCTTGCAGCTGGTCTCGCTTCAGCTTTTCAGCTGCCTCTTTGACGTCCTGCTCTTCACCTTCGAAGAGACCATTCAGACCCTCTTCGTCGTCGGCAAAGTCTTCCTCAAGATTGAAGTCAATATCGTCTGCGTCAGCTTCGCGCTTGACGAAGCCGATTGTGTCATCATCGTTGCGTTCCCGCTTGATCCGGCCTTCGTCGTCTGCGCCACCACCTACACGGGTACGGACTCCACTCCACATCCTTGCATTGTTTTCTGCGTTGACGCGCTGCTTCTGGCGCTCTTCAAGGTCGGCAAAGAACTTTGGTCCGCCGCCTCTTTCAACCTTGGCCAGGATCTTGTCCAAGTCGTCACCGCCGGTCTTGACCTTGCCCTTAACATTGAAGCGATACCAGCGTTCCATGGGAGCCATTTGAATGGCTGTACTTGGATCTCCGGGGCGAGTAGTTGACAGCATGACGTGTGTCTCTGACAGCTCCGACTCGTAAGTGCCGACCCATGTCTGTTTGTTCTCGAAGTCCTCAAGATGCCACGGCAGCGTCTCCTCATAGCGCAATAGCTGGCGCTTCTTCGCTTCTGGAGTGTCGTCGGGGCGATACTTTTGCTCCGTCTTCTTGTGGAAGGCAGGGGGCTTCTTCATGCCGGTTGGCGCGATCTTGGCCTGGTTCTCTTCGCGGACCTTGCGACGCTCTTCCTGCTGCAGTTCGATGCGCTCGCGCTCCTTCATCTCTTCCATGTCCTCCTTGGTGTCCTCCTCTTCGTAGGTCGACCCCATGCCGCTTGGGGGCGCACGCGGATCTCTGCGGTGGAGCTTGATCGGGGTCTTAAACTGATGCTCGTCGGTGATATCGACGTGAGTTTTGCTATGCAGACGCATGACATGGTGTCGCAGCTCTTTCAGATCCTTGCGGCTCACGATGAGCGGGAAGACGCTGGCGCCTTGGTCGAGGAACTGCTGTCGCAACGCGTCTTTCGACTGGGTTCCATCGTTGGCGGGCCCTGCGACGGGCTTCTTGGCCTCGTTCATCTGCGACAACGACACCATGGGCCGGGTAATGTTCTGTAGCGGGCGACGGGGCTTGCGCAGGACATCGGCCTGTGGGCGCGGGCGACGGCGACGAACAGGCGGCTGCTGGCCATTGACGGCGACGGGCGCGGCGGGCGCGCTGGCGGGCGGCGGGTTCCCGTTGGTGTTGCCGTTCATAGCGAAGGTGGTTATGAGGATGAAGACAAGAATGAGGGACGATGGGTGGCCGATAAAGACTGTTCGGAGACTCAGTCGCCTTTGTCCCAAGGAATCGTGCTCCACGGTCGAAGCGCAGTTGGAACGTCACAGCTCTGCGCTAACGCCTTAGTGTGCCAAGACCCATCACAGTGAAGCCGCCCCATCTCCGCCTCCAGGGAATGACACCATGGTTCGATTGCCATTGTCACCACCAGCCAAAATCCACATCGTGCTCGCTTCTTGCGCCACAAGTGAGCCGTCGCAGAAGCCGCACATCCCCAGCCACGCGTTCCATTGCGCAAAATTGCATTGTGCTTCTGTCTCAGTGCTGCCAAAGGCCTAACCACTTTGGCTAGGTGGGATATTCACGAGTGGTTGCCTGGCTTGGACGCTCATCGCAGATGCGCTAAGAGATCCACACGTTGGGGCTGTTCGATCGCTTGCTCCAAATAGTAACCGCGAAAACCACCGCGCGCAGCACCAAGCAAACTCAAAGAAAGAATCTCGAACCTGGGTCTGCAAAGTTACGTCCTGTGATTGCGAACTTGGCCTTGAGAGGCAATCTTGCATACTACCCATCTTTCACTGCTGGACTCCACAAGATCAGAGTCCCAAACCACGACTTTATTGCATCGCAAACGAGTCTGCACTGACCCGACACCATGGAGCAGGAGAATCCACCGCAACCCACTGGGCTGGAGAACCAGTTGCGCAATATGATTCTCGGCAACGTTAGCATAGCTGGTGGACAGTCTAGCCAAGATGTTCCCTCAGCATATCGTGGACGCGGGCGAGGCCAAGGGCGTGGGCGTGGGCGTGGGCGTGGAGGTTTCCACGATACCGCCAATAACGTCAATAGCAATGGCCAGAACCACCCCACGCCAGGTCAAGCTCAGGGATGGCGTACAAACGCTACCGCCAACACGGCTCCAGCTCGAGGGGGTGGAAGAGGAGGCTATATCCCTAACCAGCGGTATCAACAACCTACGGGAAACGCCTCAAATCAGCAAGGTCTAAACTCGCCTCAGAACGGCTCACCAGTAGATCATCGGCAGTATTCCTCGCGGCCTTTCAGGCCTCCCTACCAACAGCAGAATCTGAATGCAACTGGTACGCCACATTCACAGACCCCTAGAATCCTCCAGCGACCCCATGACAACGTTGCACTGCCAGGTCAAGTTACAGTAGGCCCAACGTCATCATCACAGCGTCCTCGTCCGCAAGGTTCATATGCACCACGATCCATGAATCAGCCACGGGAGAACCCTATGGCTCAGATTGAGCATCTGGACTCAGTTGCGGCAGAAGAGATTCCGAAGGTAGAGATGTCCATGTCCGAGTTGGACGCCAAGGAAGATTTTCGAAAATACTTGGAAACGATCATGCAAAAGGCCTTTGCTCGAGACTACACTGGTGACATTGCGACCATTTCCTTGGTAGGCTTTGGAAGTTTAGCTTCAGGCTTTGGTATGCCCGGCTCAGACATGGATTTGGCTGTAGTACCAGAGTGGAAAGATCCAGCCAGAGCTAGTGATATCACGATCGACCGCGGTATTCCTCGTCTATTGGAACGAGCGGTCCTCGACGCCAAGCTCGGTGGCCGTCTGCTGACGAGGACAAGAGTGCCCATTTTGAAGATATGCCAGACACCGACCGAGACCCTCTACAGAGCTCTCGCTGAGGAACGCCAGAAGTGGGACGAACTCCCAGAAGAGGAGAAGTATCCTTCAGACCTACCACAAGAACCTACTCAGCCACCAAAGCCGCTGGTGGATGCCGATGGATCGAAGGCTCCAGACCTGGCGGCGCAAGTAGACAGCTCCAACTTTGGTGACGACTTCCCTACCTTGGGGGCTGCGGCGACAACAAAGAAACGACAAAAAGCTCCCACAAACGCTGAGGTGCCCCAGGAAAACTCTTCTGTCCTAGCCACCAAGTCAGAGGATAAGATCAGCGACGGGACTGAAGATAAGACCAAGAGAGATCAGCATCATCGTCACGAGAAGCAGTGGACACGAGAGAAGGTTGTGGGTCCTCTCGACTTCCCAAAGACAGGTTGCGGAATTCAATGTGACATTAACTTCGAGAACCCGCTCGGCATCCACAACACCCATATGCTTCGATGCTACTCGTTAACTGACCCGCGTGTCCGACCCATAGTTCTCTTTGTCAAGTCTTGGGCCAAGCGACGTAAAGTCAACAGCGCATACTCCGGTACTCTCAACTCGTACGGATGGGTGCTCATGGTACTGCATTACCTGGTCAATATCGCGCAACCACCAGTATGTCCGAACCTTCAGCTGGCCGTCCCGCTCCCAAGCGACGCAGAAGCCCTGGAGCAGTTCTTCAAGCATACAACTATTGCAGGCTATGAGGTACGTTTCTGGCGCAATGAACCGGAAATTATGCAAGCCGCAGAAGCTGGTCGCCTTTCGCAAAATACACAGTCCATCGGTTCATTACTACGTGGATTCTTCCAGTACTATGCTTCCCTTTCTGGGTACGGCTATGGACCTAAACCTCCCCAGTTCTACTGGACTAACGAAGTCATCTCCCTTCGGACGCCTGGCGGTATCTTGTCGAAGCAGAGCAAGGGTTGGGTGAGCGCAACAACCAAGGTTACAGCTGAGAAGAAGGTTACCAACCGGTACCTTTTCGCCATTGAAGATCCTTTCGAGACCGACCACAATGTTGCAAGGACAGTCACTCACCGTGGTATCGTCGCTATTAGAGACGAGTTTAGAAGAGCATGGAGGATACTCAAAGCCATCGGACAGGACACAGAGCCTGAAGGCGGAATCTTCGACGAGGTCGTGGAGCAACCGCCTATTCCGAAACCCGAAGAGGTCCAAAAGGGCAATATTGAGAATCTTGGTGTTGATGGGGAGACGAAAGGTGAAGGAGTCCATCAAACGATTGGAGTGTAAGAGGTCTGTTTCTCTTCCTGACTCGGTCAGAGTTGAATCCTACGGTAGGGGGCAGATGTTAGGTTGTTGTATTAGTTGCAAAACGTATGTTTATTATCGAAAGGTGTTCAACTGGATGTGGTGCACGGGCACTGATGATAACGAAGATGCATGGAATAACGACTTCACGCGATGGATACGCTAGGCAGTTCGAGTTTGCTCTCAGAAGTCTACACCTGCTTCACTGTATTACCATAGATGTAGAAATAATCATGATCAAATTCGCGATTTAGACAGCCTCCTTCTCAAAGTTGGAGCCATCCCTCCCACTCCTGCTCCATCTCGAAGAATGCGTCAAAGGCTGTGCTGACGGAGCTCCCCTGCATACTGTGAAAAGCTTCTGTCTGTGAACGGTCTTGATCTGCCGGTGAATCGAAGCTGTGGCCGCCTCCATAACTCATGTCTGCCAAGACTGACGAGGTGAAGCTAACGCTTGCTTCAGATGGTTGTGCGTTGTCTGCCCCGTCATTTTCCGACCTACTATGCAGTCTACCAAGAACAACATCTATAGTATTCAAAGCTGTCTGAGCTTCTTTCGAGAACACTTTCTGCGGCTCCCAGACACTTCTCGATCTCTCGAGCGCCTCTACACTCTTCGTAGCGACCTTTCCACCGATCAGCCCCTTCTTGATGTCATCATTCAAGTTGAAACACAACACAGTCGTGGCCAGCAAGAACTCGGATTGGACCAAAGAAAGAATCTTCCATCGATCAGTATATAACATACGCCCCGGCTGGCACTGCTCAAATAGCTCAACGTGTAATTGTAACATCTCCGTAGCCGCATTCACGCATGTCGTATGTGAAATGCTGTACTTGCTATTTGCCTTCGCAAGAATCATGAACTTGCGGTGAAGGGTGATCTGTGCATGATGATAAGACATCGCCATATAAATACGGCGGGTGATGAGCTCAGCACCGTCTAAGACAGACCGTTGCATGGATTCCAGCTCGAGTATAGGAGGCTTCTGTGCGTATGCAGTATTGAGCAATACATCCAAACGCATTGCTTCCTCGTAGTCTCGCTGCTTGGATGACGTAGTGAAATCGCAAATCATTCCGTAGACGGAGACAACTCTACTCTTGTAGACCAGGAATTGAGCAAGCGTGTGTTCATTCTGTGGTCTAGCGGGCGGCAATACGGTTGAAGTGTCGTCGAAGTCGTTGTCAAGAAGGTTACGAGGTTCAGCGGCATCGCATTGAGTCTCTTTGATGATGCGCGGAAGGCCGACCTGGGAAGCAGATGCAGTGTCGAATTGTGTGAGTACTAAATGTAGTTGTACGAAGTCAGTATAATTCATACATGCAGTTTGTACAGAGAAACTTACTGTACCAAGTACGCCGGCGCATTTCTGCCTCGTAAACACTGATGTTTGGGAAATGCGAGCCGTCACGATGATAGCCCATCTTGAGCGCTACACGTATAATGACACCTGTCAACTGCCAGCATCCGTGTTGTGTGTCTTCGCCTTGAAGGTATTCGGTCTGCAGAAAGGTCAAAAGAGCTTCAATAGTATGCGGCGCTCCCTTCATGTAATTGCCTAGCCTCAGGCACTGTATCATCTTCTCTCGTGAGATTATGACTATGCTACGATATTCGGATGCCGTCGTCTCATCAAGTGAGCCTGCATCTCCATTGATGAAGAGGGTACAATACGCCACAGTGTACATCATGCCATATAGTATGGTCAGCCACATGGTCGATGTCGAAAGTGGGTCCTCCCAGAAAGCCTCATATTGTTTGAAGAAGACCCCGCGATGAATAACAAGGGAAACGGGCATATCGGCCCACTTGAAGTACTTCGATATCATGCTGTCGACAACGATACGAGGTGGAACCGTAGCGATGATATCCATCTTCGTGGTTGGATATGTCTGAAGAAGAAACAGATCGTTACCAGGAAGTACCGGGTCAGTATAGGGATCCCCTAAATCTTCGGGATGTTGCTGCACCATGCCCTTCAGATCACCTATTTCATCGAGGATGGCTTTCCAGTGATCACTCTCTACGTAAGAGGACTCATGGTTCTCCAGATTCATACTCCCAGCCCCGTATGTGAGAGGATCCGTATCACCGGCGACATCAGTGGCCATGGGAAACGCCACGCTGTCAGGCAATGGAGCATTGAGTTTGCTTTGTTGCTTATCAAGCAAAGACCGAACCAGTGATTCGAGTTGGTCGATTCGTTCCTGAAAAATCTTTCGGGTGGCAGTGTCCATTGGTGGGTCTCTTTGTGAAGCGCGAGGAACCTGAGACAGAGGAAACGTGCATATCGTTGCCTGCCCTAACCGGATGCAACTCCCACATGGCTTGTTGCGGTCACAACGGAGTCTGAGTGCGAGTTAGTAGCAATTGTTCAGTATAGAGAGATGAACGGTTTACTCGCTTTCGCTTCCGGCAAAAGTCGCAAGACAGCTGAACCTTCTCTCGGCCTCTCATCTTCTCCAGTAGCCGTGCGGAGGAAACGGGGGAACTCGTCATGTCCTCGAATTGCTTCTCCTTTGGTCAGGAGATGAGGACTGGAATGAGTCTTATTGGAATTGTGAGCATGCCCCTTGACAGCGCCCGCGGGCACATCAGCCACTCATAATGTGCACGGATCATATTTCCATCGCATAATGTACACTATATCGCTCATTCTTCCCATTGGGGTATGTAAGCGTCAGCGTACCTGGTATGAGCCAGTAATCTTCTGTGGCTGGAAAGTGGGTCCAAACGGACGTCCGCTTGACGCTGATTGGCACATTGTATCTCATCCTTGAAAGCACACAGTAGGCAAGCATGAAAACTAACGTTGATATTTGTATAGAATAACCAAGGAAGTAATATTTAAACAAGCTCCAAGGAATCACATATTCCACTCTCTTACTTCTCGATATCTTGAGGACAAGTAATTACCACTTCAAAGACCATATCCTATACAATGCCTACCAATCTTGCAGCATGGATACCAGCACCTAAGCAACGAATGCAAGTCGCAGAAGCACCATTTCCTACACCTGGGCCAGACGAAATCATCATCAAGAACCGTGCAGTAGCAGTCAACCCTGTCGATTGGGTTTTGCAAGATCAGGGCACCAGTATGGCATTTGGTTGGATCAAATATCCTTTCGTCTTTGGATACGATGTAGCTGGCGAGGTGGTCCAGGTTGGGAACAAGATCGTGCGGTTTAAAGTAGGGGACCGCGTTCTAGGTCAAGCACAGAGCACGGACAAGACGATCAACAGCGCGGCGTATGGAGCATTCCAGCTGTATACCGTTCTCCTCGAAAGGAACTCATCGCCCATTCCGGATACCACATCATTCGAGTCTGCTTCAGTGATGCCATTGGCCTTCACCACTGCTGCTGCAGGGTTATTTGAGAAAGACCAGCTAGGCTTGCGATATCCTCAACTTGACCCGAAATCGACCGGAAAGACTGTCCTTGTGTGGGGAGGCTCGACTAGTGTGGGCTGCAACGCTATCCAACTCGCTGTAGCCGCTGGATACGAAGTCGTATCGACATCTTCTCCAAAGAACTTTGATCTCCTGAGATCGCTCGGAGCGACCGAAGTTTTCGATTATAATGACCCCTGTTCAGTTGATAAAATTGTTAAGTTCATGGAAGGAAGAGAATGCGCGGGGGCCCTATCAATCGGAGAGGGTGCAGTTTTCCGCTGCCTGGATGCACTGAGCAGCTGCAAAAGCGGCAAACATATCGCGATGGCAACATATCCAATCCCGGCTCAACCGAAACACTTAGTCGCGTTGCAGATTGTCTGGAGCTTCGCGACTTCGATGATCTCTATCGCTATCAAATCAAGGCTAAGGGATATCGAAACGAGCTTCATATACGGATCAGTAGCACACAGCCCTGTTGGTGAAGCCGTATATGCCGACTTCCTGCCTGAAGCCCTTGCAAGGGGCAAGTTCAGACCTGCACCGGAGCCCATGATCGTTGGAGAAGGACTAGGAGCTATCCAAAGAGCGTTAGATATACACAAGAAGGGAGTCTCGGCGCAAAAGGTCGTTGTAAGCCTGAAGTAATGCTGGGAGCTGACGTACTTATGATTTGCTGCTTTCTCTCGTACAATGACTGTGCCCTCTGTACTGTTTCTGGATATGTTACTATGGTCAGAACATGATCGCAACTTACAAATCTTATCAAATCAATCTAGCTTTGCTTGACCAAAGTGCCGAATAGTTCCGATGATATAGACATAGAAGTTACGAGTTTTGGCGGAATTGTTCAACACCTAAGCCCGAGCAGGCATCCTACTTTAGTTCACCCTTACGCACCCGCCCCACGCATCGTCCTACCTCCATAGCCTCCAGCTTTTAGCTAAGACGCGGCATGATCAAGTTTCTCCTGGCCTTCGTGAAGTGTTTGTCTTTTATCTCCACCGTGCCTTCAAGATATCAAGAAGGTGCAGGAAGTAATCCGTATAGGCTACCCATGCACGCGCACTGTTACTTCGATAGTGGTACATGTTTATTGCCAGAAAGTACACACGCACTGCATAACTTACAACTTGATGTCAAAACTTGTCCCGCACCCACAACTGCTCGTCGCCCCCGGTATGCCCGTAATCTTGAACTGGCTACCTATCAACTCCATCGTATAATCCACCGTGCTTCCATTCAGCAACTCTAGGCTAGACTCGTCAATTACGATCTTCTCGCCCCTTTCCCCCTCAAATATAGTGTCTTCCTCGGCCGCTGGGTCTTTCGATAAGTCCGTCAGGTCCATAAGATACTGGAAACCGTGACATCCGCCGCTCTCGATGCTCACGCGCAATGCGAGGTTTGGGTTGTTGTCGCCTGTAGAGATCTTCTGGAGGCGATTCGATGCACGAGGTGCTATAGAGATCAACATTGGGTTACCGGAGTCATCGGTACGAGGGTTCTGGATTGGTTGCGCGGGCTTTGCGGTGGAGGCGTCGGATGATGTGGCAAGAGTCCGTCGTGGTATGTGTTGTCGTTTTGGGAATATGGAGATCTGTGCTGGAATATTTCTGAGCACCCTGCGTGGAGACGAAGGCGCAAGAAAGTCGAGGAAAGGCGACTGCGAAGTGGCGCCTGAGGACACTCTGCTGTACGCTCGCGTGGATTGGATCGCGGCAGTTGTAGAATGGGCGGATCCTTTTGCCATCGTCCTTCTCGCTATTCGCAGGCAAGATGCGCACATGGTTGAAGTGGACGCCATTGTTGCGATATCGAGGTTGTGGTGAGATGAAGGTTCATGAATCTGAGGTCATAGCTAAGAATGTCACGGCCGACGAGACCCAATCAGACGCGCCCACCGACTGAGAGTTCTAGATCGCTTAGTCATACCATGCCCCCACCTTGTCCCGCCACTATTAGTCGTACGAGCCACCAGGCCGTTCCAGTCTTACGCCAGAGCTATTTACTTATCGTGCCTGAGAGCTCCATGATAGCGCCATATCATCTCTGCATAAGCTTCTTTTTGTTTGATTCCTGGTAGTCTTTCGTACATCACCAGCGACGATGCCCAAACACTACAATGCATATCTCGAACTTCCACACTCGGAACTTTGCACAGAGGAGTTCGCAAGGAATGAAGACAGAAAGGATGGATTGAGCAAGTTGAGGAACGAATTTGTGATTCCAAGTAAAGGCGACTTGAGAAACAAGAAATTCGGATTTCAGCAAAACTCCTCGGGAGAGGCCGCCGCTACGCGCGAAGACGACAGCGAAGATTCCATATACTTCTGCGGCAACTCTCTAGGACTTCAACCTCGGAGAACAAAGGAATATGTTAACCGTTACCTGGATACTTGGGCATCCAAGGGTGTGTTTGGTCATTTCACGAATTACGAGGGAGGATTACCGCCATGGCTACACATCGACGATGCGATCAAAGACCAGACAGCAAAGGTAGTCGGCGCACTACCTACAGAAGTCGTCACAATGGAGACTTTGACTGCAAATTTACATTTGCTCATGGCAAGTTTCTGTAAGTGTCCCAGTGAGAACTGCATGTGAGCATGCACTGACTTTGTACACCCACATTAAGACCGGCCAACCAAGGACAGGTACAAGATCATCATTGAGGCGAAGGCATTTCCTAGTGATCATGTAGGTTTATGCGAAAATGCTGTCAGCGCTTAGATATTGACTTCTTCGCAGTATGCCGCTCTCTCCCAGATCGCCCACCACAACCTCGACCCATCTGCGCTCATAACCATCGATCCGCCCTCAGCGTCCTCGCCTTACCTTTCCAACGAGCACATACTCTCAGTCATATCCCAACATGCGCCAACGACTGCACTGGTCTTGTTGCCTGGTATCCAGTTCTACTCGGGCCAGTTCTTCGATATAGAGCTCATAACGCGCCACTGCCGATCGCTGGGTATAACCGTAGGCTGGGACCTTGCCCATGCAGCTGGAAACGTACCACTGAAGCTACATGACTGGAATGTTGACTTCGCAGCATGGTGCAACTATAAATACATGAATGGTGGCCCTGGTGTTATTGGTGGACTGTTTGTACACGAGAGGCATGGAAGAGTGGAGCAAGTGCCTGCAGTTCGAAAAGATGGCACAAACGGCGCAGCGGGTAACAGCACAGAGCTTGCCTACCGACCGCGATTAAGTGGCTGGTGGGGAAGCGATAAAGACAGTCGCTTTCGCATGGAAAACAAGTTCGTGCCAATCACTGGGGCGGGCGGCTTTCAGCTTAGCAACCCTAGTGCATTGGACATAACATCTGTCATGGCTAGCTTAGACGTCTTTGCTTTGACGAACATGGACGCTTTACGGCAGCGGAGTCTCAGGTTGACTGCGTACCTCGAAGCGCGGCTACTAAAGTATGACGGAGGAGAGCCACCTTACAAGATTATTACACCTGCGAATCCGGCGGAGCGTGGTGCGCAGCTCAGTGTGCTTCTCAACCCAGGACTGCTGGACCAAGTTCAACACTATATCGAAGAACGTGGCGTGGTTGTCGATGAAAGAAAGCCTGATGTGCTTCGCGTGGCGCCTGCACCACTGTATAACTCCTTCCACGATATCCATCGCTTTATCACTGTCTTCCACGAAGCTTGTCGTATAGCCGTGAAGGGTGCTGGGCAGAAGGGCGCGCACAATGACAAAATCCCTGAAGGAATCGCGAATGTATGATTGTCCTGTGCGCTATCTCAGGCGGTACCTACTCGTTTTCGAGAGCGATGTAATTTCTAATACTAGTAACACATTATACCCCAGCAATAGCAACTTTCATCATGTCGTAATCAAAAGTTTGATTCAAGAAAGGGAACTCTATGTAGTAGACAAGGTCGCGATCGGGAGCAGGTAAAAGCCGCCACCCGTTTAGGTCGTCGTATGCGAACATGTATCCAAGCATCCTAAGCCCTAAGCCTTAAGCGCAAAAGAGAACAGACTGTCCATCTGCACCCATTGCCTTCCATTCCTCTCCAGCCATCGCTCCACCACGCCCTTGAGTGTACCAAATCTCTCTCTGTTGACTTCCGCCAGCACTTTCATCTTCTCTTTCCTCTCCATATCCTCTGATTTCACACCAGCATCCATCTTGCCTACACGGTCAACATCAAATAACGATTGATAGTACAACAGTTGGTTCCAAACATCGCGTTCCTTGATCTCGTAGCTCATCTTGCCCAAGCAGTCGCGAGCGAGACCCTTCGGACCAAGGCAACGGTGTCCGTAGACAGATATACTACGCGTTCGATTTGAACATTGTGGGTCGTCGCAAAGAACATGACCGGCGTAGTATGACGCGAGGACTTGACGGATAGAAGATTCTAGCTGGGCCACCACGCTGATGTTTTGTAGCAACTTGCCGCAGCCTTCAGCGGGACATTGTATTCCACTGTGGGAAATGGTCTGCAATGATGCCGTAGTTGGTGATGTCGAAGAAAGACCCTGGAATGGGAACACAGTTGTACACTCCCGGCAGCGCAGCCACAGTGGCGAGCAAGATTGGAAGCGTACGGAGTCTGGAATTTGCGACTCTAGAGGATGGATTTCTGTGTCTTGTTGCGCACCTCCAGAGACGGTGCTCACGCGATATTTGGAAGTGTCGAGACCGAGACAAGCTGCTAAGAGAGTGACGTTGGTTCCGCTGATGGGAGCACAGAGACGTTCTACTGGTGGTAAAATCTGCTTGTGGAGGTAGTAATCAATATCTGGTTTTAGTCCACTGTCGGCTTTCAGGACTTCATCAACCGGATAGGCGTTCTTTGCTGCGTTTTCGGCCGAACCAGACGATTCACCCGTAATGATGAAGCTCATAACGTCCTTGGCCTTGACGTGTTTGCCCTTTGCCTGAAGGCGAAGTGCGACCTGGACAGAGGGCATCGAGTTACCATTGGGATACTCCTTGGGGTTCTTTCCGAGCTGTGTATAGATGGTGTACTTCCGAGCTGGTACGGTGTACTCGCGCATCTGCTTGCTCAGCTCACGGAGATGGTTGTGGATCTTCTCGACGACTACCTCAGGGTCTTCACCGCTAAGGAGGAAGTTAAGTAGTTCCCTACATCTTTGTTAGCGAATTGTACTAGATGTTTGATGCGGCAAGACTTACGTTGACGTCTCCTTCGACAGGGCACAGTATTCTCTGCGTCTCATGTCGAGACCCTTGACTTCAAGTTTCTCGATGTACTTGCCGTCAACAGAGACCATGTTGATGGCGGCGTACTTCTTCTTGGCATGCAGTAAGATGCGACGGAAAACGTTGTCGATATCGATCTCCAAAAGTCTGTAGCTGTCGTTGATCTCCCTTTTGAACTCGTTACCCAATTTTAGCGCATCTTGAATGTTGTCGACATTTGTGTTGATCATGACGGAATCTGTATCACCATAAATGACGCGCAGCGCCTTCTCCTCGGCCATGTCCTTAGTCTTCCGAAGAATTTCACGACCCTTGTATGTCGTGAGCATAGCGAGTGGTCGAGCGTAGAACCGAGATTTGGTATATCCCAAGCATCCGTACATAGAGTTGGCAGTAAGCTTTAGGGCCATTTGCTTGATATCCCAGGTGGCCAGCTCATCCGGTGTAGCATCCTTTGCCTTCATAAGCTTCTTCACTTCGCGACGACGCGAGACAAGTGTAGCAATAAGACGCGGCAAAATACCCTGATCTTGGTTCGTGGGAACTTCTGGCACCTTATCGTCATCCTCTGAGAGATCCGATCGCTCCACAGTCGTGAAGCAAATGTTAAACTCCTGGATAATACTGGGGTAAAGAGAGTTGAAGTCCATGACCAGAATGAACTTGTCGTAGAGACCTTTCTCGGGTTCGAAGACGAGACCACCTTTGAACTTGTCCTTCTTCTTCGCGTCCGCACCTTCTTCACCTTCCACCGCTTCTTCCTCAGCTTTGATCTTGCTTTTGCCCCACTGTTTGTCCGGGCAAATGTACTTGTTCTTGTGGAACTCGTGCAGCAAAATGTACTCGTTACGCTCTGCGCGGGTTCCGCTCAGCGTTCGGGCCCATGAGTTACCTGCCAAATTGGTGAGAACCTTGGTAAGTGGAAGCATCTGCACCTTTATCGCAATGGCAGCGATGAAGTAGGCATCAGCTTGGCAGTGCTTGATGTAGTTGAGAAGACCCTCCTTCGTTGTCGCCCAGGTCTTCAGTGCAGCTTCGTTATCAAGCTCTTCACGTCGCTTGTTGAGTCCAAGCTGAACCATCTCTTCAAGACTCCACGACTGACACTTTGGCATAAGGGATTTTCCAAGGTCATTCGCCAAATCGCACAGCAAGCGACCAGAAGCTAATTGCTTTTCAGCAAAGAAACTGCCACCGCCCTTGCCCATACTCTTAGGCCAATCACTTCTCTTAAGTCGTCCAATGCGGTGCCATCCTGGGGTCTTCTTCTCTCGAAGACGGCTTAGCAAGACGCTGTAATCGACGTCGTCTAAGCGATGGCCGACAAGAACATCCGGGTCATGGCGCTGGAACATCGCCATCAACAGACTGAGAAGTTCTTGCTCTGTCTTCTTCATGTACATGTTGCCTTTCACTTTCTCGACTTCTTTATCGAAGCCTGTTGGGAAAGCAGTGCCATTCGGCCGCATGATAGTGAAGCTCTTGCACTGCATTTGATCGACAGGTGTAGTGTCAGTCAGAGAGAAGCTATCGTATATCATAGCACTGGCCACCAGGATCTCCTGCTTGTTGTCCTTGGCATTGAAAGTGGTTCGCAGGGAGAGACTCATGAGGGTCATTGGAGGTGCGTCCAGATTGTCCGACGCGCTCGTGACTGTGATATTGTTGGGTTTGCTCACCAAGACTTCGAGCTTACACCAAGAAGCGTTGGCGACAGCAGCGAAGTCGGGAGCGTCGATCTTGAGCCAGCATGGTCCCATGACGTTCTTCCAAAGAACAAACTGTTCGAAAAGCGAGGTGTTGGTTCCAAAAACATGTGAGAATGTTTCTCCCTTTAAATCAGAGGCTAAAGGCATCTTGTCATATCCATAAAGGAGCTTGAGGTAATCGGCTTCTTTGGGTATGTCGGCCAATTCGAAAGCGTACTTCCTGGTACATGGCTTGATCTTGTGTAAGTTTACGCGGTGCTTGCTCATTATGGAGTCAACCTCGTCTGATACATCACTCAGACCAACCTCCTCGTCTGTGGTTACTCCTCGGATGTGACGGTACTCTCGGGGCAGAAAGTACAACTTTCGGAGGATGTTATCGACCTTCACAAAGCAACTGACATAGTTGCCTGACTTCTTGTCCTTAACTTTACCGAACAGGCACAAGCTGCCGTTAATTTCAGTGTAGTCGATCCAGAACATGCGTAAGCTGCCGTCCTCTTCCAGCGCATCCTGTGGTTGTATCTTGCCCATACCAGTAGTTGCAGGGGCAGGACTACTCATGACGTTGAGTTTGCTTGTGACATCATTCCACGAAGAAGCATCGACAGGTGCTGTGGAAGGTCCAACAGGTGAGCTGGCAGGTGCGGGGTAGTCTTCTTTCTTGATCTTCGCTATCGGTCGTCTGCCGGCCATGTTGACACTGGCTATTGGCACACCAAGATGTGTCGTGGGTTGAGCCACCTCCATGAGGTCATCTTCTTCCTCTTCTTGTTTAATCGCAGGATGTGCTCTTCTTTCTACGGCTTTAGCAACGGGTGATGACTGTAGTGGAAGGTCGCTCATAGGATGGTCGTCGTCCAGTATGGGAAGGTCATCGTCGTCGACGTATGCATTCGCTGCCGGTGGTGTGTCTGGCATGTGTGCGTCTGAATCATTGGTCCGCTTTGTTACCGCAGTCGACCGGTTCTCTGATACAGGAGGTGACAGCACGCGTGTTTTCCTTCGCGCCTCTGTCTTTACGGGACGCGTTCGGTTCTTCGAGGAAGGAACGGGGTTTGTGTCGATTTCGCCAAGTAGGTCCTCCATGAAGTCTTTGTCGGCTGCAGTGACAACAGGCTGGATGTGTTAGCGTTGACCCCGCACGAAGTCATGTACTCAAAGAGCTCACCTTGGCCTTTGGTGCCTTTGCAGCATTCTTCGCACTGAAGTACTTGCTAATGCCATTGTCAATCTTTTTTCGCTTCTCCTCGTCTTCTTCGCGTTTCCGTTTGGCTATAACGCGTTAGTACTACTGTTAATTGGCCGTGATTACATCATTTCATACCAGCTTTGCCTTTGGCAGGCCGCTCGTCTTCTCCCTCGCTGTCTGTCGCAGCATAATGGTATTGACCGTGGCCTTCATCCCACTCCTCCCGGCCGTCATCGACATAACCCTCGCCCTCGTCGCCAACAACGAAATCGTCTTGATCCAGTCTTCCCCGCACAATCTTCTTGTAGCCCTCTTCGTCGACCGTATCGTACAATTGCTCTTCTTCTGCGACTTCGTATGTGGACAAACGCGTCTTGCCTGCCGCACGATTCGCTCGCAGTTCCGCGAGTAGGGCAGCGCCGGTCTTCTTCCCTACACGCGACATAATGTATTACAATGTATAGGTTGTGCGAGTAAAAAGCGAAGTGAAGAAACTGGGGTATCTGGTGCCGTCGAAGGCGTGTTTGGAGGACTGGCGGGACGACAGGTTAAAGTGCAGGAGCGACGCGCTAATCGGCACCGTGCACGCGACGCGACATTCCATTAATCACGCCAAGACGCTACCCCGATTCGTACATTCTATCACTCGCCCACAACGGGCTACATCTTCAACACCACAACATCATCATGGCATCAGTCTCAAAAGCCCCTCTGGTCTGGATAGACTGTGAGGTAGGCTTACTTGTGCTCTTATGCAGTATTTCGTTGACCCTGTTAGATGACCGGCCTGAACACTGATAATGACACTATCATGTCTCTTGCCGCATTTGTCACTGACGCAGACCTCAACATCCTCGACGAAGCAGGCTATGAGGCCGTCATTCATCATGAAAAAGAGCAGCTCGACCGTATGGGCGAGTGGTGTACAAGTCATCATGGGCAGTCTGGTCTGACGCAAGCCTGCATCGACTCTGCCACTACCGCCGAAGAAGCAGCAGAGGGCCTACTTGCCTACATCAAAAGATTTGTGCCCGAGCGCCGCACTGCTCTGCTTTCCGGTAGCTCTGTGCATGCCGACAAGTCTTTCCTCGTCAAGCAGCCCTACAAGGTTGTCACCGACTACCTCCACTACCGGATCATGGACGTCAGCAGCATCAAAGAAGCTGCTCGTAGATGGGCGCCCAAAGACACACTCAAGAAGATTCCAAGGAAGAAGATGTTGCATGAGGCACGTGCGGATATTCTGGAGAGTATCGAAGAAGCGAGATACTATCGCGAGGCGTTCTTTCTGAAGCCAGCGAGCACGATAGAGTCGTCAAAAGAATGATGGTGGATTCAGAAGTAGCATGAAAGCCACATAGTTCTTGGATAAGGTAGAGGAAAGATGAGATGAATTGATACTGCCTACAAGAGATGAGGTGACTGCCTATATACGGCAGTCTATTTGCTGCATACAAAAGGAATGTGAAGACAATCAACCTGGTTGTACATGAGATGGAAGTTGATGGAAACCAGCAACAATCACCCTTGTCTAAACCCTAAAAATCATGCATTAGTATCAAACAGAGCGTCTTCTTGGATTTTGGATTCTGCTACGGCACGAATCGCCTTGCAAGCACTGTTTTGCAAGTGTCACTGCTTCCTATCATGTCCACTGATCTCGCGGCGTGTATAGCGGCGGTCTGTCATGCGCGGATATGCAGCATTCCTGGAAAAATGATAGAAGACATAGTGAGTAAACATTGTAGTGTGGCAAAAACATAAGAGAGGTATGCATAAGCGATACAGGTTATACAAGAGGTCGAAGAAATGGACATGGGTGTATACCAGAATGCAAAAGTCTAAATACTGGCGGTAGTAGCTCACTATTCACCTTTATGGTTGACTTGGTGATGCGCGTGGATCTTAAGCAGGAACGCGATTACTCATCGCAGGGTATCATACTCCTGTTCTACTTGTGCACTAACATATGCCTACTGTGAGGATTGCCAGTAGACTGTCGCTTCATACGTACAAGATGCCTACCATGCATCATGCCGCAGCCTGACTCCGAAGTTTTATCCTCTTCGCCTTATGCTCATTTCTTTCCAATGCTGAATCCCCTCGTCATGTAATCCGCACTGTTGCCCGCCGATGCCTTATGCTCCGTCTTGTTAAACAAACTATTCACGTTGTCATTTTGCGCCATCTTCCTCCTCTTATTGCGTTCTTCTTGCTCCTCAAGCACCTTTCGTGTTAAGGAGGCCGTGGCAGAGTTCTTGATTCCGTCGTTGGCTGATGTTGTCGGGTTTGCTGCACCCTCTTTCTTTGTCTTTCTGTCTCCGCCTGGTAGTGGGGTTTTCGTGGCGCTGTCTTCAGTGGACGCATTGCCGTGCTTACGTTTCTTCTTGCTTCCGGGCGCTTTCTTGAGCGCGTGTGTGAGGCCCTTGTCCTTCAATACTTTCATACGTAGATTCAATCGCGCGATATCGGTTGGTGTGGTGGGTAAGATGGGTATGATATCGTTCTCAGCGTACGGTTCGTTGCACTGGTAGCAAATCAGTCGTCGTGTCTTGAAATGGTCAACGCAGCAAATACGTACTGTCAAACACGTGCTCTCGCCGACTTCCTTAACGACACTTCCCGCAAAGGCATGCCCACAAGGAACAACATATACAGCCTTACTCCCAAACCCTAGCCTCTCTCCAGTAATGGGACATTTCCATTTCTCACCTAGAGTCTTCTGTACCTCACCACCGTCTTTCTCCTCAATTTCAAACTTGACTTCGACCACGTCTTTCAGACCCTTGACCCTATCCCCGAATGTGCCTAATTCTGAATCTTTGACGCCTGCGATCTTCTTCATCTCCGTCTTCTCTGCGTCATCTTCTTCTTTTAGCAAGAACTCGATGATGGAGTCCTTGTTGTACAGAATACCAGCAGCATCGGAAACTACGGGGCGGGCAAGAGGCTTGCGCGTCAAAGGATCAGTGGACCAGGCGTATTCTTGTTGTTCGGTTTGCGCCTCTTTGATCTGGGCGGTTGTGAGAGCTTTAGCGGCTTCCTTTACGAGTTCGCTACGTTTCGGAATCGATCCACCGTCGTTGCCCATCGCGTAGGGCTTAGCTAAGACTGGATGTGGTTGCGCGCGGATTGATGTGAGAGCGTTGGTGAGAGGCCGAGGGTATGCGGCGAAGCGCGGAGGTTTGAGTAGTTTTGGGACGTGCACGTGCCAGCTCCCATCCAAGGGCATGAGGGAATACCTAGCTAGGACCCTGATAGAAACAGATTGCATATTATGAGAGGATAGCTCGATAGTGATTTGATCTACGCACTGTGCTGGATGCTATGTCTCTACCTTTGAAGGTTATACTGGTGTTATACAAGAAAGGTATCTATTGCACTCCTCATGTCGCAACGCCTCATAAGTGTCATATCTACATGTCCCTCAAATCTCCAGACTTGTCAACCGCCGGAGACGTGTATCCCTTTCTTCGCTCGAATGGTTTCGCTGGTCTTGCTGGTCGCGACGGTCTCTTCAGCGGCCTTTTCCATTCCTTCTTCCATGACGGTCTGGCCTCGCCTCGGTCCTCTTGTCTCACTTCGGCCGGTTCCATTCTGTCGTCTGCTTGGCTGTCCTCTTTCCGCAGATCCCCATGCAAATCTGCCTCTTGATCCTCAGCATTCGTTTGTCCGCCCTTGAACATCACCCTCTGGATAAATGCAGAGAGTCTCGCTCTCTCTTTTTCGAACGGGCTCTTCAGCTCCTCGGCGATTAGATTCGAGAACAGCAACTTGTCGTATACGCCATGGACTTTCTTCAGAGCATCGATGGCATCTTGTCTTGCTTCGCCCTTCAGATACTGAGGTCCACGACGCCCTGCGTACTTGGTTTGCCCTGCACCAACCCCCACTTGAAGACGGATATTCTTTACGAGGGGATTAAGTAGAGTGAGGGCATCGATAAAATCCGAACCTTTGGCTAAGGGGAAAGAGATAACAAGCCCAGCATACATAGTAACGGTCTTGGGATCTGCGTCTTCCAGTGTCTTGGACATCATACCCAAGATCTGGCCTCCATTCTTCAGCGAGTTGTGGTTGTTCTTGTCGCGGACGCAGGTACTCATTGCGATCCTGAATGTACCAGGTGGAGGCCTGATGGCACGATTCATCATATCCTGCTGTAGGACTTGGACTGCAGCACTAGAGGCGCGGTTCTGACGGAGATTACGCAAACGCATGTTGAGGTTATTTAAGTCGGGAGTGATTTTATACGTTGTAGGGTCGGTCAAGAGGTCCCAGTATTCCTGAGCTGCCTTATTCGCTACAACTTTTTGGCATGCTTCCTGGACTAAGGAGAGTGTGTTGTTGCCTGGTCGAACGTAAATGAGGGGGCTCGATACTGCACTACCTACACCCTGAGGCGTCAGAGCTAGGAACTCGTCGCCACGCGCAGGGACATTATCAGGGGAAAGATGGTCATCATCGATACGATACTGTTCGGGTACGTTGGGAGCTCGCACGTGTGGAAGGCCGGCGCCTTGTCGCTCCACAGAGCCTAGTCGGGGAACGAGCCGCGGTATGTCCATCGTCTGCTCCACCAGCGAGAGTACGTCGTCCCAGTCTCGCGGCCGACTGCCGATCAGCAACAATCTTCCCATTGCACAGACAAGCTCTTCGTCAATGGCGAGATCTGCACGTCTCCATCTCCCGATAATATCTTCCCACATGCGGCGCCCTTCCATAATTCCACGCTCTCTCCTCGCAGCCGTCTCGTCCTCGCTCTCTCCTTTGGGCGCGTCTACCAACAAACTTTGCCGTATAGCGTTAAGTATGGTGATGTATGTGATGGCATTGGCTGCCGCTGGCCCGTTTTCTGGTATCTTTCCAGCCACCCCCCATAAAGCATCCATGTCGCCCGCTCTTGCGCACACTTTCAGCGCAGCGTTCGTGTGCATGATCGACGGTTCGACTCGTGAGTTGGGTGCGGAGAGCGAGTGGTAGATAGAGAGTGCTTTGCTGAGAACCCCAGATGTATGCGCATTCCACGAGAGGCCTCTGAGGAGTATAGTATATGTGTAGGAGTCGGGGAATTGTGCGCGTTTCTTCATCTGCGGCGGGTCAGCATTGCCCCTCATGACTTGGTGTAGGCTGTGCGTACATCATTGTAGACCTTGATCGCATCGTTGACTCTCTCTTTAGCCAGGTAGTGGTCAATAATATGGTTCCAACTGACAATGCACTGCATGGAGTGGCTCGCCATGCGCACCAATTGCAGCATCTCCTCTGCCTTATCCTTTTTTAACTCGTTCCTCACAAACGTCGCCAGCTCCAGCGGATCCTGCAAATACCGCAACTCCCTCTTCCTCCTATTCCATTCGCTATCTGACATGGATGGGTCTCGCCGGCCAAGTCTCGCTAGATTGGGTGTCTCGTCAACAGGATGTCGTGAAGGCGTTTGCCGCAGCGCCGCCGTTTCTCTTCTCTTCCGATTTGCTGCGAAAGCCGAGTTCTTGAAATGATCTTCTTCATCTCGTGATGTCCCTTGGGCCTCGCTCGAATCTGCAGACCTCTCGTACTCTGCTCTGGTGGCATTGCGGGTGGATAGCAGCCGTTGCTGGCTCCGTTGCAGAAGAGGATTTACATTACGGCGGAGGCGTTGCGCATTGGTGGCCGGGACGTCGAGCGCTTGTATGCATCGCCAAAGGCACGCGCGGCAGTTCAGCATCAGGTCGAGGGAGCGTTTCGTTATGTACAAAGGGCATGGGACGTTCTAGTCAGGAAAAGTTCCCCAATTCCGTAGCGCAAAACCACCGGGCCGAACCATGGCACACGTGATGACCCGAGCACTGCACCGTCCGAGCCGAAAAGGAGCCTCATCTGCTCGCGTGCTACCCAAGAGAGCATTAGCAGGCCCAGTTTGCCGCTATGCGACGCGCCGCCTCCAAACCGTCCACGCGAAGAAGCAATCCAGCCTAGATCAGACTTCCCGCGCCCACGCCTCACTCTAGCAGCAAAACCATGCCTACCGCCTACAAGGCTGAACCTACACTACGCGCCTCCGAGTCTACGGAGCCGAACCAGCACTATAACGCGGGAGCCCGAGCCCGCCAGGCGCACCACTATCATAGGGCTTACTTCGATCCTTCGCTCCAAGTCCCGCGACCAACAAGCAAGCAAACTAGAACTGCCGCAGAATGCCTGGCTTGCGGCAGAGTGTCATGCTAGCGCAACGTGACATGTTGCGTAGCCTCGCTGCTCGTCCTGTCTTTTTCCTTTGTTTACCAAGACTGCCGTAATATAGCGACAACCTACACCAGTTAATACTGGACACCAGAACGGGTCCAACTGATGCTCTTGCTCTTCTGATCGGTGAGACAAGTATGCACATCAAGCACCGCAGCATTAGTCCTCTCATAGCAGAGCCAATGTGGCGGGAGGATCAGGGTTCAAAGGGGTCATGTAAGTAAGCCTGGTAGTCGGCTGTTTTGGTGCGACGCGATCCGTACGTGTGGCATTATGTGGCAGGGAGGATTGCGTGATTAGCTCTGTGCGAGGCAACGTTGGCGCTCCTATGGACGGAATTCTAGGCCGCTGTTGTTGTGCTTCGTACGATGGGGGGCTGTTGTGCTGGGTTGTATGAGAGGTGGTTGTTGTCGTTATGGGTGCTCGGAAGTGGTGCAGAAGAGACATCTATCGTGGTGGTCACCATCCAAACCCCTCAGATTAAACAATCGTCATGTGCATCCACAACTGTCAACTTTGTCATGTTCACGTATCTCGCCGCTTCGCCTTGCCAACAAAGGTCCTACAGTAGTACAGCGTCAGCAGGCGCACGCCCACATTCAGGACCCTCGTCCCCTCGTGGCATCGGGACCAAATCCTTCAGCCCCAGCTACTGCTGTGTAATGTGTGCAACCCAGTCCTTGACACGACCACGCCGCAAACCAGCAGTAGTAGGACAGCGAGCGTATGCACACCATCCTGCTAGTTTCCGCCGTCAGATCATGGGCTGGCGGCGCCGTTGATGTCTATCACGCCAGCCAGCGCCTTTTGCTCCCCTGGCTAGCTTTCAAGCCAGCTGCCCCAGTGCCCTTTGTAACGGCGCGCCCAAAAAAGAAACAAGGGCCAGCGCTCGGGGCATCAAAGTAGTCTCATCGGACAACGGTCTGATGTGCCGCTAGACGGCGATCTTGCAGATGCGGTCTTGCGAGATGTTAGCGTATCCTGAGGTTTTGTAGTCGACTTCGCATGACATGCGCACATTTGAATACGGGTATTTTGCGGAAGTTGTTGCGAGGATCATGAACGTCGCCGATGTTCAGCTTCTTTGTTGAGTTGCCCATCCTGGCATTTTGCTGCAGAATTTTCTTTCCCTTTGGCGCGGCGCTTTGCCGGTGACATAGGAAGAGGCGTCATCACTCATGCGCTTTCGGATGATATTGCCCAACGCGATCACCGTCGGAATCTTTGTTCCAGCGTGCCGCGGAGAGAACAGGCAACAAGCCGCAATTCTCCAGTCTTGTAAACTGCCTTTGGCTGGCAAAATCTTCCATGGCTCTCATCTCCACACAGCATACGTTAATCGCATGTTTTTTCTTGGTGCAGTAGCTGTCATGGCGTCGGCGCTCGCATGACCACGCAAAAGTGGTCTTGGAATTGCTTCGTATGATTGTAATCGATGACATGGTGTTACAGGCCACACGCCTCTCCCATCTCATTCTCAATAACACTGAGCAGCTAATACGTACTCTCGTCATCCTATTAGCATTTAGGACAGCCACTTATCGTTACACAAAGTTACCTGCAGGCACACTCTGCTGCACGCGAGACAACCACACGCATGCCCATCCCATTGGCACACCGAGGAGCATCCGCATATGCCGCGATCTTCGTGTGCACATCTTGACTGCCACTTCGGCATGTGATTAATATATTTTGACGACACAACTATTATGCAGCCACAATTTCATGCGTCCTTCCTATCGACATTCCGCGCCTTCCTCATTCGACACGAAGAGTGCGCCTCAAAACTCAGTCGAACCCAAACGGTACTTTCCACCAACCCCGGACACAGGATTCCCCTCCTTCTAGTATTATCGGTAATATGCGTTATTATCATCGTATTACAGTCTGTCTAAAACCATTTTGCGACATGTCCATGTGCAATCGATTGGCTGTTCGTGTTCAAAATATTCAACATGACACCCCTGCTTTGGACGAATCAGTGCACAAGCCGGGGACTGCAGAGTGAGTTGTGCCCTTGAGCAAGGTGACACTTGGGGGATTTGCTGTTGGTCTCAGAGTGGTTGTGGTCTGATGTCTTGATGCAAAATTAAATCCGAGACGGGGGAATGCTCGGGCAGTTGACTTGCACTTTGCGTACGTGGCGGCAGGCATGCGAGTGATGGTGTGAAGAGGTGATCATCGCTGCGAAGACATGGACAAGCATGTTGTGCCAGAGCCCGGAGATTCAGAGAAGCGAGGCTTACCTTGTAAATCCATGCTATCCATAGCGAGCCTTGAAACGCGCACAGACAATTCGTATCAGAGAGCGTACCCAGATGCGCATATTCCGTTCGTGAAACAAGAACACCACATATAAACCAGCAACTGAATTAAACTGGTAGGCAGGTCGGGCAACCACGGCCATGTTGGGATACAAGGCACGACGGGTCATAGACGTACACGGCGACATCTTGGCCAGGTAGTGGTAAAGTTCGGTCATAGCGTCATCTTGTTGCACGTTCTGATTTGTCTCCAGCGACACCATCCGATCATGCGACAGTATAACATGCAAAGCACACGATGCAGAGTTGGGCAAAAGCTGGAGGTCAGCAAGATAGTGATTCACAGACCACTTTGCGATGGTTCGTTCCACGTTGCTTGTACGAGAACACAAAGGCTGGCAGGCAGGCTCCAATGACATCCAGCATCATGTGCAAAGAATGACACGGAGAGCGAATAACCTGAGAGTAAGCACAATAGCAAGGAAAAGGGCCGTAACCAGTGGCGAACTAATTGAAGGAGAAATTGAATAATTGTTTCTTGTTTCGAACGCCGATTCACATGCAATCGTTCTAACCCCAAATGAAAACTGTTTGAACCAAGGAATTTTGGAATGCCTCTGATCCATGACAATAAAAGACGTAAAGAGGAATACATGTGACGCGGAATGCATGACGTATGCCCAAGCATTTGTCTTTACGACATCTCCAGTGGTATCCTCAGAACATTGTACTGACTCTTTCGCGGTATCGATCATGGAACCGTATCCATGTTGAGCATGATGACTCAAGTAATCTCCATCGTAAACACCATCAACTAGAAACATACAACCGCCCCCGCCGCCAAGTGAAAATGCAAGCACCACCCGAGAGGAAAGATGATGTATCCGTCGCATAAGCTCGCGACACAGACGCAAAGAACCACCATAAGGAGACTCGTCAAGACTCGCTTGCTCTGGACAACGATACAAGCGAGTGCGCTTTTGGTGTACCTCATCCCTCATCGTCCTCGAACAGATGATGGAGGGGGTCGGCTTCTGAATTGGCAGAGAGTTCCTAATGACTCTGCTGGTACATCTGTGGGTTTTGTCCGTACGGCGATTGAGGGTAACTGCTGTTGTTACTATTTGGACTGTTGTACGCATTGCTGTTGGGGGTGGCATACTGAGCCATGCCCTCAGGAAGACCTGGACTCTGCGTGCCGTACTGAGGGGCAGTGCTGTTACCAGAGGCCGCAGGTTGGTACCCGATGGGTGGGAGTTGGGGGTGTTGAGGAGGCTGTCCAGGGACACCAACTGCCTGTCGCATCTGTCCATAGACAGGTGCCTCAGGAGCGCCTCCCTCGTGGGCGCGCTGCTGCACGTCGGCCCGGTGTCGCTCTTCGTCAGCTTTGCGCGCAGCCTCCTCCTCCTTCTTCTTCGCTTTCCACTCCTTGCGGATTTCCTTGAATTCTGGAAGGATAAGTTAGCATACTATAATAGAGGTGTTAAGATGCCAAGATAATTGGGCAAGGGTCGACAGCTGTTAGCTTCGGTCGTCAGAAGCTACCCAGTGCGGCGGGGACACGACCATTATGGCGCTGCACCAGCACGATCCCAAGGGCTAACCTAGTGCACTAGTTTTGCAAGGGCCACAACCACAACAGCAGTTGTTAAACCGTGAATAGAAAGAACATACCTTCAGGAGTGCGCTTTTGGCCGTGCGATTGCATCGTGACGTGCGCATTCAGATGGTTCAGGGTACCGTAAGCCTTCTCGCAACCGTTCCACCCACACTTGTACATGCGTTCAATTTCTTCATATCGCCGACGTGGTCGCTTGTGTTGTTGTGCGCCAGGAATGGGTACAAATGAATAAACTGTGGATAGAGGGTGTCCTCCCTAAACAGAGCTGTCAGTTCTTAAGATTCTACCATGGGTGCGACAAGCAAATAGCCTAGCATCATGCGCATTCAACGCATCCCTATTACCTGTCTGACGTGCGAAACTAGTTGACTTACTGTAGGTGGTCGCTGGACTGGAGAGACCATTGCAGGCGCGGGCGGGCCTGAAGTCGCAGGGTGCCCATAGTGCATACCCGGCTGGGGGTAATGGCCTGCCCACTCAGGTCGCGAGGCATATCCCATTGGTGTTTGGGGTTGCCCTGGGTAGTGCTGCATGTCGTGGTGAGGTGTGTAAGGCGAGTATTGCTGCTGATGGCTTGCGTATGTCGGGCTCGTCTGCGCGGCAATTGATGGATCTATAGGAACATCCGAGTCAGACTTGAGTTGTTGTGGTGATTGATGGCCATTTGTTTGACCATCTGGGATAGGCATTGACGGACTCTGTTGTTGCGCCATACCACCGGGAGCTTGCCCTTGAGCGCCGGGTTGATACGAACGTTGAATGTACTCCGGAAACGACCCTGATCGAGCCGATGAAGGATTCAGACTGTAGTCTGAATTCGGGGTGAGGTTGGAGGAGCGAGGATCTGGTCCTGGTGGAGGGTATTGCGCAGCAGATGCTTGATCTGCAGAGGTTCCCTCAGAAGCTGGTTCAGGAAAGGTTGGGTAGGGCGAGCTCAAACCTGACTGCGGGTAGTCTGCTTGCCGTGCGTCCATAGACTGTGTAGATTGGCGAGGTGTCGAGGGTAGCTAGGCTCTAAGCTGAGGTTGGATGGTTGGATGCGTGCGCCCACGAGGAGGGATGGCTGCAGAGATATGTCCGTCGCAAACCGTCTTCGGATGATTTGCCGCGGTCTGTGGAAGACAGGCAGCTAGAGCGTATAAAGACGTAGCCTCAGTCGAGCCAAGAAACGCACAGCCAGAAAACCGGAGAAGCAATGTGGTCAGGCCGTGAGTAGCGTGGAAGTTAAACGCGGATGATTTGCAGACGGTGTGTTTTCCACGACGCCCAGGTGGAGGACAAGCAGTTCGGCAAATATGCACCGTCGAAAAGATAACGCACGGAAGGCGCAAGCTCGAGGGCACCGGGGCAGGGGAGAAGGTTAGCGGGAAGAGATCTCTCGAATCGCGGAGCAGTTGGCGCGATGCAGAGTGAAGTGCAACGCAAAGGTTACACAATCGGTGCTAGGTTGACGAGCTTGCACTGCGGGTCTGCTGGGGCGAGAGTGAATTTGGAACACAGCTAGTGACAGCGCGACCTAAAGGCCTTTTAGACTGAGTGGCGCGCGATGCGGATTGGCCACCAATGGATCGGCCTGGAGAGACTGACGGCTTACCCAGCAGGCCTTAGCACACCTGATGAGGTAACAGACGACCGTAGCGGCGAAAACAAGGATGCCAGCTTAGTCGGTAAAGCCGAGCCGTGACAGTGGGAATGGGTACTGTTCTGGGTTACGGGCCTAGGACGAGGTTGGGATGGCGCAAGCAGCAAAGTGTGGGACGCAGGACTGCTCGAGGGTGGGCGTTTTAGTGTGAGAGGGGCGTGCGGGTCCGTGTAGAAGTGGCGCTAGTGACGAAGAAACCAGGTTTGAGTGCGCTTGTTCGCCGAGGGTGAATGGGTGCGCAGGCGGCCACAGAGGTGGTCGCTGTGGACGCACGTAGCTGATTGGCTCCGCAGATACTGATGATGGGGCAAAACACAGTCGGCCCGTTGTTGAGTCGATGATTGAAAGTTTCGCTCACACTCTGGTTCTCCCAGCCCTCGCCGTTCCCAGAAAGCTCAACTAGGCCGAGCGTGCCGAGCGATCAGCCTCTTGTCCGGCCGCCGGGCTTTCCGTGCAAGTTCAGAGTCTCGAGGCAGCGCGCTCCGGGCACGAGAGCGAGATGCTGCTCGGAAGCTCGCGCAGATGCTCCACGGAGGTGGACCGTCAAGGGTGGGCGATCTGGTGCGTTTTGTTACGGGCGCGAGTGACTCGCGTCGTGGCAGGACAGAGGCTGCGCACAGGATGCGTATAAGTGCTGTGGGGTGCCTTAGTGACGAACGCGCCGGGAGGGCGGCGATCGCGTTGCTGGTGGCAGTTGCACGTGTAGCAGCTTTGGAGGCGCGCGACTTGGTGTGCCTGGGGTTGCAAGCTATCGCCGGTGACGGCAGCGTTAGAGCCAGGTACCGTTCGGGCTTGATGATGGTGGTTGAGCTGGGTCAGATTCGCGATGTAGGCTAGAGTGAGGGCTAGCACAAAAGTCGGTTAGACAGCTGAGGCAGGCGCTAGTGAGAAAAATAGTCCGAGTGGGCACGGTGTTCTGGGCTGACTAACCGTGACGTACTGACCGCCCTTTGCACCCGTTTGCAATGTGCAGGCTCCAGCGACCCCGGCAGCCAGCCTCGGCTTCTGCCCATGTCGTGGCCGCCGGGCGTCGCCCTCGTGGTGCTGGTGCTGGTGCTGGTCCTGTCGCAAGACGTGCAAAGAAGAAACAGGCGATGCCATGAGGCTGAAAGCTAGCTCCTGGCGCTAGACGCGGCATGGTACAGTCGCGCAAGGCCTAGTACCCAAACCACGTTAGATAGACCCCAAGATATAGACGTCGCAGAGAACACTGCGAATGCCTCTCGACAACATCTCCCAAGCTGCTCACCACACCGGCCACGACACCCTCACGACACGGCCGGGCTTTTGCGGGCCTCGGCAAGAGCGGCCTGCAAAACGTCTGCATGCAAATATTGGACACGGCACAGACCTCGACGAGCGGCAATAATGCCCAATGCGTCAACAAGAGCGAACCTCCAACCGACCTCTCCATTGCGGTGTGTGAAAGCGAAAAGCAACATGCGACGGAGACGCGCCGACGGCCTCTTTGTCCGTGGCCGTCGTGACTGTCGCTCGCGTCGTCTTTTGTGATACCCCTTCGTAATCTTATCCAAGCCCTTGAGCTGGCGGAGAGCTGACTTGTCCGTCCATGGCGGTTAATCTCCATCAACTGACACAATTGCCCACACCAGCGGTAAGAGCCCAAGAGTTTATCCCCTCGCCGCGGTTGCCATGATAGGCACGCTTTTCAGCCTTTCGAGACCCACCATATCACATCCTCTCCGTCTCTCATTGCGTGCGTGCTTTCACTCTCGCTCTTATTTCCGCTTTCGCACCCTGACATCTCAGCACATCAGTGCACACAGCATCGTGACTTTTCCTTATGCTGATGACAGTCAACCCTTGCCCTCTTGTCAGCAGACCCAAGATATATGCGTCTCTCCAAGTTAGTGGGCCTTGCAACCGCTTGGCTTCGAGTGCACCAAAACGTTCGAGGTCGGTCGGCTAGCATTGTGTCGCGCTGCTGTCAGCCTGCGAAAAGTGGGTCCCTGACATCTCGTGTATCTTTGCTTCTGCACGCTGCAGTGTGCCAGTCTCATCCGTCGTGCAGCACCATGGGCCGCCGCTTTCCTCGTCATATCCATCACGTCGCATTGCATCAACAAAGCGGCCTGCTGTTTCTCTGCCACTAACCCGAAGAGTCATGTACCCTTTCGACAACAATGACAGCCTCAAAGACATGCTCAGGTACACACCTCCCCACGGTCTATGCCTGATCCGGTTGTCCGCATCCGATGAGCCCCAGTCCCAGCCACTCACATGCCACGGTCGTTTCTGCAAACATCCGATCAATGTGCTCGTCATAGATGTTCCTATCCTGCCTGACATGTCCCTGGCGATTAGAATTCTGCTTGTTTCTCTGGTAGAATGTCTGCACCAGAACTCAAGCAACAGCTTGCTGACTTTTTACATGATTGGGCATGCAAGACCAAGACTGATCGGACCCAGGATCATACGAACAGATGCCGCTAGCTATCGCACGCACATGCGCCGTCGAACGGGAGCGGGAAGTAATCTCGATCACAGCGCGAACACCACGCCGCGAATAAACTATAGCAACTCTAAACTTCTGATGCTTCTAATTCCTTTCACAATGTTCTAGCGCATGTACTGTAGCACCGAGACGCAGTCTGAAATCTTCCCGAGAACGACCTGGGTCCCATTCTGCAACTAACTCTGTTGCACATATTCACTCAGCTCAAGACCAGTCCAGCGGTTGTTACTCCGACCGCCTATGTCGTCGCAGCTACATTGAGGTTTGCAATATCAAAGAGACCATGGTGAGGATATTGCATGCCGCGCAGTACCCAGCCACTGCTGCTAAGTCCCAAAGACAACGTATTCTTAGCCACGGCTAATGTCTGGTGGAAGTTGGGCGAGCGAGTCACACAACAAGGGCATCCCCTGCCCACAGTCCAATGTGGGTCTGTGGCGGTTCCATGTCTTCGGTGTAATAGATCCGCCGTGCGTCGCTCACGTGGAGAAAGCCGTACGGAGATGTCCTATGAGGGTGAGTGAGACCTTCTTCGGTGGTGACGAGGAAGGCTGACGACAGCATAAAATTCGCTCACACTACAGGTGTCAGTATGCAGATGCTATACTAGCCGGTTGCAGGGCTAACTTTGAGATATTGGTAACTGTCAAACCAATGTCGCTGCTGCAACTCAATGCACATACGCATCAGCTGCCCATGTCCGAAATTCTTCGCAACTCTCGTAAACTGACACGGCATTGCGCGCAGCCAGCGGGATACCTTCCGTCCCTAGATTGAGGAAGCGGAGGCGACTTCCACATGCTACCTGCAGTGCTGTAGTCATGGGCCTGGATGCATGATACCCTTGTTACAGAAACCTTGGATCTCTGCCACTTTGCACAGTCTTCCTCCCCCACTGAAACCCACCAGGAGGACACGGTGTATTGGGGTCGACACCCATGAACATGCAGGTATAGGCTGATCGTCACCTGATCATGCTCCATTACGAACTGGTACACGAAGACGGCAGAGCAGAACGTTTGTAGTGGTGGTGATGGTAGAATGCACACATGCACGTCAACATTTAGTCGTGTGTATGATGCTGTGTGCGACGTCGGTGCGAACTCCGGATCACGCTGCTTCCGAGTCACTCAACGTCCTGTAGCGCCTTCCTTGTTCAGTAACCCGCTCCTTCGCAACATCCTCGCATCAGCATCACTGCTGTAAACATGTCCCCTAATCTCTCCGATCTGCCTTGGCCTATCTGAACATTGTCACCTCGCCCAAGTCGAGTCTTTTCCGCCATGCTCCTTCTCTGGCAGCGTCAAACCTTGGTAATGACATAGTTTTGCATGCACCCACCCACTTTTATTTGGAAGGTTCCATACATACTGTGCCATTGGCCGTGACACCCGATACACCCTCTACGGCATTGACAACGGCCATGCGCATGCCATAACTCCAGATTTCGCAGAATCATGGCCCACTCCATCCGGTAACGTAGGCGCACCCAAATCACGATCTTCCTTGACAAATAATGCTTTTTCCAGGAACCCTACCTAGTTGCCCGCGGGAGCTGCGCCCAGAGCGGCCGAAGAATGGCCGACGTTGGAGCCCGCAGATCGTTTCTGTCTGCTTGCCTCGATACGACATGGCGTAAGCTTGGCCTGCACACCTTGCCTAATCCCAGTCGTCACCTGCATTTCATGGATTCTCTCTCGTCTGTTCTTTCCTTACATTCTCCGCCTATAGCTTCGCCGTGTTAGCGGATCTGAGCGCTGCCTCGAACGGACATCTTCGTCTGGCTCGACTTGCTCCACATTCCGCTCTTCTCATATCTTCCCGACTCGGAGTCAAGCGAAGCGCTTGACACAATTCTTTGTGTGTGTTGTCCCCGATGGCCTGGCCACAGGATCGGTCCTTTTGTGACCATGAATATGCGGTCATAAGATCCATGCCTTTCGGCATCTATCCGCTTCAAGCTTTCGACAACCCTCTCCAGTTTCCCATACTTGGAACACGTCGCGCCCCTATCGAGAATCGATAAAGCTTGTTGTTCGTTAGTTTACACATTCCGGAGATGAAACGGAGCCCAAAACTGGGACGCCAATTCGCCGGAATATAGCGCGATCTAGCCCCAGGATGCGGTTTTCTGGTTGAGCATGCATTCCTGTAGCCATTAGTGTCCGGCGACATGCCACCCACTGCCCGAACTGGAGTTCGTGCAGATTTAGTTCCCAGCAAAGAATGCGAAAACGAGCTGCGTCATGGGGCTTTGACCGTGCTGAGCTACGTATTCCCTGCTCATGGCGATGCAATTCCAGCAGCAATTGTTTCGTACAAGCTTCATGTTCCGGCGACAGGGATGCACCGATCTTGAGTCGGCATGACTTGGCTGATCCCCATGGGCCTCGATTTCGTGAAGTTCAAACAAAACGATAGTTTACAAGTACCATTCTAGACCAGGCCAGCCTCGAGATAGCCCTGCCTGGTGTCATTACAGGGCACATCCACATGGTTCTTGAGCACATCAACGAAACCTCTATTCACATCGCCGTGCTCGCTTGTAGAAGGTCTTCGATCGGACCATCCTCCGCTGGAGGTTGACTCCATGAAAAACTTGAAAGTGCGCCAACAACCACAGTGGTGATGTCTATTACCGGCTACACCGGCGAACATCAATATCGGTGGGTACATGATAGTTGGCCAGTCCTCTTGGCTTTGTGCGAGCTGGAGGGGGTACCTCATGGTCATGGTTGCGTAGTGTCCCTCCACAATCAGAAAGCGAGTAATCTCCTCCAGATTGATGTTGAGATCGATCCCGCTACTGCACGACACTGGCACTAGACCACGATTCTCGTCAGGTAAGGAGCATGAACAGCTTCTTCCACGGAAGCGAAAGCAAGTCTCGAAGATCACATCGATCAGCCTAGAAAGACTACAGTACGCTTGAAGTACATTCGTGCCATCATCCTTCCCGCACAAGCGAATCATCCGCTGCAACAACACGATCGCGTCTTGCGCCATGACAGCGATCGTCATCTGGCCTGCGGCCGCTCCCAGCCACCGTCTCAATGCCCGGTCTTTTTCGGGTTAATCCTACATTTCACTCTATCTCCACTCCAATCGCACTGTCGACATCTATTGCTTGTCATATCATTGAGCAAGTTACAAGTCATCTCAGACATAGCATAACATGAATGGTAGAAGTCTCTTGGCTGTTCTGCCGCTGTTCTCTCTTCTCGGACTTCTACACATGGAAGGATTTTGCGAATTCAGCCCTATGGTGGTCGTCATTCGGGCCTCCCCATCGATGGTTCCGTTTGATAGCGAAGAAGCGCCGTGTGTTGCGTCTTCCTCCTCTTCACGTCGGTAATTCTACATTGACTCTATCGACTCCTGTAATTCTGTTACCATGGTCTCCTTTACCGAGCAATGGGTCTGGTAAAGATACCCGTCGTGTCTCTTGATCCGGCTGCCACGCTATATGGTCGTATACGCGTCCTTTGTGATTTCTGTCTCAGGGACTCGGTTTGCGAGGCCAATGACCATGTTTGCTATGCACCGGACAATATCGTCTAGATATTGCGCACGCTTCTCAACAAACATCGCATTCTTTGTGTCAAGTACCAGCACCCCTGTTATGTATCCAGTCCTATAGACGAATCAGAGAAGAGGTCTTCAATTGATCTCGACGGTCGTGCACTTTCTATTAGGTTCTGTAAGGTCATACGTGTGATCAAGTGACTATGGTATGGACCCTGCGTACCGCTACAACAGTCTCAACATAAACAATAGCCAAGTCTCTGCAGTTCCCTGCCCTGTTCGAGTTCAAGTATCATTTCTACTCTAGTTATTCATTGCGACCGCCATCTTGCGTCACCTACATGATTTCACTTGGTCATCCCCCCTTGTAAGCACATGGTGAAGCTTTCTGTGACGATCCTGTACATATCTGTTGTGTTTTCCTCGCTACCACTTAATCGTATTCCACTCCACAATGTACTTTCTGCATCCATATGTCTCCGTATGAGGAACTTCGCGGCGATTCATGGGAAAGTGATTATTACTAGACGTCGACAACTCTATGACTGGATATCTCAAGGTAACTATAGCGGGGCCGGTGCAGCCCAGACACCTTCCATCGTTGTTTACGACCCCCTACCCGATTGCCTTGCCTTACCCGAAGGCAATCGTGGGCGTCCCAAGGTAACAATGGGATTGCGCATGATTCTCACCATGGACTTTGTCTCCCCCCGCAGCACTTGCTGCGTCATGAAGATGGACAAAGGTATGAATGCCGTCAGGTACAACCGGTGGGAATACCGTCTCAAAGAGGGAAATGAGATTTTCTATGATCTCTCAAAGACACCACATGTTCGATTCCAATTATTGGTGATTTACAGTCGATGAATAGAATGCTGCATAACGGCGCGACATATACATTATATCTTGTCAGGATGTCTTTGTGTAAAACGTTAGGAGATCATAGTCCAGTACGTACATCAATGCTTCAACAATGATGATTTACTCACCGTATCGCATTGGTATGGTTAAATGTCCTCCCCATTATCTGTCGATCTTGTTTCGCAACATTAAACTAGTATGTTCTTCGCATACAGTTTTCTAGCGAAAGATTGAGATGTGTACAATTCTCCACGAAATGCGACCACCTAGTCGAAGGTGGTGGTCTCTTACAACAATCAAGATTATAAAATGGCTTGTATGATCACTACTTTCGCTGGAACTTATCTTGCTATTGTATATGATGCTTCTTGCAAGACCCGAGTAGGGTGAATGCACTCATCTGTCCTAAGTACTGTGCATGACGTCGTGGCATATTTACCAAATTCACTCACAGGTGGGAGAAAAAGTCGCATATTCGAAGAACATAGAGAAGTGGGCCAACATGAATCCGATCGCCATTGACCAACAGTAAGAGGTGACAAAGATAAGAATCAAATAGTATAGTAAATGATTAGACGCGAAGGGTGCATTGCCCATCCAGCATAAGCAATCAATAGAAGGCACTCAAGTCAAGTAAAGCACCATGAATCAGATACGAAGTACGTGTATTCTATATCGCTATTACTTTGACAGAAACTTTTTCTGAGTATGAACGCCACCAGCACCATGATGCAAAGCGACCGAGTGGTCACGAAGGGTTGCTAAATATGCGCAACCTCGATAGAGGAAAACAAAACCATGCCAGTCTAATATGTGAAAGAACCATGCTGCCATACTGACATCGTATCCTTGCATAAAGATCAAAATTCTGTCCATGGGGTATCAGCGTACGACAGAACCAGAGTCTTCCGTCGTGCTTGGAAATTGGATGAAACATGAGGTAAATCCGAAACGATTACCGCCAACGCCGAAATCAGGTTGGTGGAATGAAAGCTCATCGTTCTGACAAGGCGATAAGCAAGCGCGATGGATAAAGTGATCACCAGCGGCTGTTGCGGATGGGATCGCTGTTACCTCCGGTCCAGCCTGAGATTGGCGTTAGGTCTCGATTGTTGTCGAAAGGACTTCTACCCCCTACCCCCCCGTCCGCCACGGCCTCCGCCACGGCCGCGGCCACCTCCCCAGCGACCACCACCGCCGCCGCCACCACCGTAGCGGGCCATCTCGTGCAAGCGAGGATCGATCTGCTGCTTGGACTCTGTGAGAATCTGGACGAGATCACGAGCTTGCTTGGAGTCTAATGAAGCTGTTAGTGATTTGCGTGTATGGTCGGAGTGCGGGGATACATACTGTCTGTAGTGAAGAGAGTGATGGCAGTACCGTTAGCGCCAGCACGACCAGTACGACCAATACGGTGGACATAGTCCTCCGAGTTGTTCGGGTAGTCATAGTTGAACACGTGAGTAATGTTGCGGACATCTTGAAGAGCAAAGGTTAGTGACTGATAAAAGGAACAAGCAAACGACGATCATGATTGGATCGCGTGAAGCTGCTGTATGTTGCATGCAACCGTCTCTGTGCGCTACGACGAAGATCACGGCATCAAGTCCAGTGGAAAGGCTGTGGATGTCTCCTGGTCCAGAAACCCTTGGAAGAGAGTGCGACTTGTAGAAGTCAAGTATCTCAAGCAGCTTGCTTCAGTAATACCTTGGTAATACCAGAAACAGATGATAGCGAAGACTAAAAGCTTCGCCAGCGTGACCAAGGATCCCTGGGGATCAGATTCGAGAGAGATGCAAGCCCTGGACGATGTCATGGAAGCGAGTGTAACAAGCGCACAAGACGACCTAAGCAGAGCACAATGGCAGTTCACGCATAATAATAGTTGGGGAGGTGAGGAGGGGGGAGTGTTGGGGGTTTGCAATCATACCGATACCACGGGAAGCCACGTCGGTGGCAACCATGATGGGGCTCTTGCCCGTCTTGAATTCGTTCAAGACCCAGTCGCGCTCGTTCTGCTGCTTGTCACCGTGAATGGCTAGAGATGGGTTAGCAATGCTCGTAACGGATGTTGTAGTCAAACTTACAAAGCGCCGGCCAGCCGTCCTGACGAAGGAATCGGGTGATCTCGTCAGCAACGCGCTTGGTGCCTGTGAAGATCAAAATCTTGTTGTCCTTGTCACTCATGATAGTCTCGAGGTGCTTGGCCATGCGGTCACGCTTCTCGAATTCGGTGCAGACCTCAACGATTTGTTGAATGCGGTGGTTAGCAGACAGATCCATGGAACCGATGTTGACCTGGATCCAGTCCTTTTGGTAGTCGGCAGCAAGCTGGCGGACTTCCTTGGGCCATGTAGCGGACCACATGCAGGTTTGACGGTCAGGACGAATTTGACCAATAATCTTGCGGATTTGAGGTTCGAAACCCATGTCAAGCATGCGGTCAGCCTCGTCGAGAACCAGGTAGGTAACACGGCGGAGGTTGGTCTTGCCCGCCTCAAGCATGTCGATGAGACGTCCAGGTGTGGCGATGCACACCTCGACACCGCGTGCAAGGTCACGGATCTGGGGACCCTTGGGGACACCTCCGTAGACGCAGGTGTTTCGGATGCGCGAGGACTTTCCGAACTTGCTGATCTCTTGTTGAATTTGGACAGCAAGCTCACGAGTGGGGGCGAGGATCAGGACGATGGGGCCGTCACCAGGGGCGAGCAGAGGCTGAGCGTTGATGTGGACGATAGCAGGAAGACAGTAGGTAAGCGTCTTTCCGGAACCAGTCTCGGCAACACCAACAACGTCGCGACCAGAGAGAGCCATGGGCCAACCCTGAGCCTGAATAGCAGTGGGCTTTGCGAAACCCTGAGCCTTGACCTCGTTCATCACGTAGGATGGGAAGCCGGCCTCGTCGAAAGTTGTGACGGGCTTGGGGATGTTCTCACCCTTGACGGTCATCTGGTGCTCCTTGCGGTATTCGGCAACTTCAGCGGCTGAACGCGCAGTAACAGCGGGGTCCTCCTTGTAGAAAGACTTTTCGAATTTGGGCATGGTGTCGAGGTCTAGAAAACGTTAGTATTGCGCTGAGTTTGCAAGGGCGGATGTAGAACGTACCCCATGATTGCTGCTTCAGGCCCTGGCCGAGTTGCGACATGCGGTCACCGCCATCGCGACCACCGCCAAATCCGCCTCCACCGTAACCACCACCACCTCCGCCGTAGCCGCCTCCACCACCGGAGTAGCCGTTGGAACCGCCGCCGTAGCCGCCACTAGATAGATGTTAGCAAAGGTTGATGAGATGGGATGAGTGATAAATGGGGAATTCTACGCTGTCGCAAAGAGTACGCTAACGTCCGCCTTAGCTGTGAGAGACAGCCGACCAGGCAGGACGATGGGACTCGGGCTGCGCGCAGAATTGTAAGAAGAGATATAGCAGATGGAGGGCTGTCCAAGAACCGCGACTGTGATGCCTCTCCCATGTGAAGGGGGTGTATCGTCCTACCCGTACGATGCATAGTGGCTTGTCGAGTTGTTGTAAGACCCATATCCAGCATTGCTGTTTTCGTACCCGTTCGAGTAGCCGCGGTCACCGCCGCGACCGCCGCCGCCACCGTATCCTCCACCACCACCACCGTAACCGCCGCCGCCGTAAGACATGATGTGCGAGTGTTTTGTAGGGACTGGTGTGAAAGGGGAACCGGTCGAGTCTGAGGGAGTGTGTATCGTAATCTGGAGACTACGAGGGGATATTAAATGTAGTAGAGCGACTGTACAGGTGTCGCGTGTTGTGCGGTAGAAGAAGCACAAATAGTAGAGGATGTGAGTTGGAGTGAGAGGAAGTCAGAGGGCAGAGCGCGACAAGAAAAGTTGCCTTGCCTCTGTTGCGCTTGCACATTTTTTGAGACGCTAGCGCCGCTAGGGCCAGGGTCTCGCCCAGTTGGGTAAGCGCGGAGCTTGCCGTTATCAGCCCGGGGAAGCGCACCAAGGAACACCGACAAACATCTCGCCACTGTGGGTCTTGCATCTGGATGGCTATGGAGAAAACTCCATCATGACCCGCATATTGCAAGCTCTGATGCCTAGTTTCAGACTTGGGATGAAAGCACGTACGTCTTCGCTTTTGATCTTGTTTAACCTAGACTACAGACGCAGGATCGAGTATGCTGAGGAATGATACTCTGACGACGCTTATGATTGCATCCGTCTCGTGCAACCTCCAGCTGCATCACAGGTCCTTCCATACTCACTTTCCTTCCTCGCCAGCTCTAAGTCCCATGTCCCAGAAGCCTCTCTCCATCTTTATAGCATTAGCAAACCATCATCTATCATCTCCATCAAAATACTCACATTTGTGGCGTGTATGAAGATGCCAGCTAACTCTTCGACTCTGCTCGGACTTAGTCCTTCGGCATGTCTCTCTACCAGCTCACTCCCCCTCATCATCGCCTCCCTGTATTCCTCTGCTACGTATTGCTCAATCCACTTCCAGTACTTGCTTCCCACCCTTACAGTGCTGGGATCTTCATAGAGACGTTTAGCAATGATACCGTAACCGATGAGGCAGGGGAGAAGGGCGATCTGTAAGGCGAGATAGTCTTGCGACATGCCGATGTCGAGGACATAGCGTGTGTATGCTGTAGTGGCTTGGTCCTCTTCTTCGTTGATGATATCAGCTTCTGACAGTCCGTATCCTTTACAGAAGTCGATATGCAGCTGTATCTCTTCTTGGAGGGTGACGACCTGTTGCACGGAGCGGCCGATATCTTTCAGGTTGCTTGACTTGTATGCAGATAGTGCGTTCGCTCTTGCAAATTGAACCTCCGCATCTGTCAGCTACTCTGCTGTCTGTATGAAGTGAAACATGACAGCATGTGTACTTACCAAGAAAAGGTAGTCTTGTACCAGGTAGTACATAAATTTCTCCACTGGCAACGTCCCAGAACCCATACTCTGCACAAAATCGTGCTGAGTATACTCTTTCCACGGCTTTTGCACATCGTCCCGATCCAGCAGGTAACTGATGAAATTCCCTGATGTGAAAGGCAGCATGTATACTGAATGGAAGTGGTTGATTGGGCCACTTCCCTGTCCCAAGTCGACGGCTGTCTTTATTCCTGCTTCAACATACAGGTTTGCCTTCTTCACCGCCTTGACCATCGACATTCCCTTAGCCAAATTACATGCAATAGCGGATGCTAACGAACATCCGGTTCCATGCGTGTTTTTTGACTGCAGATAGGGGCTTTCCAGTATCGTGACTCCACTATCACCTACAAGTATGTTCAAAACAACTTCTTTCTCGCTGTCTTGTGTGGTTACTACGCGGCCGTGTGTCAATGGTAGATGGCCACCCTTTAGCAGTACCCATTTTGGTCCGAGTGACTGGATTTGATGCGCTATAGAGACGATGTCTTCGACGTTTTGAGGATCAGAGAGATTCAAGCCAGCGGTTTTAAGCAGCAGCTGTGCCTCGGGAAGGTTCGGAGTGAGAAGTGTAGTGCAAGGCAGGAGGTGTTGAATTAGTGTTGAGATAGCGGTTTCAGGAAGGAGCTGTGAGCCCGATGTCGACACCATTACCTTTCAATGTGGTCAGCTCACAATGAAAGCTATAAGAACTGTACCTAGAGAGCATCGAAATGTAATCTACTACATACAGGGTCAACAACAGTGGTGTTAATCTTATATCTCCTGAAAGCGTCTGCAGCAATCAAGATTGTCTCGGGGGAGGCAAGCATGCCTGTGTTTCATCAGCGCACTCATCAATCAGATAGTCCTTTCTAATCATAGTCTTACCAGTCTTGACCACATCCACACCAACATCTTCACAAACAGCGTCAATTTGCTTCCGCACGAAGTCCGGCGGCGTGTGGTGTATATCCTGTACGCCGAGCGTGTTCTGCGCAGTCAATGCAGTCGTAGCAGTCATAGCATAGCAGCCATGGGCCGCGATGACCTTCTGATCGGCTTCTAGTCCGCTGTCGGTGTGGCAGGATCGTTAGTGGTGTGTGGCTGATAAAGGGCGGATGCATGCACGCGTACGTACGCCCCACCCGAACTGTCCGAGCCAGCGATTACCAGAATGCGTTTCAGTGTCATTGTCGATCGAAAAGAGTATGAAGGTGTTGCTTTCCACAGGTCTGGACGTAGAAACAGGACTGCTCGTATCATTTTCTCCAGCCAGCCCCACCATCCGCGGATACGCGTACGCGAGCTCGACGTCATTGACTCACATCTTGTTGCTGCCGCAAGGCATGAAAGCTGCATGCCCGACGCTGTAGCGGGTTACTCACACGAAGTTATACACATGTGCGTATAATCCCTCTCAATATATAATGGGCTATGGTCACGTCGGTGCCAGCGGTATTGCCTGCAGAGGAACCTATTTGTGGTATGAACATTGCAGAACCACATTGTCCGGAAAAATATCGTACGTAACATGGACTCTGAAATACAATGGACGAATACATAAACGAGAAGATGTCGCAAGGGTTGCGTAAGCCGACCGGCACACATGTCGCCATCATCGTCGTTACGGTTTCCTAAGAGTATCGTCCAGCTTATTGGGCACGCAAATGGGGGCAACCCTACTAGACTGTTCTTCTTTGCCCCTTTCACAACCGACTCAGCATCCATCCACAATACAGCCACAATGGCTTGAGACATACCTGAAGGTTTTCTCGCATCTACTCTGCTTGAAACAGCACGTTTCCGGAAGCTAATCCTAATGACTTTGCGGAAAGCTGAGTGTAATCGACAAATTACACCGTTATACAAGTTGACCAGAGAAATATTAGTTGAAACGGTAGTATACTACTTCTTAAACAGGTTTTGTTGAAGCATGAGACGTTCTTCTGCAACAGTAGCTTATTCTTCTTTGTTTGCTTCAACTTGCGAGTTGCGTTCATCGACACCATAGTGCTACCACAGTCCCTTGATTTGGGACACACGCTGGGTAGGCTCAAAAACCTCGCTGTTATCCGTTGTGTTTGTCCTTGGCACACCGCCGCTGTCTGTAAATGTTGGGAAAGCCGATGCGTCGTGGTTGGCACTCGCATCCCAGCCTAACGTTTCTTCTTTATCATAGTCAAGAGGTGCCCACGCTGCATCTTCGTCCTCCGGAACGAACAGGCTGTCAGAATCCTGACGGGCAGGCTGTGCTTGCGCTGTGGAGGCTTGGCGGGATCCTGGATTCCGTAGTCGGCCGGACCCATCGCGTCGTGATGCTGGTTGCATAGGCGGAGGCATGTCAGATCGGAAGCCACGACCCTGTCCGCGTTCTGATGTGTTCGTTGATGCAGTGCGGGATGTTTTTCTGCTGCTCATCGCTTGCGGCGCAGGTGTTGGCGGAGCTCCGTTGTAGTCGCCCGAAGTCATTAGCGTGAACTCACAAAGCAACCCGTCGCACCCATAGCTGAACTGTAGCGGTCGCGTTGGTTGAGAGTAAAAAGCCCTCAAGCTTGTCTTCAGTGTATCTGCATGAACAACGATCGCTTTGAAGTCTTTGACGCTGATAATGATATGCATGCCCGGTTGCACAGTGAATCGTTCAAAATCGGATGTGTGGACCGCGACAGCAGTGACAAGTGGATGCTTTAAGATCTCCTTCCCATTCGAGATCTTTTCTGTGTAGCTCTTAAAGATGCAGCGGCCGTCTCCACTAGTAAAAATATCGAGCATTTCAGTTTTGGTACCAAAGTACTCAACATATTCCTTCATAGCGCCGGCATTCATGTTCCACCTGTTTCTCGCTATACTGCGATCAAACAGCGCGTGCATAATGTCGACAGCTTCATACGTGAGTTTGTAGGTCTTGATGACGCCCTGGTTGCACACCATCTTGACGATGAATCGACATTGTGTCTCGTTCTCCCGCTCTTGCACGCTAACTTCACAGCGATCGATTGCGCCGTCGCGCCCCAGTGGGTCATACAAACGGCTTTTGAAGACGGATAGGAGTGCTTTTGTGTACATGCTGCAGGTAAAGCGGCCGTCAGGTCCGCCATGGGTTGGCACGCACTTGTAGTTGGCGAAAAATTGCCGGCCATCTAGCGTAATGGCGCCGTAGGCGGATTTCGAAGAGTTGAGAGCGGTAAATGTGAACTGATGCAGAACGTATGAGATGCCAAACTGAACAGAACAAGAGCGGCAAACCAACCTTTTCGCGACGCGCTTCGATTGCCACGGTCTCGCTGAACTTGCCTAGGCACACGAGCAGGTCATGAATCTTAGACGCGGCCTCCGGTGTTAGGGTGAAGTTGAGGGTAACCATTGTGTCTATCCGGAAATGCTCGCATCCTAGTGAGATATTGGTGTCGGATCGCGAAGAGCCACCGAAAGCGGAAAGAGCGCGTCAAAATCGCGCTAGCGTATTGACATCATCGCGCCTACTTCTACGGGGACAGCAGCACACCCAGTCACTTTCTTGAGAGCGACTCCAGTCATTATCGATTTAATCAATATGACTCAGTCAGCACTCCCAGACGATATTTTGCATCTTCTGTGCGAAGAACTTGCCAATCAAGAACAATTCGACACGCTCTTTAACTGTGCTTGTGCCAGCCGTGCTCTCGCCGTACCTGCATTGACTTATCTGTACAAGTATGTTGCACTGGGCTCGCTAATTGATCGCCACTTTACTAACACAAGCCTAAGATCCCATCATCTGGCTCCTGTCCGAGGCGGGGGAGAAGATCTCTATGGTTTGCCAGCTGCTACCAAGCTTCTTACGATACAGAAATGGTCAATTCTCTGGCGTTCAATCGTCGCATCCAGTCTCGACGTTACACTTTTCCCATACTGTCGTTACATCAAGTCATTAGACTTTCGCGATCTGGGATATCTCCTTGACGATGATCAGTTCCGTGCGAAGGTCTCCAAGTAAGCAAAGCTCCCTAATAGGCATCGCCAATTCTGATCTCGATTCAGGCAATTCTTCTCGGGGCCGTTGAAGCAATTCGAAAAGATTGAAACAGGGACAAACATCAAAGGCAGAAAATACACTCGAATAAAGACGGCGGATATAATCGATGCAATTGGCGAAGGTATGACTAATGTGCAATGCCGTCAGGATGTACTAGTAACATAGAACAGTAGTTACGCAGCACACTCCAACACTCGAGATGATCAGTGGTGAACGCAAGTGGACCTGAATTTCTCTGATATCGCGAATGATCTGACAAAATTTAGTACACCCTGGCGCTCTTGTGCGATGGACGCCCCGCCTTCCTCGCCTCTCAAGCCTCGAACTATGGGACGGAAAGCCTCTAGAGGATGAATTGGTCCACGCGTCCATCAACAACCATTGCCCACAATTTAGATCTCTTATGATCTATACCTGGGTCTCCGAAGACAACGATCACAAGTTCGCCAAATTCCTTTCCTCGATGCGGCCAAACACACTCGAGACACTCCAAACGATCAGCGACGTCAAGGCAGGCGCCGAAACACTCCTGGCTCTCAATCACCATGGAAACTCACTCGAAGATCTGAGACTATGCGTGTCTAACGATTCCATACCGCATCTGTCGTTACTGCAAGGATGCACAGCTCTGAAGACACTTCGCATCGAGGATATCCATGGTACTGTAGACTTGGAAGCAACAGAGCACGATATCTTTCTCGAAACAACCGCCTGGTTACGCAAGTGCGCCGGCCTCCAGCGACTTAGCTTCTCGAAATTGCAATCCGGAGCCGCGCTCATCACGCCCGTGCTATTGGAAGAGAAGATACAACTCAGCAGCCTGGAGATAGATTCGTACACATTGAAAGATCACAAGACGTTTCACCAAGCTCTGGTACACCAACAATCATCCTTGAGGGTGCTGTTTCTGAGTGGCGATACTGATGGCATGTTTCGAGACGACTTGGACATCCTCGTGGACTCCTTAAAACAACTGACAGAGTTGCGGGATCTGCACCTCATCCTCCCCGAGGTCTTGCGGGACGAACATCTTATCACCATCATCGCTGATCTCACTCTGCTAGAGGATCTATACGTCAGCGGTTTGGAGCTAAACGACATTGTACTACCTCATTTGGCGAGTCTACCGAACCTTCGCACCGTCACCATATCCGGTATATCGAAATTCACCATGGATGGTCTCCTAGATTTTGTATCAAGGCTGGGACCGAGCAATCAAGGCATCCGTCTTTCAGTAGATATGGCGGACACGGATACGCTGCTTTCGGAAGACGAACTGACCCTAATAAGAGATAACCTTGTGGAGAAGGCTGGTGGTACGTTGGAGTACATGGCACTTAGAGGTACGTGTTCGCTTGATGGACTTGCGACAAACAAGGCATTCTGCTAACCATTTGAATGAAGACCCGAACGTTCCTGAGTTTGAAAGCGACTCTGACTGAGGTTGTCTCTCAGTTCTTTACGACACTACGAAGAGTGATGAATAGTCGATCGATTTTCACATTTCAATAAGATCATTTCAATGAGTTTCCTATTGCACCATGGTTGGTGAAAGAAATAGCTTTTCTCAACTAGCTTGATCACCAACAATGATGAAAGTGGTCTAGTCCTTCCTTGTTGCAAGGAATGTAAGATCTTAATCTATCCACATATGGTTCCACCTCATGAAAGAAAATGTGGTATATCGTAGGAATAAGCTGTGAGGATCTTGTGTACTTATTCCATTTCGGTTTCACTGTTTTCTTGGTCTCCACTGAGACGCTCACGCAGCGCTGGAAGCCTTCTCTCGTAGATGTCTCGCTCCAGCTCTGGTAATCTCTTAAGCTTCTCGATGAAGTCCGAGCTCAAGTTATCGTCGTCCAAATAGATCCACCAGTTCTCCGCGATATACATTGCCAGATAATCCTTTAGCCTCACTTGCGAGGGAAGTGCAGTGTCTTGCGAGACATAGACCTGATATGCGAAAACCAAGACGTCCTGCATTTCTGGTTCTATGCATCCTTCCAGCTTCTCGACGACATGATCCATCATGTCTGACATGCCCAACTTCTCCGCAGTAAACCATGCCGACACGCATTGTGCAAATGCTTCTTCCATTTCGCCGCCATCTTGAGGGTACCGATAACCAAAACCACCGCTTTCAAGGTATTCTGCTGCGAAAACGAAATCTTCTGGGTCGATCTCGACAAGAGCAGGGTGTTGGAGGTTCCATATCCCATCGTCGTTGTGGTCAAAGAGGTTGACGCCAAACCTAGGATCGCGAAAGTATGGGCGATTCCATATGCTTTCTTTCTGCAGTGTGCTGACTTGGGAGTTCGGTCCAACGAGAACTTGGACAAACCCCTTGCTTTGAAGACTGGGCTTTGTTAGCCGAGGAATCTACAGGTCTCGCTAACAAACATACATTTCGCCTTCAACGGCATCACTGATGGGTTCTCTACGGCCACGATCCAAGCCACTGAGAGTCCTGTCGAAGAAAGATGTAAACAAGTGCGAGGAGCCGCCCGTATCAACAGGGGCAATAGTGCGCTGATTACCAAGACCTCTTGCTGGGATAGGTGGTGATATAGACGGCGTCAGCAGCTTCGCATTTCTTACAGTTGCTTCTTTGGATTGCTTATCGTAGAATTCTTCTCGACTTAAGCGGAGGGCCTTTCTCATTTCTGGTTCCGAGCATGTGTCTCCATCTGAATCAGTTGCTTCACTTTCCGAATATTCAGCATCGCTGGTCGTATTCGTTACTTGTTCTCGCCAGTAATCGAGACCCAGTGATGCTTCAAGCGCATTGTTCGCCATTTCGTAGGCGTTACCCAAGCCGGGTGTGTTACCCACAATCTCTTCGTGCCTGAAGGGTACGAATGGATCGTAGTTGCTCATTTCCGTGGTAAGCGCCCAGCGACTACTTATATTAGCGAAGCTAAAATATCCCTCAAGATCTCTAGGCTCTTACAACTCTAAATTGTCGCCCAACTTCAACAGCAGCGTTACGTACCCAGCCGGGCGGGCGCGCATAACCTCTTTTGGTGCCATGTCATCTGTACAAATCACTGCCGGCCATAGTGGAAGGAATATCCCGGACGCTCCGTATTGTACAAGGCTACCTGGTGAAGGATGCATAAACATTATTCTTCTGAAGCAGTATCGCGATTGTGTTTCGTGAGTCAGCGGAGTAGGAGTAGCGCTGATGGTATGTAGAGGCAGTGACACTTGTAGCTCAGACACGTGTCTTCTGAGTGAGTGAGAAAGGCTGGATCAGAAGGATCGTTCGATTGATCAAATGGAAACCTGATATAAGTAGACATGGCGTTGACACGTTCTCGGTGTAAAGGCGGCTTCGAGCAAGAGCCGCCATGCCAGGTGAGAGACAAGAACAGATCTGAGAAACTTTCACACACTACAGAAACCCAAAGAGCGTCTACTAGATGATGCATAGCGATGCGGCAGCTTATAAGATAGGTGCTGCTATCTCGAAGTATATAGCGTGGTATCGCGTTCAAGTGATAGAAGGGGATGCGGAGTTCATAGCTCAGATCTCGGAGGTTGACTAAGCTGCCCGCAACAGCGAATCCAAGGACAATCTGGCTTCAACATTCTTGACCACGGTTCCACGACGCGCGAACTACTGTGACGTCTGCCTCTGTCTCTCTCCGAAAAAACAATCGCTCCAGATAAACACTCCCAAGAACGCGACTTCACGACGCCCTTGCGCGCTCCACCTCCCAAACCAAGATCGACCAACGTACCTCTGCCTTCGACCTCCATATCAACACACCCGAGCCGCAGCAATGCTGGGCCTCGCCAACATGCAGCCGCGGCAACTCGCCGCACAAGTCCTAAACTTTGCGCTGGTCCTCTCTACCGCTTTCATGATGTGGAAAGGGCTCTCCGTAGTCTCCGACTCGCCCTCACCTATCGTGGTCGTCTTGTCAGGATCCATGGAGCCTGCGTTCCAACGAGGAGATCTACTATTCTTGTGGAACCGAGGGGCAGACACGCAAGTGGGCGAGATTGTGGTATATAACGTCAAGGGCAAAGATATACCCATCGTGCATCGCGTCGTGAGAAGATACGGAGGAGGGTAAGTTACGTTTTCTTATCTTTGCGCTGGCTGTGTTTGTTGGGGAGGGCTGAAGAAGCTTGGCTCAGCTTGCATATGCTCAGGCTGACTTGACTCCTAGCAAAACACCCCTCCGCCTCCTGACCAAGGGCGACAATAACCTTGCAGACGATACCGAACTCTACGCCGCCGGCCAGTCCTTCCTGAACCGCAAAGAAGACGTCATCGGAAGCGTTGTCGGCTTCATACCTTTTGTCGGATATGTTACCATTTTGCTGAGCGAGCATCCATGGCTGAAGCAGGTCATGTTAGGTATGATGGGTGTGATGGTCGTTCTGCAGAGAGAATAGTAATTGCGTGATGGTAGAGGATCTTCCTCTGTTTCGAGATATTTGTCTCTGACGGGCATGTGGACAGGATGCGTGGGACGAGTGCAGTTGACGTGCTTCGTACCCAACACCTATTCCATGCTCATCTGCTGCCGTAAGATGGCAAGGCGTGCAGACCATACCCAACGATGTTCTGGTGGTTCCAGACTCGAAAAAATAGATATACCCACTACTGCGCAGCTACAGCCCATCGTATGCTTTGATTCAAGGTCTCCAAACTATACATCAGGTTCTTAACATCCTTCCCTTTTGTTCCAACGAACAAATCCAATGATTTCCAACAAAGCCACATTGCTGTTCGCGCCTTCCTTACCTCTGCCACAATGACATCGACCACCATTTCCTCAGCATCCTCAGACCTTCACTCCCACGCGACACCCATGGCAAAAACAACCCCACATACCTCACTATTACAGCAAAAAGGAAGCACTGCGCCGTACGGGGTTTGACTGTCTCGCTGTTAGCTCTATGATTCGAATGGGCGTCGTCCATGTACTTACACCCGTGATCCCCGCCTCCTTCGTTTGATGGGAAGGCGATAGCATACCACTAGCCCAACGGCGCTTTGGTGCTACGATAAATTGATGAAGGAGCGTCGGACTGAAAGTATCATATACACAATGTGTAATTGGGTGGGCGCACTGAGAAGGTGAGAGACAATGGGAGTACATACGAGAAGCCTGGGAAGGAACAACTACCATGGATGCGGGTACCCGGTTGGGCTGTGTAGGGTAGGATGACGGCTACACGTCGCTTGGAATGAAGGAACCAAGGGTTGCTGTGGATAGGACGGGTCCATCACGTTGTCATGCCCTGACCCTAACATGAGGCAAGACAGTAGTGTCAACATCAGGAACCAAGTTGGGGTTTGAGCTATCACGAGCATGCACCGTGCTACGCTCAGGCATAATCACAGGAGTATCACTATCGCATAGCAGACAAGTTACCATAGGAGCAGCAAATATTTTCTATACCGCAGTTGCTAGTGTACATAGACTTGGTCATGAGCTTCGTGATGTTCCTTCACAACGTCAAGAGTAAGACGCCCAAACATCATGACCGCCCGCCATCAGCGCAAATGGTACTGACTGCGGCCGTCCTTATCGAAATGAACCACAGATCGGCTAGCCGAAGACCTTCCTCCGCAAGAGATAACGAACCCATTAAGAAGTAGGAAGATCACAAATGAAATGAGAGAGGCTTGGTAGCCTAGGCCTCCTATGACAAGACATCTTCAGCGTTGTTGGTGGAAGCACGAATGAGGTGCTGGCCTCTACTCGGACTCCTCTTCCTCTTCCTCGCCGGCCTGATAGCTGTTAGTCATGCTGTCATAATCTCCACGTGAATACAGAAACATACCTGGTAAGCGGCCTTCTCCTCTTCGTAGCGCTTCTTGTCAGCAGCAGCCTTGGCCTCGTAGGGAGTGCGCTGCTTCTCGTTCAGGGCTTTCCACTTCTCGCCAAGAACCTTGCCGACCTCGCCTGTTCAATGTTAGAGAAAGCTTGGAGATGAGCATGAAGGGCAGACATACCGAACTTGATACCGGGGTTGTCCTCGCGGACCTTTTCACGCTGCTCGTTGGCGAAGAACATGTATGCGGAAAGACCACGCTTGGGCGCGTTGGGGTCTGTGGATGTTAGCACGAAAGCGTGCGGATGCACGTGAGATGCGTACCCTTCTTCTTCTTGCCGCCATCAGCCTTGGACTTGGGCGCGGCCTTGCGGGTGGTCTTCTCCTTGGGCATGATGTTGGTTAGGTGGTGTATGCGGCTGTTGTTTGTTGTTAGCTGCTGGTTGGGTCGCAGTGGTGCTATGCGCGTGAGGTGACGCGGTTGCAAAACACCACAACACAAGGCGGTGATGCGCGATTTTACAGTGAGAGAAGATGTGGGTACTTACAGAAGCTGCTAGATACGAGGGAATTGGAAGGGTTGACTGATGTCTGTTTTGCAGTCAGTATGGGCGTGGTATTGAGTGCTGGCGACGGCGACGAAGAATCAATCGAACGCGATGACGTTCGGAAGATGGAAGAAAGAAGGCTGGGAAAGAGCTAGTTGGGGGAATTGGGGCGGGGGAACGCGTGGAAAAAGGGTGTGGTTGCGAAAAGTGATTCTGGTGAGGTTGCGACTTGGGCAAAATACAGGCGGACTCACCAAATGTCTTTGCGGGCGAAAGTTGTATGGGCGGCGGATTTGTTAGGGGAGGAATTGGGTGAGGGCTCAGCAGCACATTTTGTGAGAGGGCAGGCGCGCCTCCCCGAACAACAGAGCTGCTTACCTAAGGTACGAACGAGGCAGGCACGCTTGTTTTGCTACTGCCATAGCACACGCACCCGGACCACAACCCCTCCTTCATCCAACCACTGCTGCGCTCCCTCACCGCATGCGACAGTGCGGACGACGGCAGTCTTGGATGGCTTCGCTGTGTCTCTTTGACATGGCACACGTTCGCGTCCGCGTCAGTCGCCAGAAGACTGCGCTGCTCGTCGCCGTCGTCTCCTTTGCACGGCGGCGGGCTACACGGCGCATCCCTGGGCGCGGAGGCGCTGCCCTTCGTTCTTTCCTGGCGAGTTTCAAGTTTGGTTAGATTGCACGCAGAAGCACACGCTCTACCATTCGTTGGACGCATCCATCAGAGGCGGCCCTTGACGTTATCATTCATAGCGCGGCTGGCTGATGTTCTTCCCCGAGCACCAAAGCACCCAGCATCCAGTCCCAGTCGCGCATCCTGCCCGCCCCCTCAGACTATGTCCGTCCTGCAGCCCGTTTGATGTTCCTAGCAGCTGCCCAAGACCATGAAGCAACATGTCAGCCTGCCTCGCATGCCACGCTCTGCACCACAGCCCGTGGTAGTCGTCTCCCTCAATGCCTAGGCACGCCATGGTCATGGGCGGCGGCCTCTGCACCCGCTTCCGGCCACAGCGGTCTGGCTATTCACAGCGCCCGGACCGAGCTCGGAAGCCGTCACTAGGTTCACCCAAGACGCAACTCGACCACTGCTCACGTCCGACGGTCAAAAAGTCGACTTCATTCACCTAGAAATGCTAGGCACTCAGCTTGCTCTGAAAGTTTCCGTGTGCTTCCATGTAGATCCATCGCCCTGGCAACAGCCATGACGTTCATCATCAACAAACATCGCTACCTACCACAGTAGCTTCTCCCACACTTCCCAATGTTATCAAGAGCTGTAGCCACGAATGGCCCTGTCATTGTCACTCAATCGTCTTCATCCTCCAAGACGAGCTCGGTCAGGCCCTCGTCTGCAGCCCAATTGATCCCGCTGCCTACTATCATGGCCGACAATATACCCTTCAGCGTCTTCGCCCTTCGCCTTGAGTCCTTGAGCTCCTTGTCGACTGCATCGACTCGTTGGCGTAATTGTGCGTCTTCAATGTCATGCGCCGACTGCGTCTTCATCTCTTCAGCTAGAGCAAGCATCGTTTCTGCGAGTTCTTCATGTCTTTGGTTTTCCGTCATGTTGCTGTGTTCGGCTGTGCTCTGCGACCGAGTTGTGTGAGCAAGCCTCGACGTCAGAGTACCATGCATCATGAAAACAGTATCATTCTCGGTGACCAGCGGCAGTATGCGTCTACACAACATCAGACCATGATCCAGAAGTGTCTTTGCGATAACTCACTTCTCTGCAAACCCAGTCTGCTCGCCCTCATAAACGGCTTTCAGGACAGGATCCATTACTAGCACGTTGTGTGTGATTTTGTTCCTTATCTCGTACTCTGCCCTCGCGTCCATAGCTTCGCGCTGCGCTACAGTCAGGCGCCCCTCCAGCAGGTCATCTGGGGTTGCTGAAGCGTCATGTGCGTCTGCTATAAAACGCAGTTAACATTCTCTACTCCCAGACTATACCAGTTGTGAGACGTGCCTGATTGTTGTGCTTCAATAAGACTGTGCTGCAACTCAAGTTCCTTGAGCTGATCGTAGAGCTGTAGGGCTAGCTTCTCCGCCTCGGAAAACGCGAACGCGTCGCTGTGATTTGTTTGTAGCAGGTCCGCGTAGTCGCTTGCGTCTTGTATTTTAGACGCCACGTCCGTCATGTCAACACGGCCTCTTGCCGCCATGTTGCTATCGCTTTGATTCAAGTGATTCCAAGTTTGCGACCGAGACCATGTTCATCTGACCGAACGCGATCGTCTATCTAGTTCCCTATGATGCAGCCTCGCTAATGCGCCGATCCCTGCATGAACCATCCTTGGCGGTATCTGGTAACCATGTGCTCACGCCTCAACTCTCCAAGCCACAAACTCCTCTTGCACAGTCTCGACAGGACTCCACCAAGCGGGAGGGCAAGGCCGAATGTCGCTACAGATTGCTGTAGCTCATACGGGCCAGCGCCTTGACGCTGATCCCGTTGCCTTTGCTTCTGTTGATGCGCTCAAGCACTGGATCTCGAGGGTGACAGACATAGCGCCCGAGCAACAAGTCCTACTCACAACACAAGGCAAACATGTCAAGCTGCAAGCGCTCTTGACCGAGGTACGAATCTCTCACAGGCGATGCATGAAACATGCTAATCCCTCTTCTACAGAAAGAGATATTCGTCTTCAGTCGCGAACTCTCCAATAATCCCCAGGCTGCCATATCCTCGACGCCACTGCCCGATGCCTTCCAGCCCGACGATGCGCCAAACCACCTTGCGAAGAACACCGATCTCGGGGCATGGCAGGCTCTCTTCCAAGCCCGCCGCGATTGGGCGTTTGGGCTTCTCGAGAAGTCACACTCCATGTCCCATATCGCTTCGAATCACTTCGCCGAACAAGCCACCATCGAGAGAGGGACTCAGGTCGCCGTTGGAAACCACGATGCACACATCAAGGGTTTAGAGCAGAAGTACCAGGCAGCCAGGGAGTGGTACGATGGAGTCGAGAAGGAAGCTGGGGACAATATACGGAGACTTGATGCCGACTTTGAACAGCTGGGCACCGTTCCCGCCATCCTGAACTTCACGCGCTTCCTGGCCAAAGAGATGCGGTCTCCACAGAGTGTGCCCAACAACACCCTTGTTCGCAAGACCCTTCAGGAATTCCTCGACGTCGAAGCTGTCAAGAAGGCTACATCGACAAGCAAGCGTGTCCGAGAGTCTTTTGGGAAGCACATGGACAAAATGCGCATGCAGCTAGAGAAAATCGAGGCCGATTACAACGAGCTCCTGGGTGCCGTGGGACAGAGCCAGAGCCGATCCATCGCCGACGATTCCGAAGAGCCTACACGCCTATACAACGAAATCGATGCCGTCGTGAAAAAGGTCGAGTCTGACTTTGAACATGTCATGGGACTAGAAGCAAGCTCGAAATCCGTAGCGCAGGTATCTAAAATGGCATTGCTCCATACACGAAACTTTTTGCCAGCCATACAAGAATACAGCGTGGAGATGAGCGATCTCGTACGACGGGCTGTCGAGCAAAAGAATACTGCCATCAGAAACTCTGTCGAGAGTATGCAGGCCATCGCGAATATTGAGTCAGTTATTGCAACCATAGGTGCGCAGCTCGAGCAGATTAGTATACCACAAGATGGTGTCGCTGCTTTCGAGCTCATATCTCTCGTTGGTCGTCTGCCGTACATATACGGCACACTACTAATCGAAGCCGTCCGAAGACGCGAGTGGACAGAAAGGATGGAAAAGGATACATCCTCGCTCGCTGAAGAGATGGCAACTTTCCAGGAAGAAGAAGAGCGTCGGCGTAAGAAGTGGCTGAAGCCAATATCAGATGTTGTCAACCTGGACGCCTTGCAAGGTGGCTCGCTGGGATTCGAGTTGAACATACAACCTGAGAAGACCGTTTGGCCGATGGTTACCCGGGAAGAGCTTCTAGAATACCTCAAGGACTTGCAGAGGTTAGATGGACAAGAATCCGAAGCCGAAGCATTTGCCCAGGCTATCAAGGATCTTGACCGTCCTACGAAGCAGCAGATCAAGCGTGCAAAGAATTTCAAGATGGGTAGTGTCCATGAGCCGGCCTTTGGCAGGGCCTCACAACTCATGATGCGAGGTGATGATGAGCTGCGCGTGCTGAAGGAAGGTAACGCGAAGCTCGAGGATGAGCTAAAAGGTTACAGGAGTAGGGTCCGTCGGCTGGAGGACCTCGTACATCGTCAGAGTACCGTTAGCAGACTTTCAATAGGTGGCGCTCCGCCATCTTTTGGCATTCCTGATCCGGGCGACCCTTCGACGCCAACAGCCGAAGTCGCTTCACCTAGACCTCAAGAAGAGCTATCCCGACGCTCTTCGATTTCCTCTAGACGGTACTCAGCGAACACAGGACAAGAAGACAAGCGCCGTATTCTTCGCCTCGAACAGCAGCTAGCAGCAGAGAAGGAAGCTCGTACGAAACTCGAGAATGATGCTCAAGCTCGGAGAGACGACGATGCAGATCAACAACGCCGATTCGAGGAGGCCATGTCTACGAAGAATAACATCATGGAGAATATGAGAGCGCAACAAAGAGAGTTTGCCGACGAGCGTAAATCGCTTGAGGACGAGATTCGAGCGTACAAAGCCAAAATCGAAGAAGCCGAAGATGAACTGGATCGTGTCTTGGGTAGTCGAGACAACGAGCGAACGGGTGTGGATGCCAGAGTACAGGAGCTGGTGTTTCAGCTCGAGAAGGCGCGTAAAGACGCTGCCGAGCAGAGCAGACAAGCCGAAAAGCGCGTTGAAGCCCTACAAGCTGAACTCGATGAACGAAACGCCGTCAAGACGCGGCAGCTGGACTCGCTGACTGCAGCCTTTAACCATCTCTCTCCTGATACGAGTGTACCTGATGATCATTCCACACTCATCGCGCAGCTTGAAGACCTAGCGATTCGATCACTTGATCATCAGAAAGAACTCCAGCAGGCCCTGGCGATGGCAAAGTCAGACAACGAGAATGCTCATGCTAGGATCGAGGAGCAAGAACACAATCTCAACACTAAGTTAGCCGAACGTGAGAAAGAGGTTACAGCTGTTCGTGAAGAGCTTGACGCAGAGAGAGCTCGCGTTGCTTCTATCACTGCGGAACTCGAGGAGGAACGGAGTCATCTGCACAGCCTCCGCGAGAAGTTTGCTGAAGGCGAGACCGGCTCTGAAGCTCTGCGAAAGCGTGTTGAGGAAGAAGAAGCCAAGGTTGGCCGTCTTCAAACGGAGTTGGCGGAGAAAAACTCGCACGCCAACAGCCTGGATGTCGAGCTTATGCGGGTAGAGAAGAAACTGCGCAAGCTTGAAGAGGCTGATTCGTCCCGCACCCACCAACGTATGAATCGTGCGAAAGACCTCAGTCAACGTCTATACACACAGCATGAGCGCCTTATTCGTCTAGTTGAAGCACTTGGATTTGTCATCACCCATGAAAACGGTGAGATGGTTCTTCAACGAGCGTCTAGGCTCGGTGGCAGCACTATCATGACGGACACCAATGCGGGACTTAGTCGAAGTACTACTACGCCCTCGCCTACTCCTCTGAAGCGCTTCTTAGAAGATGTCGGAGATCTCCACTTCCTTCAGTGGACTGAAGCTACGAGTCCAGAGGAAGAAGACCAACGGTACCAGGAGCTTATTGAGAAGCTCGAGCTTTTCAACACCGAAACCTTTAGTGACGCCGTTGCGAAGCGAATGCGCGACATGGAGCACACGGCACGGAAGTGGCAGAAGGAGGCACGAGCCTATCGGGATAAGGCCCATCGCTTCCAAGCTGACTCACACGACAAGATCGCCTATCGTTCATTCAAGGAAGGTGATCTTGCACTGTTCTTGCCGACTCGTAACAATGCTCATCGTCCTTGGGCTGCCTTCAATGTTGGAGCGCCGCACTTCTTCCTTCGTGAACAAGACACACATCGATTGGGTGGAAAAGAGTGGCTTGTGGCGCGCATATCAAAAGTGGAAGAGCGCGTCGTCGACCTCTCCAAGACACTCGACGGTGCACCTCGAGCATCGTTAGACGGTCGTTCCGTCGCTTCCAGCAACGCGGTTTCATTCGAGGACGACAATCCTTTCGAGCTGTCTGATGGGCTACGATGGTACCTACTGGAGGCGACAGAAGAGAAAGCGATGGCACCTGGTACCCCAGGTATCAAAGGTGCGGTTACTGTGAAGAGTAGTCTAGAAACCGGACAAGGCGAGATGCAAAAGGCAAAGAAGAAGTCCTCCATGGATCCAGCAACTCAACTTGGAAAATCACTTGATAGTCGGCGCAGTAGCGGAACTAGCAGAAAGAGCGCACCATTGGTTGGTCGTCACAACTCAACAGAAGCGCTCTCCCCAGCTGAACGTCCCGACTCGAATCCTAACTCCGCCACGGCAACACGGGGTGCGAGTCCAGCTGGCGCACACGGTCCCAGCCATCTAAGAGAGACGTCGACGAACGGTGGGGACAAGTCAATAGACGATGGAAATGGAGGCAATGTGCGCGACCTACTTTGGGGACCTTAGGTTTTCGCTTCCTGTAAATCTAAGCTCCCCTAATAGCAACCATTCGTCAACGTCGCTGACACTACGACAGTCTTCTATCGCCCAGCTTCAAACTCTACGCAAGACCTCCGTGTCAGGCCCAGCCAATTCACGATCAGAGACATCTCCGACCAAGAACAGACCAGGAAGTTTAAGCGATCTGAGGGGTTCTCTTGCTGACTCTCGCAAGTCGCCGCTCGCGAGGAAAGGAAGTATATGGGATAGCTTCTTCCAGTACGATATTGAATACCAGGGCAAAGCGTCAAAGAAGTAGACTTCATTTGCAACAAGTCAGAAAGGGTTTTGTGCACATTATTCTCGCATACTCGTCATCGGGTTATCTGAGCATATCAGCCGGTGTTCACTGCTATAACATACAATTATTTGAGCATGGAAAGTAACCCAAGCATAACAATGGAGCAGTATCGCTGAGGTATAGCTGATTGTGGGTTCTTCTAATATTGACAGTGGTACAGCATGTATCTTATAGATATGGCACCGTGATACTGGTCCAGAGAAGCTGAACGCTGAACCTACGTCATAGCACCTTGTTGTCTTTCCACATCCTTTGTTGCGTGTCTCGCCAAGACGTCCCGGTGCTCCATATTTTCCGGTTATCAGCTAAGGCGTTCTTACGTAGTATACCCGAAATAGCAGTATTATGTAGATCCTGTCTATAGTAGCTTCGACAGAAAGGCTATCTTCGATTCTGTTTGGCCGGTTCGTATTTTTTGTCCACAAGCGAGGCTGTGTTCCTGATCCCATTGTTTGCCAAGAGCACTACTATATGACAATGATGTGCTACGAGGTACGCCTAACACTCAAAAGCAAGGCGGATGTGGTGTAATGTTCTAATACTGCCTGGGTGGAGTGTATAAAGAAGGAGGAAGTCACTGCAACCGCTATGCCTCTACTGTTGAGATAGCTCGCTTTCCCCCCTAAACACCCACCACTATGTCTACTCTTATCAAGCACTCGCTCTTAACTTCAGTGCTAGCTACCACATCCTTTGCTCAAAACACCTCTAAACCAGAATCTCAATCTTTGACATGCGACGATCTCTCTGAAAGCCTGGCATACAACGCTTCCATCATCCAGAATACAACGGCCCTAAACCTCGTATGGCTTGGAGAAGAAGAGAGGGTGGCCATCACAGGAGACGACCAAACTACTTGGACAATCTCGTCGTACATTGGGCCTGGGTATAACGGCGGCATGGCGAAGTACGACGAGAACGAAACCCAAGCTGTTCTATGGCTTGACACTGGAGACTCGAACATGGAGCGTCTAGGCGATATAATTGGCCTATGTCATAGCTTTGTTCCTTTGCAGAACCGCACCACTGGAGATTTGACGTGGAGTAGAGAGGTATTGGAGAGGGCCTCGGAAGATGATGGGGATTGCAAGACCATGTTGGGAACAGAGTGTGTAGAGGCGCTCGAGTCATGGTATCGAAGACAAGGACAAGCTGCATGGAACGATGACCAGTACCCGCCCTGCTCTGCCATCCAGAACACTATACCTTCTGAATGTGAAGGCATGCTATCTGAGGCTGTGACGATGGGTAGGTTCTAGGTCTGTGGCAACGAAGAAGCCCAAGTTAAGCTAATTGCTGTCACAGATGTTGTCCGCCTCAACACTTCCGCTGAAGACCGCATTTGGAAATGGGACCAAGGCATTAACATAACTTCATTCTCCGATGACGTCACTGTACCTACATGCGGCGACCGAAATCTCAGCAGCAGCTGGGGTAACAGGATCTACCAAACGATTGACTACGACGTAGCGCTTAACTTTCCCATTGTGGACATCATGACTTTCTATCCTACAGTCTCCAGTACCAGAGGAGGCAGCAGCCGGGAAACTCATGCGAAGGTGGTTTGTTTAAAGCCTGAAAATATACAGGAGGGAAGTCGGGCTCCGAGGAGTGTGAAAGAGGTACTTGATGAGCACTATGGCCCACACGATGACGAGTCCGGTGCCGAGAGAGTCCTTGGACGAGGTGGTGAGGCTGTGCTAGCGTTGGCTTCTAGTATGGGAGTGGGACTTTGGCTCCAACTATGAAGCATCACTTTCTAGTCAATGAAGCGTACGTACACAACTCAATCATACCAAGAGCTCGACAAGTGCCGATATGTACGTATCCATCGAGAAGTTCTTATCCATACCCAGAACTCTGGACGGCAACGGAAGGATCGGAATCGGCGTCAGTTCCAAACTGCAGCGCCTCGCACAGGCAAGCTTCCATGATTAAACTGCTCTCCCGGATCCTCACCCACATACATTTCACCGGATACAGTGATGGCGCGATGCCGAGGCGTAGCCAAGCAGTAAGCTTACTTTTTGCGGGTTGGAATTGGTATCTAAGGTGACTCGACAATTATTTTACTGCCGATTGCCGTTGTCCACAATGAAAGAAGTAACCATTTGACTACAACCCGTAGATTGCCGGTTGTACAAAAAGTATCGTCCATGTAGCACTAGCACTGTCCAGTAGTAGAATGACGTTGCACTCGCAGCTAGAAACCGGTCGTAACTCTTCGCTGTAATCAAGCCATGGAGGATTACTAGCACGCAGATTAGTGATTGCTGCACCTGATAGCCTTGTAGTATACATGTGACGTGGAGTTAAGAGAGGCTCTAGGTAATGGAGATGCATCTCTATTTGCAGGTATCAGGGATTCTCAGATATCAGGACAGGTCCTGAACGTTCCACCAGATTTGGGATGAGGTCGTACGGACCAGAACAGGCTCGTCGAGGGCTGTTTTTCTGAAGCTTAGAGCATCGTTGCTTACCTATACGTCTCCCATTCCTTACAGAGAGCTGGTCGGGACGCAACAAGGATCATGTCTTCTTCGTCATATTTGAGACGCATGAAATCCTTTGCAGCAATGAGCATCATTGTCCGAAACCAGCATTAAGACTGCAACAAGGAGAGCATCGACTTCAAACTCGATTACGGTATGACTCGAAAGTCATGCTGTCTGTGTCGCGTGGCTTGTGTATCTGTGCTGGCACCAGTGGCATGTATGCCGGAACAGCTAGCAAGGCCGCCAGCACCGCAGAATAAGACTTGGAGCTTGGGGTGGTGTAATAGCCACAGGTTTGGAACCGTCATTGTCTTGCCGGGTCTACACAAGTTACACGACAATCTGGGCATACACACTTTGTCAAACATTCTCGATAGGTCAAGAAATGCCTCGTGGCTGAGTAGACACTTGGCTAGGCAGCACATATAACGCATCTTTAGCAGCCTGTACATGGCCTTGCGACTTGGAGTAGCATGCCGCGTGATGCTACGCGAGTGTTGGAGTTGGTCACGAAGCGGGGTCGAAATGTGAACGAAGATCGGATCCAAGCCAAGGCGGGGCCAAGGTGTTTAGTCTATGCCAAGGAGCGTGAGAGACGCGTGAGGTGAGCGGAGCGAATGAGCAGGCGTTGCGGGGCGAGCTGATGCATGAAGGCGTTGAGGCTGTGCAGGTGGGCCGATTACGATTAGGGCGCTCCTGTCATGGGTCCTGACACACTGACAATTTAGCTTTGATCTGGCGTTTCTGTGGTTTCCCGACCCCTTGGGCGGCATGCTCATTCAGAGTAATATGGATGCCTGAATGATGCGGGTAGTTGAACTTTGCGCAGGTCCGTGATGACGGGAATATACATGAAAGGGTGAGGATCAACGACCAGGGTTGCAACGGCTATCCTGCTGCATATGGGAGTTGTCTGACTGATCGCACTATCGGCAGGCTTGCTACTATGCACCTTGGACATGGATATTGTTGTGTAGCCTGTGATAAAGCGTGTCTTACCGGACTGTTGCATGTGTAGCCGTGTTTCTAGTCAATCATGATGCACGCGAGCGGCATCCTAGCATGGGGCCGTTGTTGACGTCTGTGTTCCACACCGTGGGCAGAATTCAAGATAAGTGCCGGGTACATTTGGGTGATTGCTTCTTTCCATGAACATCTGATTTGGGGCAGCAAGGCGAGAGGGAGCTGCATTCAGCTAAGGCGAAGCGAGAGAAAATCATTCTGTGGCACGGTGATGCACTTGACTCTTGATTTGTGATCTGGCGATGGCGGATGAAAAGTAGCATCGGAAAGTGGAGCACGTCAAAGGCCACGAGGCATGACTTCATCTGAAATGCAATCTGGCCATGCCTAAGTGGGCGATCTCAGCATGCTCACCCGTAGGCGCTGACCTGGGTTTCAATATGTTCCGCTCGCTACCGGGCCGATGTGTGTTCGGCAGGCTTTGGGTGTGGAAGGCAGGGGATGATTTTTGGCAAAAGAGCAGCCCCCTTGTTACAACGTTGATTACCAGAGAGTCTGAGCGCTGTCGTGTCAGGGCAGTTTTCTATGATTGTCGCACGCGTGAGACAGGGGGGGCTAGTGCCAATAAGACTTGCACATTCCCACATGCTGGCTGCCAAAGGCTTTCAAAGGGTCCCTGACACTGCGAACGGAGCACGTCGTTATCTGAGAGCGGTGTGAAGAGATGCCACACGAATCCAGCGTTCCGGCACGGATCTGCTTATAACGCCGTTAGTGCAAGAGCCCGCGTTTCTGTCCCGGCGCCGCGGCGGGCATGAAGGAGTCGCCTTGTTTGAATCACGGGCGTTGCTAGGCTTGGGCACACCTGGAGTCCTGGACAATCAATTCAGCGCTAGAACCCCGCACCCCTGTCCGCCCAACACAGTGGTCCGTCGTGTTAAATACCATAATAGTCGCCCTCCCAGTACCGTTTATTCATAAACGCCAGCTGGACAAGACCGACTTGATCATCATCATCCTGCAGCGACTTTCCTGACTCATCGTCCGATTGCCTCGTCCGTCCGCTTTGTTGCCTGCTACAGTAAGCCAACCTTACCAAGCCACCGGCACCGAAGACGCAGCGTCATTCCACCAAGTTCCGAAGCTTGGGCTTGTCTAACACCGTCCTTTTCGCCGTTCCTGCCTCCCGTATCGCACTTGTCCGCTCTAAATTCCGCCGCATTTATCGTTCCCCGCCTACGATACACTAAGGAAGGAGGTAAGGGGTGATCGACCACGCGCGTCCCAATCAGCTCCTACGCCTTGGCGCACGGCATCCTACACTGTCAATCTCCACTTCACGGCCCTCCTGCACTTAAAACATCTGACCCGCCGCTTGTTTGCGAGTAACAGCAACCGCAACCGCAACCGCATCTTGCACCTACGCCGATACTCTACCATTACCACCGCCTTTCCAATTTTGGCCACTAGCGTCTACCCCAGATTGCCACCCGTCTTGATCTTGTGACCGCATCCCGCGCATCATCTCCAAGACCAACATCACGTCTTCCATCACGACGTCGCCATCAGCCAAAACGTCTTCAGACACCTGTGCCCACAAACGAATCTACCTCGACATTACTTGAACACGACGCTACAATGTGCGTCGCTGAACTCTGCGTCACGGTTCTTCCGTGCCAGCACCGCTGGTACCACCTCGTTCGCCCATGCAGCCCATCCAGCAATCTCTCCACATGCGGGAAGAAGCTGGGGATTTCAGGATGGGAGGTCAAGTGCGACCACTGCCCCTACTGCCATGGTCACGTCTCCGAGTTTGAGTACAAGCTCATAGGCGATGGACCAGCACCGCCAGTCGGCTCTCTCTCAGGACTTGCGCGCGCACACTCGACCTCTTTGAACGCAGCCCGTCGTGACATCCGTCTCGACAACATCACCCGAACCGACAGCGCTACCAGCGTAGGTAGCAAGAGCAGCTTGGTCACAGCAGCTTCTGAGAAGAACCGCGCAATGAACTCTCGACTTGACGCCTACTTCTTCCCCTCGGCTGAGCAGCCGTACCCCGCCGTACGAGAAGACGATGCCGAGAGCAGCAGCGCTACAAGCCCGAGCGACACATCAAGCAACGACCGCACAAGCATGCGACATCCATCAATCTCCATGCCGGCTGAGCCATACAAAGCCAACATGCTCTCGCGTGTCCGGCAGCGCACCAAGCGCATCTCCACCATCTTCAGATGATCAGACGGTTGATGCTTTACTCTCCTTGGCCACGTCAACTACACAGCCCACCTCTCAGCTCCTGGTGGTTCGCATAGCGTCGTTGGAGTCTAGACTGTGGCTGAAATGAGGAGTCGCTTCCCCATCGGATCCACTTAGCCACGTTCCTCGGCCCGGACAGTATCACCACGCTACAATCACATGCACATGCACTCCGCCGACAGCAGGTCACTAGCCACACCAGTCTGGTTTCGAGTCAACACACTCTCAACTCTCTTCACGACTACCAACACCCCACTCTTCACTTCTTGTATCTGCTTTTTCTCGATATCGCCTAGCGCGCTTTGGCCAACTCGTCTCATCTCACTTCTACTTCAGATACCCACACTGCTCTTACTTTCTGCGCGCGAAAACATGCCCTAGCGACGGGTACATTTGCGCACTCATTTCGGCCGCGGCGTTCTCACGTAAAAAAGGACAGGGAGTACTTCAGGCGAACACGAAGAGGGCAAGGGCAACCTGCGTTTACTTCCGCTTCTGTTTGGATTTATCAGGATTTCTTGGCGTTGGGCTGCCACGCAGCGACAGCGCAAAACGTTTGTGCGTCACAAGCACAGGCGTTTCCTCTTTTTCTCCCTCGCTTGTTGCTATGACTTACGAATGACTCAAGGGGAACGTGTTCTAGAAGCTAGTTCGTTACAAAATTTACATGTTTGCAAACAATTACGTGTGCGCCGTGCATCCAGTCAAAGTACTCCAAGCATTCTACTGTTCATTGCGAAAAGACCACGCGCCACATTTGTGCATGATCTTACGAATCCGTGCCACACTTCCGTGCCACACTTCCGCTCATATGCAGGTGCTGGAAAAGAAACGCTGTTCGGCGCATTAGTCTAGACCTTGTCTTTTGGTAAACACGCGTCACCGCTCTTCGAAGCTATGCTAATCGATATCCACCCGCGCATGCGGGCATGTACGCTAGGTACATTACGACACCCTTTGTTCGGCGCCAAGCCTCACAAGTGTATACTAATACACCGCATATTCCGCTCCGCCCGGATACCCGTTTCCTCCCGAGCAAGCATTATGAAGAGAAAAAAAGAGGTCTCATCTTGTGGCCAACCTTCTTCGCGTCGGTGAAGAATGCGTTTCTCGCCGAATACGACGCTTGACATTTTAGAAGCTTTAGTCAAACGTGCATGGATAATTTTCCAAAGCTTGTTGTGGGTCAAAATCTGGTTTGCGCCATGAACAACGTCTGCAGATCCCTACATGCCGGAGAAATCCATAAACTCTACAGAATATGAGGCAGACCGATCTACCCAAGAGGAACATTAAGCATACCAAGCTTACGATCAACATGCTTGACTTTCTCATCCTGCAGAGTGATCCATGGTTTGCATTTTGAACTGCATCATCCTGCTTTGAAGATCTGCTTTCACACTGGCACTTTCTTCTGGAGGGTGCCGTCTCGATACTCTGGTACACTTGGTAATCATGTGACTTCCTTCCCCTCTCGCCGAACACCCGAGTCGTGTATACCTAGATATAGAACTGGGCTGTGATAGTGAGCAGAGACGAAGCGAAGACGCTAATACTTCTCCTACAACAACTAAATTTCAACGGCAGCACAGACTACAAAACAAGTGGCAGATAAATGTCCACTGCACAAACACAAGCACAAACACGCAGGGTCAATATGATTGCCCATACGTCAACGTCACACAATAACAAGCCTTCCATATCATGACATAAGCTTCGCACCAGTGTCTCGAAACAAGCAATCTCACAGATCAAGCAATTGACGCCGAGAGATCGACCTGACTGGAAAGTTCCATTGATGCACATCATTCTTGCCGAGTGTGTGGTTTGCAGCAAGGGATGGTGTCAGTTGCGCCCTGATCGACAAAGAAACAAAGTTCGGCGACAACGGAGACATGACGATCATGTCACTCGGTGCAACGGAGAAGCACAGGTGATCAGACGCAGCGGTCGCGACACATCGCTAAGAACATGGGGTGCTAATGCAATCTGGTGTGGTTTTCGATAGTGGGATGATCGGTATAGTGGTTGGTAGGTAGTCGCTACGGGTAGGTAAGCCTCCTGGTGGCAACGGTTACACTGAAATCTTAGTTTACATGAATTTTCCCCACAATCAACTCCTTAGTGCAATAACCGGAGCACCTTGACCAGGTCCGCAGTGACACCCATCGCAGTGACTTCGCCGCCAGCACCGGCTCCCTGGATGATGAGTGGGTTGTCGCCGTACCGCTTTGTGTAGAATGCGATGATGTTGTCACTTCCTTTGAGTGCTGCAATCGGATGGCTTGTGTCGAACTTCTCCAACCCGACCTTGACCTTGTTGTTTGGCACGTCCACACTTCCTACAAACCGGATGACTTTGCCTTCCTTCTCTGCCTCGGCCTTGAGCTTCTCCATCTGGTCGTCGTACTGTGGGAGCTTCTCAAGGAACTCGTCGCCAGATGAGCAGGACTCGAGCTCTTTGGGGATGAGAGATTGTACGGGGAAGGATGTCGGCGATTCAACCTTCAGGCCAGCGAGGCGAGCTAGGATGGTTAGTTTGCGAGCGACGTCTAGGCCGTTCAAATCATCGCGAGCATCTGGTTCTGTGTAACCCTTTTCTTTGGCTGATGTGACTTCAGCTGAGAACTTTCCACCTCCGCCACCAAGAGGCTGGAAGGAGTTGAAGAGGAAACTCATGGTTCCACTGAAGACGCCCTCAATCTTTGTGACTTGGTCTCCAGTCTCAACCAAGTCCTTCAGTGTAGAGATGACAGGCAGTCCTGCGCCGACTGACGACTCGTGGAAGACGTAGCCACCAGCACCGTTCCCGTTGCTCGCAGCGTCAAATATCTGCGTCCATAGCTCATAGCTTCCAGAGAAAGCCTTCTTGTTTGGTGTTACAATGCTAATGCCTTTCTTCAAGAAATTGGGGTAGCTGTCGGCAACGTCCTGATTGCTGGTGTTGTCCACAAGTACCACCTTACCAGGCGCTTTCTGTAGGTATTCGCAGAGCTGAGGGAGAGGCAATGTGGGCTTGGACGTGTTCTGAAGCTCGGCTTCCCAGTTGGAGAGGGACTTGTAGTCGGCGTGGTAGACAGCTTTCTTGGAGGTGCTGAGCCAGATGAGAGAGAGATAGTACGGTGACGAGGGTGATTGGGAGAGGCGTTTGGAGAGGGCTGACAGCTGGGAGAGGAAGGCTTTGCCTACACCACCGGCACCTGTAATTCTTAGCCGTACACATGTGAAATAGAGGCTCGTTGCGCGTACCGATAACGGCGATGAATACTTGACGAGGCAGAGGCATGGTTGCTTTGGTGTGGTCAATTGGATGTATTAGACTCTTACGGAGAAGGTGAAGTATTTCTAGACTCTTCAAGGACGAGAGGGAGGATAGTCAGACTCGAGAAGAGAAGGGAGCGTTGACTTCTGCGGAACCGCCAATTTACACGGCTTCGACGTGGGGTAAGCAAAACAATCGGTGGGGTAGCTCAGTGACGCAACAAGCTCAAAGCTCCGACGCCGACATCGCCTCGCCGCGTCTCAGCCCTACGCGCTCCACCACGCGACGAGCATCAGCCCAATCGACTCAATCTTCAGCCCCCACCATGTCATCCAAAGACGCACATCTATACGGTGCCCGACCAAAGGGACGCACAAAGGCCAAGGAAATCTCCAGCTCCAGCAGCCTCGCTTTCTCATCGACCCTCTCCAACCTCATCAAGAACTCTTCTACCGAATCGAACAAGCCCACCGCAGGCCGCGCACGCCCGCAGAAGGAAGACATCTTCAAGACCCACAACAAGAACGTCAGAAAGCGCGCGTTGAAAGATTTGGAAGACACGGATTTTACACAGAAGCATCGCGGACGGACAACTGAGGAGAAAGGCGAGGATGAAGTCGCATGGAAGCGCACAAAGCGGCGCATGGAAGAGAAAGCGCGTCTGTACGACGCCCTGAAGCGCGGCGACGTAGAAGACATTGACGACAGATACGGCGTCGATTTCGATCGCAAATGGGCTGAGCAGCAAGAAAAGGGCGAGGCAGAACACACCACAACGTCAGAATCAGAAGACGACGAAGAAGAAGAAGAAGAAGAAGAGGAACTCGTAGAATACACGGATGAATTCGGTCGCACACGAAAGGGTACGCGTGCAGAAGCTGCCCGCGAAGAGCGTCGAAAGCGAACCCTTGCTGCCGACGAACCCGACCGTTTCACCGCACGACCTAGTATGCCGACCAATATAATCTTCGGCGACACTGTACAGACGCAGGCCTTCAACCCCGATGAGACAATCGCCCAGCAAATGGCCGACCTAGCCGCCAAGCGCGACAAAGAACTCACGCCGCCACCTGAGGTACACTTTGACGGCAGAGCCGAGGTAAGGCAACGCGGAATGGGCTTCTTCAACTTCTCCAATGATGAAGAGGAACGAAAAGAGCAAATGAGTCGGATTGAGAAGGAAAGAGAAGAGACGGAGCGCGTGAGGCGGGAACGCAAAGAGGCTGTCGAAAAGAGGAAGGCCATGGTCAAAGACAAGAAAAGGGCTATACAGGAGAAGAGAAGCAAAGGACAAGCAGAGAAATTTCTCGAGGAACTTGGTCAGGAGTTGTTCAAAGATGGAGAGAGGGATGGCGAAGCAGAGCCCAAGGTCGCTGCTGAGGAAGAGGCTGCATGAGCCGATCTCTTGTTGTCTAATTTTCTATACGATGATACCCACTACCAAACAAAAGTCTTTGTCCGACTCGACTCCTTCGATCTAGAATCGGCTTGTACGTCCTAGTTGCTCTTTAACTTGTTGTCATCATGTATGGCCTCTTCACAGTAGTAGGGTGGAGCAAAAAATGACTCGCACACTGGCAAAAACATACAACAGCGGGGATTCGCTAGTGGTCACCCACCTAACTACTAATCCGCCGGTACACTGCTTGTATATGGCTGAGCGGACGGGAAGCCTAATTTTCAGTGTCCTATGGTCGTATGTGACATAGATGGTGGTTTAAATCAATATGATCGCCTAGGAACGGCATTCTGGTTAGCCTGTCACTTGCCTTCCAACGATCTTAACTCGTCTGTACAACACACACCTGACCTGTGCGTTTCGCGCTGCAAGTGACTGGATTCCATCTGATAGAGTTCGTTGCTCTTTGCGTGCCAACGCCATGCCTTGAGCGGACACAATGCCTAACAGCTGGGATCTATGACGGTAGCTTTATGCTGGATGTAGTGCCTAGTTCCAGAGGTAGTGTTTGAATTTGGCATTTGATCTTCTGGCAACATCAAGGCCGCAATCCTTCGTCCCAAGCCACAAAGGTCTGGTGTTGATGATCCTAGATTGGTTACTTGTCAGCAACGAATCCGTCTAGAAACAGCGATACGGGAGGTTTTGAACTTACCGGCATACATTTCACCTTCTCCGGCGGCGAGGTTTCCCAATTGATTTTGGTATCATCCCCTTCATTCGCAAAATGCTTAGATGGGTATCCTTTCAGAGCCTTAATCTTCTTTGCGGCCTCATCACTGTATTCCACGTTGATGCTCGGGACTACAGCTATCTTGCCGTAGCCATTGAACCACATGTCCTTGGCGAACAATTTTGGTTCACCCTGAAAACACTCGTCCTCCTTGTGTGCTCGAAACCTGATCTTCCTCTCCATAACAGGCCTCGCAGTGAAGGCTGTCACACCGTTCCAGCATGAAAAGACCTGGAAAGGTTTTGAACTAGACCAGCGCGCATGAGCGTTTTGGTCATTCCAGAATAGGTCCCAGGCAAAGTCCCAACTACCATCTTCCGGGATTCTGAAGAACAAATCGCCTGTCATACCACGTGCAATCCAGACATCGTAGAATGTTGGATTGTCGCCAACGTACGTCCAGTCCATGGCACACGTTTGGTCCGCCCCTTGAAACTTGCGCTGATGTATTAGCTCCAGGAGATCTTCCATACATAGAGCCACATCGTTGGAGAATATCACCGTAGTGTCTTCGTCGTAATGTTCTGGATGTGCGATAAGATCTTTCAAGGCTAAGTTGCGGAGCTTTGCAAGACCTTCGATACGGTCTTTCCCTTTGGCCATCGGGTTGATATCGCTGGACTGGAAGTAGTACCTAATCCCGAGAAGCTGCATGCTAGCGCGAAGCTGATCGAGTACCTCAAAGGTGCCATCGTCGGATCTTCCTTCGACTATGGAAAGCGCGCAGTTCTGTGGCCCAAGAAAGTACATGGTTTCTACGATAGAACCAATCAACCGTGGAAGAAGATGAACACATTGGTGTAGATCAAGGGCAAAAAAGTATCTAGGGCGTTGCGCGTGCTGAAGTGATCCAGATGAGCCTCCTAAGTAGGCATAGCGATCGAGGTTTGGTTGTGGACATTCAAGACGAGGAAATGTCGAATCTGACGGATTTAGGATCGCATGCAGGTATGGTGGCGTCTGTGCGATGAGAGTAGCATTGCCTTTGTCTGATGGGGTGACTGGGTGAGCTGCCTCAGGTACGGCGCTCGGTTTTACTTCTAGTCCTAAACTTAGGATACGTTCTACACAACAGTAAATAGAGGCGACATACCTGTTGACGACGGATTGAGTATGCCAGTGACGATAGGTTTGATCTGCGATAGGTCGTTACCGTAATGGAAGAACCCGAAGCCAGCTACAAACAAGAAGACAACACAGAGCAGTGCGATCGCCTGTAGAAGCGATCTCATGCTCCTTGGTGGCGACATTAGAAATGAACGATAACAGAGCAAAGACAGAACGTAGCGCAGAAGATCCTAGGTTGATGAGGTTTCTTGAAAGATGGCGTCTACGTGCTGCAAGTGCTAAGTAAACGAGCATGAACAAGCGCAATCGCGCCCATCCTGCAGCCTGCCCAGTGGATGATGGAGGCGGTTTCGCACCGTTCCGCGTGGAAATGAGTGGGCGCCTGAGAGAAGTTCCGCGGATGCGGCAACCAATCACGCTGGTTAAATTTGACCTAAGCGCCGAACCAACACCTACGAAGTAGGTACTTCACACGACAAGATCGCTGGACGGCGTCACGCATTCTCAATGCCAAGTCAGGATTCAGCACAGGCAGCTGGCTTTACCTCTTTGTGCGTCTAGGTGCCACTAGATCATCACATTGTCTTGTATTTATCGCCCCATGAAACTGTGGCTGCATACAAGCAGTATAGACCATGGCCAAAGTCAGGCTCTCAGTTACGGCGACTATGCGCTGTACTCAGGAGTTTCCATAAACTGCATGTATCCTCGTGTCACAGCTACCTAGTCATTCCGTCTTTTGCTTCTAGTCTATCAATCGTTCTACGCGTCGTCACTCGCTTTAACACTCGTTTGAAGAATGTCCAGTTTATACTCTTTAGGTTTAATCTTTTTTAGCTCTTTTGAGCTGGTCTCCTCAAGTCCTGCTACGGTTCGCAGCCGGATCGCACCAGTAGTGCCGCATGCTACACAGCTAGCAGCTCACGCTGATGAACGGCTCTATAAACGGCAAGCCTTCGCACCTGTCACTACCTGTGGATATCTCGATGGCAAACCTGAGAATCCTCGAACAGCTGACCCTGGCTACGGATGCCGTGTCGACACCGCAAACGGTTTATGGGGTTTTTGTCCAACCAGCGTTTTATCGGCCAAAGACTGTGGTTTAGCTGGCTTATGCATCGACAACCATTCTTGCACGACGGGGTGTGGGAGACTATCTGATCGAGCCGATATCACTACGTTTACATGGTTAGTCGCTCCTTTGTGTTGCAAATATTGGAGAGTACTCCTCTAACTAGATAGCGACTCCGAACAATTTTGTTCTACAGCTCTCCTAATCAACGGCCCTGATCAATCATTTGAGTACATTGCCTGCGGAGACACTGCCGCCGTCGACAGCCTTTTCGCGGTGCCGAATACAGTAGAGGCAACAACAACGTCCGCTTCGAGTACTGAAAGCAGTGCCTCTTTGGCTACCTCAACCCAACCACCAACAACGTCGGATGCGCAAAGCTCAACAGTCCTGGATCCAATTGGCAGTATCCTCCCATCATCAACACCAAGCTCGACACCTGCACCCACCGAACAGAAGTCAACAAATATCGGGCCTATAGTGGGTGGGGTCATTGGAGGGCTTACAGTGATATGCTTAACCATTCTCGGTGTCGTTCTCATTCGGCGGAAACGCGGTAGTACAGAGAAGGTGGCACAGCCACCAGGATACACATATGATCACCCGAGTAAATTTGTAGAACTGAGTACGGACAGCTCAACTCACCTTCAGAAGGGACAGCACTGGGATAACAATCACGGCCCAGTTGAGATGTACGGGTATCATGTAAATGTGGAACCTGTCGAGCTTCCAGGGAAGGTACTACCTATACGTCCCCAATAGACACCGCATGAAATGCTCAGAAGAGGACGACAGAACAAGCCACGGTGCGGTTACAACATCGGATAATGACACATAACTCCTGTTAAATAGAAGTGCACCATGAATGATGTGGCCTTTAAGATCTGCTCAAGAGATAATGGCCATCAAGGCTCTTCCAGACCTGAACCAGTCGGACACCAACGATAATTCTGATCCAGAAGTCACTCACATGCTTTTGCAAAGCTGACAGACAAGATCCTTCGTGATGAGTTTGGCTTTGGAGAACGGAAAGCTTTTTCGGCTGACCTAAAATGATATTCGGCTGACCCAAAAGATCAGATGAAAGCAACTAGGTACCCAAAAACATTACCCCTAGATCATGAGATAGAAGCGAAACGCCACCTAGAACCTGCAGGAATCTTCACCCCCTAAACAAAAGATCAGATGGAAGCTATCCTTCACTAAGAAAGATTATATAGAAGCAATCCTTTACTAAGAAAGATTAGATAGAAGCAATCCTTTACTAGGAGTTTGCCTAATTAGGTAACAATATTTAAAGGCGTTGATAGTTTAGGTTATTTTAACTGCCTCTGTGACCTTCTATCTTGTCTAATTTCCTTTCATCTCATCTGATCATTTTGGGTCAGACGAAAAAGCTTTCCTTTGAAGAGAACGTCTTGCAAGTTCTGAACCCGCACGCCAGACACTGTGTCGCTCCAATCTCGATAGAAAAGCATCTTATATACGCTGTCGAGGCCCTGAGAGAATATGGAGGTGAAATCTATCAAGCTAGGATAGGCACCGAGAACCACCGGCTCTTGAAGGTCTGATCACACGTCCGTCAATGTAGTATAGTTCTCGAATCCTTCACATGACATATGCGCAGGTCCTTCACGCAGTCGTTGTCGCTCTCACCTCGACGACTCACCATATCTAGACCTCGCTCTCACCTCCTGGTGTTGACAGCCTATCGAGCCTGGAAAGAGCGAGGTCTGGACCTTGCGCTTTCTCAGACTTCGTTCTTGCCCAGACTTCGTTCTTGCCCAGACTTCGTTCTTGCCCAGACTTCGCTCTTGCCCAGATCCTCATATGCGTTGAGGTGACCGTCTTCGTTATTTGCTCTTCGCTCATACCTCAATACCGCTACACCAAGTCGTTCTCTGCCAGCGGCATCCAGTTACTCTCTTCGGTCTTGCTCCAACACTGTTGCATAAGGTTGCTCTTTACCAGCCTTACCAAGCAGGCTCTTCACATCAACTTCACGTTGCGATCGAGTATTTCAGCCATCCGGAAACCACCAAGGACATTATGGACGCCGCCGAAGATATCATGGACGCCAACTCGGACAGCGACTCTCCAGCGAAAGACCTTAGAGTCAAGTGTACTGTTCGTAGCAAGAGCTATGCTACCAAAAAGATAATGCAAGATCATCGAAGCACTGAACATAGGGCTAATAAGCCCATACACACTTGCTCTGTCTGTGGTAGGGTCTGCAAGGATAAACATGGGTTGATGCGCCACGAAAAGACGCACAACCGTGCCCCAGAGCCAAAAGTTAAATGCTCAGTATGCGAGAGGACTTTCTCCTTAGTGGGCGCCCTCAAGAACCACAAGCTCACTCATCACACGGACATAACGATTACAGTCGACTGCCCAGTGTGTAAGAAGATCTTCCCCGGCGAAGGCGATGTGCTGCAGCATCGTCAGAAGGCACGTGTGCCAAACCTCGCCCTGACGGCCAACCCGCTCTACGAATATGTAGATTGCCACTTCACCTTTCTGAGCAGGGACAGAATGAACAACCATCCTCTTTTCCGTTCTCTTTCTCCAGCCAGCATCTCACCAGCCCAATTAGCAGCCCATCTCGGTAAGAAGAGGAAGGGCTCGTCAAATCCGCGACCCTCGCCCACCAGACATGCAAAATGCGAACTGATGACAGCGTCAACGGCATCGACGACGGCATTGACTACGATGAGGACAAACAGCTGTTCTTCATATACCTCAAACCGCAGCAAGTACTCGATAAAATCGTTCGCATTCTTCCCGTTCTATCGTCATCGTCCCCAGCAATTGCGCTGCTCATGGAATCCATTTTAAGAATATGTCAAATCAGCGCCACCTTTGCACGTACCAGCAACTCCGAAGTCACCTAACACCTGGTGGACAACAAACAATGCTATGATTCATTATGGCTGGAAGCAGTGGAAGATGAGCTCACAATAATGCTACTAGAGACCGCCAAGATTGGACTGGACATGGGGCGGGACTACCTCTTCAGGCCTATAGGTTCTCTGGAAGACCCTCTCGTGGTTCTTGGACGCATCGATATCGTGTTCTTCCACCCTGAAGGATATACGGGAGTACCACGCCACCAGACACCCAGAGGACGCATGCAGTCCGGGAACGTTTTCGTATACAGGAGAAAGAAACTAGGCTCATGAGTCTACCAACAGCTAGGAAGATGCTGCACGTAGATAGCAAGAAGGAAAGGTTGCGACGAGAACTGAGGCGTTCTTGTTTGATATAGTTAACCACCATCAGACTGTGTTCTAACAAGATCAGAGGCGACGGCTACAGAAGCACTCACTCTAGGGGCTAGCTTGATGATGGTCGTATACACAATAAATACAGAGGTGTTTCTGCTGTCTTAGTAGATCGTTGTGCACCTTTTTAATTAATTTTTTGAACTTGTTGCCTTTGTAGCTTCAGATGAAACAAGAAAAGAATTGTGTATTGAGCGTTGAAAACTTTATCACTAAAGTCTATGTTAGCCTTAGAAAGATCAACCTTAAAGGTATACGGAAAGTTCTCTATAACAGTTTAGACAGAAATCAATAGTGTATACTTCTAAGGTCTATTTAGTAGGGATGTAACTTTTCATTTGGTCGTAAGATGTTTGATGCCCCTAAAGGTCGTCTTCGCAGCTAGAAAGATGAAGACATAGTAAGATTGCAATGTCATGACGCTTGACGTAGTTACGCCTAGGTAATGCGTACATTGCGGGTATCACATCGCACCTTCTTCTTCGCGGACTACGGTGAGGTGAATTCTAGTGCACAAGATGGATATACGCATCACCCATTCACAAGTACTCTAGTATTTACAAAGCCACCTTCTGCCAATCTCTAACTGGAGCAGCCCCGCTAAATGCAACAAGACCAAAGAAACGCCTATCAGATGCAAAGTTACTCCCACCCTTCGTCGCAATATGCCAAAACCTTTTTCGAAAACCGTCCAGAAAAAAGTTTTCCCAGGCTAGCACCCGGGTCTAAAAAAGTCATTTGAACATGGACCACGGCAAGCTCCGGGTCCTCCTGAAAGGGGGTAATCGTTGAAGAAGCGAAAGGACATACGGTAACAAATGGAATCTTCGTGACGTAAATTAATGCAATACATAAAAGGAAAAGCCTCTCCTAATGCCTGAAGAGACATGAGAGGTTGAGTTTGGTATCAAATTGTGGCCATGAGAGAAGGGTATCTGGTGATCTTGAGAAGTTGTAAGCTTATTGTGATGTAAGCTGCTCATTCTCTTATCGAGAATGGATGGTAGGTTGAGGTGGAGGCGTAGATAGGAGCGCGATTCCGATGGTAATGAGAGCAATCAGGAGTCATAAGATGCTGCATGCATTGCCCGAGGACCTGTCAATGTATTGTCAGCTAGTGCCACGAAATCAAACACGTCGGATACATCTCTTGTGGTTAGACATGTAAGCTTCAGGCAGCTTATGCATGTCACTTTCGTCATAATGATCAGCGCACAAGGGATGAAGTACCTCTAGTTGCAGCGACCATGCTGCACGACAAAAGAATGATCACCGTTATGCTCGTGTCGCGTAAGAGGCATGCATGCGCCTGAGTTCTTGGGCCGGGATCCGATGTGGTGTAGATGCAGGATGTAAACAATAAAGAAGGTGAGTGCTTACCATCGTTGTCCGCGGATCCTTCCAATCCACGAGTACACAATCTTGAGGCGCTCGCGGACCCGTTCAGTCTGTAACAACACGTATTTTTCCTCTTCTACGATTGGTACTACAGATGCAAACCAATATGGGAAGATTGCGGGGTCCTCGGGTGGCTCGCCATAGACTTGGATGATCCGTTCGCGAAGCCAGGGCGCACTGGCTTCTCTCATTTCTCGTACAAATGCTGTGCAGCTATCAAGTAGCTGTTGCGTGGATAATGTCTCGATTGCGACTTCCGTAGGGAGTTGGGTTTGAGGATGGTCGCGGAAGAATGCTTCTGCGTAATCCCGTGCCATAGTGGTCTCACGCTGCTCCAGAATAGCTTCCTCAGCGAGAGAAACATCTTCAACACGCTCAATGCGGCTGACGTTGTACCCGTCAAGTAGGCCATGAGCCCTCACCTTGAATCGTCCTATACCACGTGTTTCAATGAAGCTACGCCCATCGCGTAGTAACTCGTAATTGACAATCTCAAGTAGTGTTCCATACTCCAGGAACGGAGTCGAGCCAAGATCGCCTTGGGGTGCGTGTGTGCGATTGTACATAACCATGCCGAATTGTCTGCTACCTTCGATGACGCGCCGCATCATCAATCGATAGCGAGGCTCAAAGACATGAAGGAATGTCGGCATAGAGGGCAGCGACAGTGTACAGATGAAGAGCGGAACGTTCAACACGTTGTCTCCCGCCTGCTCTTCCGCCTTGAGAGCATCAACACGAGCACTCACCAGATCCGGGCAAAGTCCATTCAACAAAGAGTTGAGTATGACGTTGCTAGATTGGTTCTGTAGTGAGGCAGGAACATGCAGGCCTCTTCGACAGAAAGGGCAAATGCTGCTGTGGTCCATAACGCGAGCGAGGCAACGACGGCAAAATGTATGACCACACGATGTTGTTGTTGGGTCCAGCATCAGGTTGTAACAGACAAGGCAGTCTAACTCCTTGTGGGTTACGTCGCGTAAGCGTTCCAGGAGCGTGATGTCAAGATGCTCGTAATTGTCCCCGCTTGCCGATAGTGACTGGTAGTGGACTTCGGAAGAGTACCGAAGTTTGCCCATTTCAGCCATGGTAAACGTGGACACGAGGCGTCCTCCATGCAGTTCCTCTTGATTTCCATGATAGCTAAGCTTTTCCTTCTCTTTCTCATCCAAAGGGGAATCTTCATGCTGGGGTACCTCGACGAGGAGTGTCGGAGTATTTTCCGCAGATGGCCTGTGCTCAATTATCTCAGCCTTTATGAGGTCCATCAACTTGGTCAACGTCACGTCGACAGAGCACTCAGCAGAAGCGTGCTCGGCCCCGCAGCCCATCAGGGGACACGAAATACCCATGAGGCGATCTGGTGTGTTTGGATATGATATGTTGGTACGAGGTTGTGGAGGAGGCAGACAGCCGCGACAGACGGTATGACCGCAAGGCAGGGTGACTGGGGCACTCAGAGGTTTCGAGCATCGTGGACACTGGACTAGACGGACCATCTGTCGGGTGTCACAGTGGGCGTCCAAGGCTACCGCCTCCGAAGCCTCTGCCGAGCGCTCATCGTCGCACATGAAGGCCTGTGCAGGAAACTGAGGCTCAAAGGAATGCTCAACGCTTTCTACGATGGAGCACCCTTTTGTCCGTTGACGATTCATGTAGATTCGCTATGTTGTACAATGGCTCCGGCAGCCATATACAGTCGCAGGCCCGTCGGTGGGGTCGGGTTGTGGGTTTGGTTGGTCGTGGAGTGGGTGTGTACTGCAGGTGTGTAGGGCAGGACAAGGAAGGAAGGCGGGAGTCGAGTCGGGCAGCGAGATTGTGTATGTCGAAGATAGTTAAACCTTCACAATAGGCAAGAATGTGCTAAAACGTCTTCACGGAACGCTCGATTCTTCCGGAAGCTGGGACGAGGGCGGATCAGCAACGCGCGTGCTGATGCAGGGACGGGTGACGACGGAGACTGCCGAAGAGGGATGATATTATCTTGGGCATACAAGGTCGGGATATATACAAGCACGCGGGGTGGCAACACAAGAGCTCGCGGAATGGCGAGAGGTGGTGGAGTCTAGGAGTAGAGCGCAGAGCGAACAAGGACCATGTTCAAGAGAGAACAACTTGAAGTGGTCATCCATGCTGGACGGATAGTTAAAGATCGGCGATGTTGCTGTGCGCCCCGTATCAGTCATGGGAGGCTGCCCTCGATTGCTGCGTCAGCTCTGGGGTACTCGGATCGAGAGAAAAGCCCGTCATCGGCTCGCCAGGCTAAGCCAATCCTGTGCCAGCTTGATATAAAAAATTGGCACGGTCCACCCGCAGACGACCTCCAACAGTAAAAGACGACTCAAACCTTGCTTGTTCCCACACCAGATGCGCCTCGAACCGGTATCCCGAGGACTGGGACGACTGCCGCGGTCCATTGATTGCGCCGCGTTTCCGGGGAGCAAAGGTCAGAGTGGTGATCATCGATTTCTGCTAATTCCAACATTCCCCAAGTCGAGCAGCAACACGTCTGCCAAGCCCATCTCTCTGTTCTTATCCGCATCGCAGCCGCGCGAGCCCCACGCACGAGTGTGTCGTGTCAACCTATCTGCTATGTGCTGTGAGACCTTAGTGTTCGGCGGTATACATGTACAAGAAGCGAGAGAATGAGGTCAAATCGTCATACATTGAGAATCAAAGCACTACGCAACCAATCAGAGCCCGGACCCGCTTGAACCCGCGTCTGACCCAGGGCTGCCAAACGTCAATCCCATGATTTCCCATGTGTACACACTTGCGCCGGAAACGACTAGCCGCTGCCGAACGAAGACCCTGTACATCCCCCTAAGGGTCCGATTGTCGTGACGACTTGCATTCGCATCTTATCCACCGCCGTACAGGGTGGGGCTTGTGTCTTGTGTCTCACTCATTCTGCAAGCCACAACGCCGCGCATTCGCGGCTCTGGAGACCGCGGCTCCAAAAAGCCACTTTTCATGCTTTGAGAATTTTTTTCAATTCAATATCACTTGATGCTCCTGTCCCTGGCTGCCGTGCCAGTTTCGCCAAACGTGACCGGATGTAGCACTAGACTAGTGGACATGCTTTCCCGGCAAGCCCCCCAAAGCGTACCAGGGAACTCCATATGCAAAAGGAAACTCTCCATGCACGCTTTCGTTCGGCTCCACCAACATAGAACATGACTATCGTACATTGACATCCCTGTACATAACGCTCCTCAACGCCCATTTCCGAAACTTCGGATTCGTTTTCGCGAACACCAGTTCACGATGTCCTGAGTGCACTGGTTGTCGCGGCCTGGTCTACGTCCGAGCCGACCTCTGACTCACTGTTCGATTCATCTTCCTGGTCATCTTCTTCCTCTAGCACAATCTGCTCGAGGACCCGTTTGTCAAACAGGTCTAGCATGAACCGGCATGCTGGGAGGCGGAAGTGATGTGCTTCTAGTATCTGCATTACCTTGTGGAAGATTGCAGGCTTACTAAACCCAGGTGCCTTCCTAGCTTTGATTCTAAGCCGCATGCATTAGCTCGTGACTTTCAGCTCTCGATTAGGGGACTACTTACGCCTGTAGGTCATTTGCTGCCTTCTTGGCAAGCACCGTATTACCCAGGTCAGTAGCAAGCTTCAAGATCCGCGCGTTTACTGGGTCTCTGTCGGTGACGGCAACCTTGATTTCGGCATTGGGATTCCAGCTCATGTCTTCTGCTTGGGCAACCCAGGGCGTCATCTATAATGTATTAGATCATTGACTGAGACGAAAAAGAAAAATTGGTACTGACCGCAAAGAGCTTGTTGAAGTTTAACGGTAGGCAAAATCCTAGTGCCTCACCAGAGTCGTTGACGACGCCGTCCCAACCATATTCCAGCAGAATTTCCTGACCATGGAGGCTTCGAGAGATCAGGCCCAACACGTAGAAGGCTGTACCTCTGAGCGACATGACTTCTGACTGCTCGGCAATCTGCACGACCCACTTGACCACGTCCGAATTCTCAAGGAACGGCGCACCTAGTTCCATCGAGCCGACGTTGCCAACCGCCCACAAGCAGCCTTTGACTTTGAGTATGATTTCGGGATCGTCGTTCTCCGATGCGAAGTCTCGAATGGTCGCTGCGAACTCGTCAAAATGGCCTTTCTGCTTGAGTAGCTTGCATCCTTCCTTGGTTCTTGTCAGCTCTCGGTAGAAGTGTGGTGGCACAAGACCGTAATCGGTTGGTTCGGGCGCGTCGTCGTAAGTCAACTGAGTCGACGGTTTTTCGGGTATGTCCGCAAGTGCGCGAGCCATCGAGGCCTCGATCAAGGCCACGTAAGTATCGTTCCTTCCCAAGAACCAGTCGTCCATCTCCCTCGTGATGTAATCCAATCCGTCCAGATAGTGGTAGCCTACCGAAGTTGAGAGGAACCGAAGTAAGAGTGGAGCACCAATCTCTCCCAAATGATCCAAAGCCGGACGGCATTTCACCACAAACTCCAGCGACTCTTTCTGATTGCAAGCCTCTTCTAATATCTTGATTGCGACCTCACAGACTTCCACGTCTGGATCGTAAAGCTGCGTTACAAGCAACCTGATGGCCCATTCCGCTACACTTGTAGAGCTGCTCGCCCCCATGGGCTTTGTTGCATATTTGCGCAACAACCTAGTTGCGAATATTCTAATCTCCTTGGAGCATGATGTCATTGCTTTGGAGATGATGAGGCGTAAATGACCGTCTAAGGTGTAGTCCATGTTACTCAGAAGAGTCCGGATCAAATCGTCGCGATCATTGAGCTCGACGATATGGTAGAACATGTTGATCACTCTCCATCTTTCCAAAATATGGATACCCCGGGCGTCTTTAGTTAGAGCACCCAAGAGCGCAAAGTAGCCACCAGTAAGCGTCTCATTCATACGGTCCGTCTGGAATATGGGTGATTCAGAGGTCAGACCGCTCATTCGGTCGAAATGCGATAAGCACTCGGCAAGCTGACGGATAAATTTACTCTCGGCCAAGTATTTGACACCTTCGGGGTTTTGTAGAAGGCTCTGCATCAAGGCGCACCCGGCTCGTACGTATCGTTGGTTTGGTTTGGTGTTTTTGATCTCGGAGAAACGATACTTAAATGGTCGATAGAAACCTAAGACGCGATGTATGAACTTGGTTACTTTGATAGCCTCGTCTAGGCGTTTAGGATTGAGTAGTGGACCTTCGATGATATTCAAAATGAGATCCCACTTCCATTTTGTGAACGTGACCGTGTTCAGTACTTGAGTCTCGACCATCAAATTGCGAAATTGAGCCTCATCCACCTGCATAGCGGCTTGCAACTTTGCCGCATGGTCACTTTGTCTGGTTGTCGAGGTACTGTCAGACATCGCAGTACTTTTAGGATTGTACAAAGATGTAGGTCCGGATCGATATAGAGTTCTGTTGATGCTGTCCACTTGATATATGGTACCAATCGCGACAAAGCGGTCTTCGGAGTCGAACCGCGCTGCTGAATGAAGAAGCTGTGGGAGTACCTGAAGTTGCGCGCTCCATGATGGGGGCAGCAACTCGTTCGCCATCTTCAAAACTTCGCCAATCAGCAATGTCGTCTTACGCTTTAATGGCAATGTCAAAGAATCTTCTTCAGCTTGTAGTAGTGCTGGCATCAACCCAGCGTGCAGAAATGCCGCCAAAACTACGGAAACGTAATGGTCTAGTAGACTCCACTTGGTGGTATCATCCTCAGCGCTGTTGGAAGCTGAAGCATCTTTGATCTGCTGATTCTTCAGATTTGTGACGCGACCATACGTAGTCAATCGTCGTCCAGCAAGGAAAGACGAAGACCAAGAGGGAGGTTTGATCCTGAGGAGGTCAAATAGTAGTTCCAAGATGATGTTCCGAACATGGGGAGTGGGGATTTGTAAGGACCAAAGCAGGGATCGGAGGGGAAGAAAGTCGTTCATAGATAGTGTGAGCAGTCCAGGCCAGCTGCGGAGCAAGGATGCAATGACCTTGGCATTAACCTTCAACTTCTCTTCGTGCAAATGCCCATGAGTTGTGTTTGCATCGGTGAACATGGCAAAGGGCGCTTCCAATTCGCGCCCAGATCGTAGAAAGCGACGTCTCCTAGGGGTGTCCAGCAGGTAGAGAAACGAAGTACCAACACTCTCAGCGGCGTGGTAGCTTCCTTCTCCCAGAGCATCAGCCAGAGCGCCCATGCCTCCGGCTGCCACGAGGAGAGATGGCTTTCGGACAAGGATTTCGGCTAGAGTCAGCGTTGCAATGTTCCTCAGTCGATCTTCTGCATGCTCAGCCACTGCGACGATGATACGAACCACGGCGCGAGCGATTTCCTCAACACCTCCTTTGACATCAAGGAACGCACGGACAAACTTCAGTGCTTGCTCGCGCTCCACACTAGCTTTAGACTCTTTTACTAATGACAGAATAACAAGATGATCTGTGTGAAGAGCGCGTACAATTCGGAGAGACTTGCGATCAGTGAAGGAATAGCGCATAACTCGATACGCCGCTGCAACAACTTCACGGCTATCGCTCAGAAGCATCGTTTGCATTCGTAATCCGAATATTGACCAGGCCAGGTCGTACTTCAGCGTAGGATGTCGCTTGAATAGGAGGACCAGAGAGTTGGCTCTCTCTACATAGTATTCCGGCTGCATGCCCTGAATTTCCAGAGCCTGCAATATCTCAGCCAGAACAAATGTTGGCGACTCGGTCTCTTCCTCTTCTCCTACTTCTTTCTGGACGATGTGCCGCGACGGCGAGCGCGAGAGGTTCCGACGAAACAGATATGAGAGTCTGCTTTGTGGGTCCGCTGGTGGTGATTTGACTTCTTTTGCTCTCTGCTTCTCCGCAGCCAAGCCCGACTGCAACTGGGCTAGTTTTCTGTTGGATATGTTAAGCTGCTCCTCGACCTGTAACCGCTGGTTCTTGCTGTCTTTTGCGTTCTTGGCGTTCAATGCCTCGAGCAGGTTCTCGGACCCAATCTTGATCTTGGTCTCCTTCTCAATCTGGTCCTGTAGCTCTGCCTGCCTCTGCTCAGTGGTTGTGCCGTCATTGTCGCCGACGGTGATTGCATGCATGTCGAATTCGGGGCGTATTCGACCGTCTTGCGACGTCGAGGGCCGCATCAGAGCGGTATTGAAGCTGCCAGGACCTGTGTTGGCAGTTGCATACGAGGCATACGAGGCCTGGCCGCCCCGCGAGCTGGCCATGCCGACCGACGACGCTGAGCGGCCATCTCTACTCGTCGTGGGCGCAAGGAGAGAGCTCTGGTCGGCGGCGTCGGCCTGTGTGTTTACGGAGCGAGCTGATGGCGTCATGAGCGCGCCTTAACCGTGTTCCCGCCAACCGCATCGCATATCTGTCTTTCGACGGTGCCCTCTTGCCTCATGAGCAACTCGCGGGCACAGGTGGAGTCGTCCTCGTTGCGGTGCCTGGCCAAAAGCGGAAGTGTGGCTAAGGTTCGGGGAAGGAGCGGCTGTGGCAGGGGCTAGAGAGTGTGGAGCTGGTGTAATGACAGTGTGAGTGAATGTTGCATGGCGCGCTGCAATGCCCATCTCGAGTTGCGGGCAGCGGCTGCTGCACAAGGGACGTGCACATTTCCCTACCCTCCTACCCTGGTAGCAGAGCTCGCGTCTCTCCATCTGCACGTACCGGTACGGCTTTGCACCTCACCACATCATGGCCTGACACAGCGCCGAACTCCATGTGCCGACAGTTCAGGACCCATAATCCCATTGTGCCTACTACAGATTCAGGCGGGGAGCTGTTCTGATGCTGTCACGTGCACGCCTTACGCCGCTGTCCAGGGCCTCTTCCCTCGACCGGAGCTCGCCGATGGCCATGTCAACGAATCGAAACGCGTTCTCGCCGCCTCTTTGCCGGCGGTCCATAGCTTGCTCGTGCCTCAATCGCAAACCGCTCCTATACAGTTCGGTGTCCTCCGCGTGCCGTCCATCAGATAAGGCGCCGTTTCATAAGTATATCTAGCTTTGATCGCCCTTTTTGATAACTTCGTCTACTTACCCTCTGCTTCCCATTGACCACCTAACTACCTACATCTTCAGCCCTTATCTCAAGTACATTAGGCTATTGTTGCAATCTCAACAGCGTCGTTCGCCATGTCTCAACTTAGTTACGCCCGCTATGGCAAGGACAATGTCCGCCTCTACAAGGTCGATAAGGATCCCAACACCGGCATCCACAAGGTTGTTGAGCAAACAGTCTGCGTTCTACTCGAGGGAGATATTGAGACTTCGTACGCCTTCGCGCCGCGGTATTAGCATGACATATATTGACAATTTCTAGCTACACTAAAGCAGACAACTCTGTGGTAGTTGCGACCGATACGCAAAAGCAAACAACATACATCCTCGCCAAGCAAAACCCCATCGACCCGCCCGAGCAATTTGCTGCCATCATTGGCGACCACTTTGTCAAGACCTACCCTCATATTCACGCCGCCCACGTCAAGATCGTTCAGCACCGATGGACGCGCATGACTATCGACGGAAAAGCACACCCACACTCCTTCTTCCGTGACGGTGAAGAGACCCGCGTAGTCGAGTCAGTAACTCGCGAGAATGAGGGTGTCTCTATCCGATCCAAGATTGAGAAGCTCCTTGTGCTGAAGAGCACAGGATCAGCATTCCATGGCTTCCACCGCGATGAGTACACGCGCCTGCCTGAGACATGGGACCGTATTTTGAGCACAGAGATTGAGGCTGGCTGGCAATGGAAGTTGTTCAAGAACCTAGATGAGGCCAAGGCCGTGGACTTCAACGCTGCATGGAAGGCGGCCAGGGACATTACCCTCAAGGTCTTTGCCGAGGATGACAGCGCCAGTGTACAGGCGACTATGTACAAAATGTGTGACCTGATCTTAGCCGCTGTTCCCCAGGTCGAGGCTGTGGACTATGCGCTGCCCAACAAGCACTACTTCGAAGTTGGTAAGTTGCGTCAAGTTTGATCTCTCACATCAGATTACTAACACAATGGCAGACCTCTCATGGCACAAGGGCATCAAGAACACCGGCAAGGATGCTACTGTCTTCGCTCCTCAATCAGACCCCAACGGCCTCATTCAGTGCACCGTCACCCGCAAGAGCACCAAGTCGAAGCTGTAGATACAGCAGCACGTTCCCGTTACACTTTGGTTTCTTGTACATTTCTTTCGGTTATCCAGTGACTTTCAAGGGGAAGATTGTCGAGCGAGAGTAGAATATTATACCACATTTTCCTTTTATACAGGGGGGGCGAGTGAGAGTAGAACACCTATCATGCGAGTAGAAGCAATTCAACTTTTGGCTCGCTATCTTCCTTTACACCCTATGCATGTGACGTGAAGATGCATGATCAATCTATCTGGTAAACCCTAAATGCATTAAACATAACTCATCTCATGCCTACTCACAGTTCGACGAACCATGGAATCGTTTAAGATTGCCAACAGCAAGATGTGGAATAATAAACCAAGTTCACGAAGCAACCAAACCAAAACTTGGCTCAAGCCCTGCAATTTAGATTTACATGTCTTATACAAACTCGATTCTTGGTATATCTTCTCTTCCTCTTTGTGCCCACCCCCTCGTCATGATACTGGCGCCTCGGGAGCCTGTGTTTTCGCTTCCGCGAATGTCTTCTTAACATCTCCATGCTCCGTTATGCTCTGCCCACCACCATTCCCCACTTGCAGAATGTTCTCTTTGTAAGGATGCGCTCTTCCCTCAAAGGTCTTCAACCTCGCCAGCCTATCCTTCCGTAACCTGTTCTTGGGCAACATGCCGCTAACGGCCTTTCTCAACACTTCTCCACCTCCCCACTTGGCCATCATCCTGTCCATGGAGAGTTCTTTGAGGGAGCCGGGGCGGGTCGTGTGCGTGCGGTAGAGTTTCTGGAAGCGCTTCTTGCCGGTGGTGTGTAACTGAGAACAGTTCGTAGCCACGACGTAGTCACCACAGTCGGTAGAGGGGTCGAAGATGGGCTTGTGCTTTCCCATAAGGGTCAGAGCTATGGCAGAGGCGACGCGGCCAAGCGCGCGTGGGTCGGAACCGATGTCGAGGTGGTGCCATGAGCGAGCGTATGCCAGGCGGGTCTATGCAACGATTTTAGCTTTGGAAGTAGAGAGAGAGAGAGAGATAGTAGAACATGACACCAGAGAGATAGTGGCAGCGATCATAGAGATATTGGGGTGCGGAGGTCCGATGGAATACACACCTTTCCAATCACTTGCGACATGTCGGGCTGCGAAGTCAATGCCCTGAAGGCAGACCCTAGTTAAGCTATGAGAAGGTATGGAGTCTGAAATTCCCCGACAACGAGGGAGGCGAAGCTGCAAGCGCTATTGGTGGACTGGTCGCAGTGCAGTGAAGGTTGATGCCAAGCCCGCTGTCCAACATTTCCAACCTCACGTGATTGATCGATAAGATAAGCTCCGATGCCAGATCCGTCCGTGGATGTTCGGCGGGGATTCGGGCCTGGATTTCAAAGCGACAGACGGCAAAGTCGCATGCCAACGACTTGATCTTTCTACCAATAGCACAAAGCTTTAAGCAGGATTACAGCTAACTTTACACCTTTCAAGATGACTGTTCCGTCGTTTGAAACCATCTTCGCGGTGCCGATGACCTGCCAGTCATGCATCAACGACATTGAAGGTTCTCTGCAGCAGTTGGGTGGTACGAGCGATCCCCACGCACGTCATTCAGCTTCTAACAAGATAGGTATCAACAAAGTCACTGCCAACCTCAAAGATCAACTGGTATCTATCGAGGGTACAGCAGCACCATCGGCAATCGTTGAAGCTATTCAAGCTACTGGTCGTGATGCAATTCTAAGAGGATCTGGAAGATCAGACAGTATGCTCCATCTGAATGTAGGAGTTTGGATGTGTTATGATTCTAACATGAGAGTAGGCGCCGCAGTTTGCATTCTAGAATCGCATGCACCGCATGTAGAGAACAAGGTTCGAGGGCTTGTGCGCATGGTGGAAGTGGCTCCAAGTATGACCATCATTGACCTGAGTATACGAGGATTGTCGCCTGGAACATACCATGCAACTATCCGCGAATCTGGCAACATATCCGACGGACCTGAATCTACCGGCGCCATCTGGGAACATCACAAAGCCAAACAGGAGGGCAAGCCGTGTCGAGGCGTCTTTGGAACCGTTCAGGTAGGGAAGGGTGGAGTCGGATCTGTGTTCCTGGACAAGCCCATCCACATCTGGGAGATGATCGGACGCAGCATCGTAGTTGCAAAGGAGCAAGACGGCAAGGTATGCGAAACCTGCCAATTGATCCGAGATCTGATCTGACCTTGGACAGTTTGATAAGAACGACCCGGATACGCTAGTGGGTGTCATTGCACGTAGCGCTGGTGTTTGGGACAGTGAGTGCTCTTGGTACCCCACGTGTTCTGCTTCTGGCGGCTCGTGTGTTCTAGATGGGTGTATGCTAATGGCTGTTCAGACGACAAGACGGTATGTTCGTGTTCCGGAAAGACGGTCTGGCAGGAGAGAGAGGAGCAGCGCGACCGTGGGATGCTATGAGCTCAAGACAGACCAAGATAGACCAAGAAGTCCACAAGTGCCGTCGAAATGCCGTGTTGGTTTGGTGAGGAGAGATAATGCATGCACCTTGAAATCTAGGCCGAAACTAGGACTGCGCGAACACGGACTTTGCGAGGCCTGGCATAGTCATGCGTTCATGCCTGAGAAAAGCGCGGCGATGGGGTGAGTGGCTGCGCGGACGAATCGTCACGTGGCTGTCTCAGTCGGAGCTTTTTCATGTTACAGACCTCAAACGCCATCACTCGATGATCGTAAGGGGGCCAGCAGTCGGATATTCGCTGCTGGCAGTCGGCGTCACCAAGCCAGGCTCCGGTCCTTTCGGAAGCACTGGAGAGGATGGTTAGGCTCTCAGGGCATCGAGAGGCGGTGGTGTCATGCTGCAATGGGCTGGGTTGCGGCGTCTTGGACTGGCGCGTAGCGCTGTGGCTCTCGGGCTTCACGGTGCAGGGGTCCAATCAGCGTGGCGGTCGCCGTGTCGGCCAAGGCTTGTCTCTCAAACGCGCTGGACCTCAGATTTGGTCTCCCCACCAGTAGCCCTCCTGCAACCGCCCGCCAAATTCCCACCGTGTCCCTGTCTCTTCCGAGTGCCGCCCTCGAAACCTCCTTCCCTCTCTCGAACGGCTTCCCAACTGTGCCTTAATTCCCACACCTGTACGATCGTTTACTTCCCCGCGCAACACACCAGGTACTTGTGTACCTCGACGACCATAATAGCCAGCACCCACCGCCTCTACCGCACCATAATTCACCACGTCGCGCACACCCACAAGCCCCGGCGGCTACTCTATAATCTGGCGGAATTGAGACGAGCACTTTGGGCAGTTTGCGTTTGACAAGGAACGCGACCCCTCGTCCCACGGTGGAGTGCTAGGAGAGGCCGTAGATTGAGGCTTGACGACACCATACTGCCGGGTAACAAGTGAAGATCACTCGTCATGTCTCTGAAGCAGGTGCGTTCCTTCTTCCTGCGTCTGTTTGTTCCTTCCGAGTCCAATTGCTGATAGGCGGGGTAGGAAATCGAAACCTGGGTGGCAGCCCTCGCCAGCTACGACAACAACGAGTTTGACGTCGCATTGAAGGTCTTTGACCAGATCTCCGACACGTCCAAGATTCTGTTCAACTGCGGCGTAATCCACGCCACTCTCGGCGAGCATGAGAAGGCGGTGAGTCAAGGATAATGGCTCCAATGCCACGAGCACGTGCTGATAGCTCTACAGGTAGATTGTTACCAGCGCGCTGTGCGTCTGGACCAATACCTCGCCGTCGCATACTTCCAACAGGGCGTCTCAAACTTCCTCATGGGCGATTTTGAGGAAGCCCTCGCCAACTTCAACGATACCCTCCTCTACTTGCGCGGAAACAACAACATTGACTACGAGCAATTGGGCCTGAAATTCAAGCTATACTCCTGCGAAGTGCTTTTCAACCGCGGTCTCTGCTACATCTACCTCCAGCAAAGAGACGCAGGTCTACAGGATCTGTCCTTCGCAGCCAAAGAGAAGGTGGTGCCTGACCACGATGTCATTGACGAGGCCATTCGCGAGGAAGCTGAGGGCTACACCGTCTTCTCCATCCCCGTCGGTATCGTCTACCGTCCCAACGAAGCGAAGGTAAAGAACTTGAAGACAAAAGACTATCTCGGAAAGGCCCGTCTTGTCGCTGCGTCAGACCGGGCTAATGCCTTCACTGGCTTCGCCGGTGCCGAGATCAAGAAGGGAGGACAAGCTGCAAAAGACGATAGGACTGAAGACAAGATCTCCTACGCCGCGACCAACCTAGTCAAACCAGAGCTTCAGAGCAGAGCCCGCCAGCAGTCAGAGCCGCCGATGAACCGTAATATGTTTCCACCTACACCGCCACCAGAGGCAGACAGGAGGTCTGGTGACAGGCGATCTGGTGGAGAGCGAAGACCTGCTGCCGATGCCCCGATGAGCCGCGCACAGTCCGTACGAGGTGGCGGTCCTAAGCCCCAGCCTCTGAACCTCGGACGAGCTGCTTTCGACCAGCAAAGCAGCAACGAGCCCCCTCGCCGTCAGCCAACGCAGCGCTCCGCCTCTGAGCGACCACCACCAAGCCGCTCAGAGTCAACACGAGACCGAGCACAACGCGATCCGCGAGACCAACGGGACCAACGGGACCAGCGAGACCAGCGAGACCAGCGAGATCGTGACTACAGGCCACGACGTCGTGGGTCTGACGATGATATCATCGACGACTACTATGACAACGACTCATACCCGCCTTCCCGTTCCAGTCGTGGCGCATATACTCGCTCAAAACAGAGCAGGCGGCCAGCTTACATCGAGGAAGAGGACGAGGACGACTACGACGGTAGTGATCTTGATGATGCTGAGTTTGAGATGATGTCCCGCTCGAAATCTAGGAGACGATCACCCGCTCGCTCCACCAGATCGGGTGGTAGCAACCGCGGTGCAGGTAGTAAGATCAGAGTCAAGGTTCACTCTAGTGACACGCGTTATGTTTTCATCAACTCGGATCAACTGATTACCGAGTTCTGGCAACAGATTCGCGAGAAGTTTGGTGTGCGAAATAAATTCAAGGTGGAGTTTAAAGATGATGGCGACATGATCACCATGGCCGACCAAGATGATCTTGACATGGCCATTCAGACGGCCAAGAGCGTTGCTAGAAAGGAAGGCAGCGATATGGCGAAGATGGAGGTAAGTTTCGTAAGACAAACAGCTTTAAGACCATACACTGACTATTTTACCAGGTTTGGGTTAGAGAAGTATAGACTAGAGATACCCCAGCATCACGCATATTTACGAACGACATAACATTTCCTTATTACCTCTTCGGACGCCTATCAGTTGCTCCGGCGTCTTTGATTTGATAGCGCCCAATTTTGCTGTAATTGTAGCGAGCATAATTGCTGGTTTTTGTGGGCATGCACAAACCCTTGTACACTCTCTTTCACAGCCGGACTGTTGATCCGCTATTCAGAGTCGGCTTTGCATGTACAGATAGCGTAATCGAATCTTATGAATGAATAGCTACCACAAATAGTTGTTTTCTTAGCTATGTGATGTTCCTTGAACCATGTGCATTATCAGTATGCAGAGTACCTGCAGTAGATAATCGCATACAGTAAGGCCTTCTGCATGCGCCACCGGCGCGTCGAAGTACCAACAACCAGGTTCGCAGACTAACAATTGAGTTACTCTGCTGCGCCGCATGCTAATTGATTCTTGACGCCACCGTGCCGTATGAAAGCAATATGCCGAGCACGAATCAACGTTGCTATTGGACTTTACAAACTGCTCCAAAACCAACACAGGCTGCTTTGTTCAACTGACTGGCGCTTAGAATGCCAACAGACAACTTCCGAGCGCCAAGGCACACTTTACGATATCCAAACGATACCATCCGCCAACAGCTCGATCAGGACGTATCTGAACACGCTACGCGTATACTTCTCATACGCCAGTTACGCGCCCGATAGGGATTCGCCGGAGCAACCCGGACGGTTGATCTCAGATCCGCTTGCCCAGCTTTTGCCTCGTGGAAAAAGAAATGCTCCCCCAAGAGCTCACACCATGCTCGCACCAGCCCGCAGGAGTTCCGACTCGACACTCGACGCGCGCCATAGCTGACACGAACGATGGTGGTAAATGAAGCTGAACAAACCAAGGAGGCGACGTGAAACTGTGGTCAAGCTCAGACTATGTCTCGGAGAAGGGAAAAAGAAGAAGAAGAAGAAACTCATAGGGCGACTTGATCCGTAATGTCTATAGCTAAGCATTTCTGTGACAGCAAGACAGTGCTTGGTGTGTTCCAGCCATGTGGGTTACAGAACCGTCATACGCGTCGATACAGGTGAGGCGCATGGTGTTTCAGATTACCATATGTCCTGGGATGACGTCGAGAGGGGTATGAAATGAGACTAGTCATGAAAAAATCTAGTTGAGATTGCTTCGGAGGAAAAAAATCGGAATTGTTGTACATTTCGTTGCAAGATCGTCGAATGACCCCGGTTGTAGGTCGCATTTTGACCCTGCTTTCACACCATTGAGTATGCTATCCGTGCCTGAACGCCCTTCTCAATGCTCTTCCCAAGATGAAATTTCCTTCTTTGTACATGGCGTCAAGGTTCGTCCATTGCCCTGCGATGGCTGCTCGCATTTGCCGCCTCGCTGTCACAGCGCCGGCGCATTGTCCCTTTGTGATGGATTTGGGTTTACGCGGGGAGTAGGATTTCGGCCCAGCTGCTGTGCAAGAATGTTACACCGATCTGTACACCGTCGTCAGCGCTCATCTTTTGTCAATTCTCCATCTTGTAAATCGTGTTCTATCGCCCCTCCGATATCTGCCATCGCATAGAGTATCTTACAGCAAACAGCCCCGCAGCAGTAACAATACTCCTGTTGTCCTTGCTTGTAAAGGCCGAAATAGTGCTAGACGCGAAGCTGGGCTCGTTAAGAGTACGGCCCTTGCCTGCCATTTGCTTGGGTGGCATTGTTGCGGAGTGAGCGTGAAGCTGCGGAATTCGTCAATATTGGGAATACGCGACTTCTGTTTCGCGGGGTTCGTACGATATATAGAGGTTGCGGTAGTGGTGGAGTAGTGTCGTGGGTGTAGTATCGATGCGCTTCGGTGATGGTGATTTTTGGTCGGCAGGATCGAGCGTCATCACGGTTTGATTATGTAAGGCATCTGAAGCTCCGACTGCACATGAGCCCTGCATATTCCACGGCATCAGTCTTCCATTTCATCTCACCGCATTATAATTGAAAGTACAACTGACATAGAAAGGCACCACTGTATACGCGCAAAAGAGATAAATAGCATAGCATCGTACTATTACAAGTTGATCACAAGCACGACTGAGCCTACCGCCCAGTCTACGCCCTCTACTAATAGCCATGTCGTGTGTTTTGGCCTACCGCTCAGCCACGTAATGAATGAATACGTTTGATAACCCGGTGTACCGAATCAGATATCCGCTATGCAAAAGATACCCGAGAGGAACTTGAACGCCGTGAATGCTTGTCTGAAAGCCTCAAAGGTGAGGCTAGACTAAATATCAGGAAATGGAAAAAAGTAAGCTCATAGAAGGTTGCCGCCATCGGAATTCTCTGCACCATGGAGATAGAGCCTGAGTGGCCTACTCCTTCTTGCTTGCCAAGATACTGTACTGACCACCGCAACCAGCCCATACAAGCTTTGTCTCTCGCACAGCAGTATTGTCGATCATAGTCGGGACCTCGATCTCGTCATCAGTGCCCTGACCCGTCTGGAAGTTCACTGAGAAACCCCATGAGTAGGCCTTGCCGGCCTCGTCAATGACGATAGAGTGTTCAGGGCCGCATGCGCCGGTGACAATGTTCTTGAGGTCAGGAAGGGGTGTCGGCTGTACAACAATTTTCGCCTTGCCGTTGTTCTTCAATACCTTGCTCTCATCCGTCTCTGCGTCAAGTTGGGAAGGAGGGAGACCGGTCTGTGAACCATCGCAGCGACCCCAGACGAGCACTTGTCCATCCTTGGTAATGGCTAGGTTGTGATGCGAGCCTGCGTCAAGCGTATGAACGCCTTTGCCCTCCAAGCTGTGTACAATTTTGGGCTGTAGGACGCTGGCATCGTCTGCACCAGCATTCTCGGTGTAACCAGTTTCGCAGTAGTTGTTCGCACCCCAACCCCAGACATGCCCGTCATCTGCGATTGCAAGACCGTGATAGTCACCGGATGCGATGTGCGTGATGCGTTGGCTGTGCTTTTTGATAGAGGTATCGTGGAAACCAACCTTGCTCGGCTGCAAAGCTTGGACGAGGTTGCGTTCGGTAACGCGGCGACCAAGCTGGTTTTGCTGGCCATTGCCCCAAGCCCATACATGGTGGTCCTTGTCAAGTGCGTAGACGTGGTTGGTACCGCACACGATCTGAGTGACCTTCTTTACGCCGTCAATATAGACAGGCCGAGGTGCCGTCTTGTTGTCGGTTGCGAATCCCATGATGCCTTCGTTCTTTCGGAAGGTGCCCCATCCGTAAACAGCGCCCTCGGTAGTAAGGGCAAAAGAGCAGCTATCACCGGCAGCGACATCGACGAAGGTGGTGTCTTCAGGGAAAAACTCGGCCGGCACAGGCGCAGGTGTAGCCTCGGCATCGTTCAAGCCACCAGTCTCGTCTTCAGAATCAGAATCGGAGTCGTCCGCATCGAGATCGCGCATCTTGACGTTGGCGTTCGATGTGTCGCGCCCGAGGGCGTCGTTGTCGTTAACACCCCATGTCAGGATTTGGTTGTCTTTGGTTAGTGCAACAACGTGCATGCCACCAGTAGCAATCTTGACGACATTCATGTTGGACAGAGTCTCGTTGTAACGCGGTCGCTTCACGTCGATGGCCTTGCTTGTAGCCCCAAGGCCGAGCTCACCAGAGGAACCTTCGCCAAAGACGAACACCTTCAACGGTTCAGTGTAGCGGATCGAGTTGATCTCTGTCTTCTTGCCCTTGGCGCGGCGCGGGCCCTTGGGATTTGGAACCAGAGCCGGATCGATCTTCCCGGCCTCTGGCTCTGGTGTTGCAGCCTTTGACGCGGCTTTTGGTGCAGCCTTGGGTGCAGCCTTCGCGCGCTCGACCTTTGGCTTCTTCACAGCGGGCGCAGGCGCGTCTTCGACATCGGGTTCGCTTTCTTCGTCCTTCTTGCGCTTTGTCGTCTTCTTAGGCGCGGCTTTGGGTTCAGGCGCGGGAGTTTCGGTCTTCTTTGCGCGACTGCGTCCAGTAGCTAAACCCGTCTTAGCAGATAGCCCTACTTTGGACGCGTTGACCTTACGCTTCTGTGGTGCTGCCTTGACTTCCTCGGCGTCTTCATCAGCCATTTCGACGTCTTCAGCGTCTTCAACCTCCTCGGCTATGCCATTGGCAACAGGCGCGTCTTCGGTCTTCTTTGCGCCTCTTCGTGGGACTGCGAGATTGGTTAGCGGTGGCCTGATTTCCTTGGGTGGGCGTGACGTACCGGCGCCGTTTACTTTGACCTCTTTGGCATCTTTCTTCTCGGCGGGCTTTGCGCTCGCAGAACGGGAAGCTCTAGCCATTTTGCGCGACACGAACGAGAGTTGATGCGCGTAAAAAGTTTTGGGTGGAAAGTTGTTGTGAGGTGGCTGGTGTTGTCGTATATAGAAAAATGTTGAACTGTATTTGGCAAGCATGGCGCTAGACTTTACATGGACCAGCTCGCTGCAGCCACGGCCCGTCAACCATTCATCGCGTACGTCACTGCCTGATTGGCTGACCATCAACTGTTGACCGTCCGACACTCACAACATCTAGCATCATCTGCCTCATCTGCCTCGTCAACACTGCAACGCCTTCTCGTGCTTTTACACATTGCTTTAACGTATTGCATCTCAGTCCCTGTCGTTCGTCATCGGAATTCGTCCAGCCATTGCCCAGTACCTAGATGGTCGCCTGATACAACCGCAATTCGCGAAAGGGGCGAGCAGCACAGCATCTTGCCTTTCAACATGTTTCACAAATCTATTGTTCTTTCTGCGCTTCTGAAAGGGATTTACTGCGTCCAACCTGAGGCGCCATCTCCTAAAGCGGCTCCCCTGCGTGATCTACCTTGGGCGCAACTTAACTTCCTGCATACTACTGATATCCATGGGTGGTGGGGAGGCCATCTACAAGAGTAGGTTACCGAAAAACGCCTTCAGCTGAAGTTCACTATGTTGACACACGTCGATCTGACCAACTGCAGGGCGTCGTTCTCGTCCGATTGGGGCGACTATGTCTCATTTGCTCAGCACATGCGTGACAAAGCAGACGCGGATGGGTCGGACTTTCTTCTTGTAGACACCGGAGACAGAGTAGAGGGAAACGCTATCTACGATTCCTCTAAGCCTCGAGGAAAGTTAGTGGGGCCCTGCATTAAATACACACAGGACCTACACTGACTTCGTAACCCAATATCTAGATTTACATACGAAATTGCCAAAGAACAAAACATCGATCTGATCTGCTCTGGGAATCACGAACTTTACAAAGCAAACACTGCCGAGGGTGAATATTTTCATACAGTTCCTGACTTCAAAGAAAACTACTTGGCTTCTAATCTAGACATCTATAACCCCAAGACCGGAAAGCTGGAGCCACTCGCGCCGCGCTTCAAAAGATTCACTACTAAGAACCAAGGCATACGTATCCTAGCTTTTGGATTCATCTTCGATTTTACAGGCAATGCAAACAACACTGTTATTCACAGAGTCGAAGACACGGTGCATGAAGAGTGGTTCAAGGAAGCCCTCAAAGATCAAGACATCGACCTGATCATCGTCTTTGGTCACGTCGATATCCGTTCTGAAGAGTATGCAGTGCTCTTCTCTACTATTCGTTCCCTGCACTGGGATACGCCTATCCAGTTCTTCGGAGGTCATACGCATATCCGTGATTATAAGGTTTTTGACGCCAAAGCTGCTGCTCTCGAGAGTGGGCGGTATATGGAGACGCTCGGCTTTGCGTCTATCAACGGTCTCAGTACTCGCGGCACGAAAGATAGAGCGCCTGCACTCCAGAGCCCAAAGCTTACATTCTCTCGTCGATATATTGACAACAATCTTTATTCGATGCAACACCACAGCGGGAAGGACGCGAAATCGTTCGCAACTGACCATGGGAAAAAAGTTTCCAAGGCGATCGGCGAAGCCAGAGAATCTCTCGGACTTGGGAAGGTCTACGGCTGTGCGCCACAAGATCTTTGGATCAGTCGTCGCCCTTACCCGCACAGCGAGAGTATCTTCACTTGGATCGAGGAACAGCTACTACCTCAGACTATCGAGAAATCCGATCGCATCCAGAATGGCAAGAAGGCGTTTGTGATTACCAACACCGGTGCCATCCGTTTTGACATTTTCAAGGGAGCTTTCACCAAGGACACGAAGTTCCTAGTCTCGCCGTTCACAAGTGGCATCCGGTATATCAAGGACGTACCTTACAAAGCCGCCAGCCAAGTACTCAAACTTTTGAACAACGAAGGACCTATTATGCTGGCCATGATGGAAAGCAACGCATTCCTGCAGCCCCCAGAGATTTTAGCAGCACGGTCTCGACCGCACATGCTCACATCTTTCGACTCTGCTTTTGCCGACCTCCATGAAGGCCAAACACCTCTCCGCAATATGGATGAGCCAAAACCTTTCCCAGGTTATACCACCAAAGATGATGCCGGTGCGGATGGCGACGACACAGTTCATGAGCCCATCGCCTTCTACAATGTTCCCAACTGCATTCAGTCAGCTGTTGGCTTCGATCGACCAGGAAATAAAGTCCAAGAACCAGAAACCGTTGATCTCATGTATAATCAGTTCATTGAGAAATGGATATTGCTGGCGCTTGAGTACTTGGGTGCGCAGCGTGGGCTGGAGGATACTGAGGCGTTTGATAACGAGAAAAGCTTCACGGATATTATGACGGAGTGGGTGGAGGAACATTGGGGGAGTGAAGATAAGGGATGTTAAGAGTAATCAAGAATTGGGTTTTCTTTGCTCTGTCCGTCAGGTAGATGTTGTAATCCCACACTCTGCACATGTGCCTGCGCATGGAACTACGTCCACGCAGGCTAGCGACTCTCATTATAGTCAGGCATTTCCTGTCTTTGCAGACTTCCAGATCGTGGATGGAAGAAGATCTAGTTCAACCCAATATGCTTCGCCCGAAAAACGCCTCGCCATGATAAAGTATGCCGTTCCAAAACTCCAAATTGCCTGTCCGTGTCGTCTGCCGACTATCGTCCTCCCCGGGCGGCGCGGGCTTGTTCTCTTTCGCTAGCATTGTATCTGTATGAAGTGTTAGCTCCTTTTCGGGGCGTCATTACCGCTGGTGTCTCTGCATCTCTGCATTTTGGCAGCGCATCAGCTTGTTGCGATCGGCGGCGGGAACGTACTTGAGGAGCTTTTCGATGAGATCGACGTGGGTAAGAATCATGCGGCGGCAGCAGTAGCGTTGGAGACCGATCTCGTCGAGGGCCTCACTAGATGGGGTACACGTTAGCGAATGTCTTGTGTCGGTACGGGACTGGTAGTGGTATTGAACAAGGTCGAGTTTGGCTGCAAGGTAGGCGTGCTGGGGTCTTCTATGAACGAGGTTTCTTACGCTTCTTCTTTGCCTTCACTGAGAATGGTCATGTACTTCTCCCACAGGTCGCCCGTGACCTAGGAACTCTGTGAGCAAGGGCGCGCATGAGCTAGAATGTAGTTGTAGTACCTTGCCGCACGAAAAGCAACGGATGGGAACAATCATCTTGGTGATTCGAGGGTATTCGTGTTGTTTAGGAGGACACGCGATCACGGTCTGATAGCTACGGAAGCGCGCAAAGGTAAGGTGAGGTTGTCGTGATGCCGGACGTTGGTGGACGCTGTCTCAAAGAAAGTTGCGGGCGCGCTAAGGACGCGGGCGGTGAAAAGCTCGGGCCAGGCTCCATCGAAAAAGTTCAACTTCGACATATCAATGCTACACGAACTTCACGACTTCCACCTTTGCGGATTCTTACACGCAAGTCCACTCGAGACTCAGCTAGGATGGAGGACGCGACTCCCCAATTGAAGAGGAAGGCCGAGGAGGCTGCAGCACAGAAGAGGGCCAAGAAGCAGAGGAAGAACGAGGCTGCCGCTGCCGCTGCGCTCAACGATGGTCGCAACGACGAATCTTCAAATGGCGCAACCGGTGCAACGCCCAAGTCGAATGCGTCTACGCCAAAGAAGCGATCGACGTCTACCCCGAAAACGAACGGTGCGAGCAAAGATGCGCCGGCTGAAGTCAACGGAGCACTGGACATGTCAGGATTATCAAAGGCAGCTCTCAGGAAGCAGGAAAAGAAGGACAGAAAGGAAAGGAACAGACAAGAGCGCAACGAACTGATCGAGGCCGAGGTATCAGGCATAGTCAAAAAGAAGAAGAGCAAGAAGACTGATAGGTGGGCTTCGTCACCCGCTCATGGAGGATGGTTCCTACCAGCCGACCCTGTCTTCTCGCCCGACGAGAAATACCTACTCATCGCCAACGCCAAGTCACTTCGTGTCTATGCAACCGAAACATCGTTGCTCGCCAATACACTTTCCGAAGACGACACAGGCGCCCTCACAGCTTATGCTCTATCACCCACGAACCCCCACCTCGTGTACGTCGCATACTCAATTGGGCACATAATACTGTGGAACTGGGTGGCTGGTAAGAAAGCTGGTCGATGGAACATTGGTGCTACAGTCCGCCACATGACAGTCATTGCGCAGTCAGACTCCTCCGAGGATGATCTTACATATTGTCATGAAACTGATGAGGGACACACCATCAGTGTGCACGCACTTCGTACGAAGCGTCAAGATACCCGGACAGAACTCAAGCAAGTCAAGCAAATACTGAGCAGTGCGAGCTCTGCAATCCGCGGTGTCCAGGTACTTCTGCAAGGCAAGTACGTCGTGGTTGCTACATCTGACTCTCTCGTGGTCGGAAAGCGCACGAAGGCTAGCAAGACAGCATTCGAGGACTTGGAGTACGTCTGGCGGGAATTCAAATTCTCGAAGCACATCACGACCTTTAACGTCTATCACCGCGAGCATCAAGAGAATGACAACGGAAACAAGACTCCACAAAGTCAAAGGGATGTTCTTGACATTGCTGTTGGAGAAGAAACCGGTGTGATCCTTCTTTTCGAAGATATTCTGGCTTCTTTTGCTGCAGTTGAGAAAGGCAATGCCGAAAGCTTCAGGCCCAAGAGACTCCATTGGCATAGAGATGCGATAGGGTCTGTCAAATGGTCGTTGGATGGCAATTACCTTATCTCGGGAGGTGATGAGACAGTCCTCACGATGTGGCAGCTTGCTACTGGACAACCACAGCATCTACCCCATCTTTCCGCGGCTATTGAGAACGTTGTGGTTTCTCCCACGGGCTCAGCGTATGCGTTGACGTTGGCTAACAATTCTGTCATTGTTCTGTCTACCACCGAGCTCGAGGCCCGCACAAACATCATCGGTATCCAATCACGTCGAATCGACGTCGAACAGCTGTCTAGGGATGGTGACAACACGTTTGGCATCTTTGATGCAGTGCCCATGGCTGTCAACCCGGCCAACTCGACCGAAGTGTTCTTCGCTGTACCATCGTCACAACCTCGTCACAATAAGAACGACGAAGGTTTCAGACCTGAGCCATACCTACAGACATTTGACCTTGCGAATGATCGCGCAAAAGGGCGACAGGCACTCACCCGCAACAATGCGACGGAGCCCAATGTCGCCCCTGATGGACGCCAAATCAAGGAGCCTACAGTTACGCATATCCAAGTCAGCCATGACGGAGAATGGCTTGCGACGATTGATGAAGTAAGTTCTGACTATCTGAGATGCATGTAAGACATACACTGACTTTGTGCCTATTGCAGTGGGTACCGTCACAACTGGACACTCGTTATGTGAATGAAGGTATTCCAGAGTTCAATGAACAGGAACGCCTGCGCCGCCGCGAGGTGTATCTCAAGGTCTGGCGACGCGACAAAAGTAGCGCGCAATGGAAGTTGGAAACACGCATTGACGCACCACACTTCTTCGAAGACGTATGTGGTAATGGGCGAGTATTCCATCTTGTCGCTGATCCGGCTGCTGCGGGCTTCGCAACTGTCGGCGAAGATCACGTCGTACGGATATGGAGACCTAAGACACGATCACGCGATGGAGTCATCGTTCGTGGGGCCCAACAGGAAGGTCTGGTCACCTGGTCGCTCGACCGGTCAATTGAAATCAACGACAAGCTCGACATCACCGAAGGTTCACAGCGGACCTTACCGCCGCGCACTTCACGATTGGCCTTTTCATCCGATGGTTCGGTCCTTGCTGCTTCAATCTCTTGGGATTTGGAAGAAGACGCCGGTGTCACACATCTGATCGATGTTCAATCTGCAACAGTTCGACGATCGCTCACTGAGATCGATGTAACGGCCCTCTCTGGACTCGGTTTCGTCGGGCAATATCTTATAGTGGTTGCTGATGCCATCACCGTCTGGGATATGGTCTCTGACGGGCTCGCATACAGCATACCAATCGATACTCCTGGCATCGGACGCCTAGAGCGCGCACCGCTCGTTCGACTAGCTTGCAACAGCACTGACGATACATTCGCTGTGTCACTACCTCGGTTCGAGAAGAACGAATCCACACCTACCCCCACTAAGAAGGTTTCGTCCAGGATGTTTATATACGGACCAGAGCATCAGAAGCCCATTTGGAAAGACACATATTCTAGTATTACGATGGGTCTTGCATCTCAGAAAAGCGGTTACGTTGTTCTTGACTCAAAGGCGTACTTCAGGACCATCACCCCAAGTGCTGGGTCGTTGCAGCTGCTGACTCCTCCACCAGAGGAGCAACTCGAAATGCATCACATCTCCTACCCTGAGGATAGCGAGGAAGACGACTCTGGCAGGCCTTTGGCGAAACTGTTGGTTTCCGATGATCTCACTCAAGATATTGAGCGTGACGAGCAAGTCTTCAGCATGCAGGATTTGCAGAACGTGCTGCATGACGGTTCTGTCCCTCCCCCACCGCAGGGTTTGTTTAGTAATATTTTGGCGCTCATTGGGAAGCCGCAAACGGCATCAGCATAGGGGGCTGCCGTCGTGTAATATAGTTTTGACAGAATACTACGACATGGAGATATTTTACTTGAACTGGCTGTATAAGGTGACACTCGAGATGATGCTAGACACCTAGTGTGAGGCACGTAAGTTATCGGGTAGGCGCATGAAGAACTATGCTACCAAACAAGAAGAATAGGACAATGGCAGCAAACTTCAACCACGCTTCTTCGCTTTGTACAATGTCGGCTCTATCATCTCTACACATCAATCTCATTCAAAAATCAGAGGCTCATATGAACGGACATGACTGCTTCTGTGCTCACCTAACGAACATACAGCAACGTTGTGAGCCATACGATTTGACTCGTATTGCCTAGCCTCTCTCTGTCACACAAAAAAAAGCGTTTCCAGCAAAATGAAGCTTTGCAAACTTCAAAAATGTGAACGTTTGCCCGTTCACGGAATCGAACCGTGGATCTTCGCATATCGAACATATGCTGCGTTACGAGTGCGACGCAGTACCACTGTGCTAAACGGGCAATTTGGATGGTAAAATCTGAAATTGAATGATTTATAATAGCAAACAAGTAACAAAAGAATCAACACCGTGGTAATGGTCACATTGGTGGTGGACGATGTTCTGGTGGGGTCAGATACCGTTGAGCCGAGATCTGTGGATGGACTCGCTACCCATGCTGGTCTTGGTATGGCGTGTCGAATGCCACAACACGAGCTACAAATGACCGCGAACGGCAGGAACAACTCGCTAGAATACAGAAAACATGTCGCTAACCCTGACAAAATGGGATGCATGTAGTGACTAGTGCGCTGTCTCAGAGTAACATACAGTCGCGTATTCTCGCATTTAGATATTTGAGAAATATCTTCATGTACACTTTACAGGTTCCTCCCCAAGGGTAAGGTCCTTCTTTGCTGACTCGTCTTGTCCGCATCTAAGGAGGGTAGATGATGTACTCGCTTTCTTCGTAAGCGCGTTGGTAGATTGGTACTAACAATCTGATAACGGCATGTGCTTCCACCAGATACACAAACCAACTAGATGCACTAACGTGGAAGCATTGCATATGCCATCAGCGGAATGGCTCCTTGGCTGGTGATCACGACGCAAAGACAGGCTCGATCCTTGCTCTCTACGTTTTCTTCCGTGCGGGTTACTCTTGAGTGGTTTCCTGTTGAACCCAGGAATAAGCTGACCAGCATAGGAGATGGGGATTCATGGAGCACGAGTTTACAGTCCTCTACGCTCTTCGCGCATCGTCAACAATTTCTCGGTTGCGAGCCTTTGACTAGTATTGATCATCCTAGAATTGGACCATCCATCACAAATACTGGTTGGCGTTGTCTTACAAAGGCGGAGGTGTGAGCCAGTAGCGTGCGCTCAAACTTGGGTTCGGGTTGACAGCAGATAGACTTCCTGACTTCCCGATCTGTCAGCCGGAAACCTGAAGCCTTTTCATGGCGTCTCGCATCTTCATTGGCAAATGCCTCCCGTAGATATTTGTTCCGCTGATGCGATTATGATTGAGCTGCTCTAGGTGTGCGCTCTTCGTACGATTGCTGTGTCATATAGATACCGCTGAGACTTACGTGAGTGTTGAAATATCGGTAGGTGTGTATGAGTTGGTAACCAATAGTTGTAGAGGTCGTGCTTAGTGATGCATGGAGCAGCGCAGCTATCCGCTTAGAAACATGGCCTGGACCCGAATTGATATCCGGACAGACCGTCGACTGGAAAGAATCCATAGCAGGAGTCGGAATGCAATAGAGAATGCATATCATTTTTGGATTGAAGAAATGCTTTCGTTGGCGGCAGACGTGGCTAGTTGCGGGTTGAGCGATTTGATGGCTTAGAGAGTATCCTACTAGAGATTCGCTTGCGTGATTTTACTTGGAGACGGGGGTTGGTCGCTCGCTTGAAGATCCTCACTTGGTTGTTAGAATATGCCGCAATCTGATGAAATACCTAAAGCGGTAACGCTATGGCGAAGACTGGAACCGACGTTAGACTGAACGTGGTGAAGAGGACGTGAGGTGGGCGGAGCAAACGCTGACCCACTCGCCGCATGCCAGCAAAGAAGCGATGCGCGTGCGGCGGGCACAATAGCGCATCTCGGTGTAGAGCTGTTGACGCGGGGTTCTGGTGTTCGTAAACATGTGGTGGCTCAGGCTTCCAAGGACCGCATCGTGCACTTGGCATAGTCGACTCATACTTGGTCAGAAAGCGACGTGAAGTCGCATCGCAGCATTGCGTTGCTATGGTGCCGCAGCATGCATATATGCGAGTTCTTGGATTTGGCGGTTAGCGGTCTCCTGATCAGCCTCGTACAGCTTCAGCGGTGAAGTCAGGCCAACGGATACGTGTCGAAGCGAGTCGTACGGTTAGACTGGACCCATGCGAGCCGCACTACTCAATGGCACAAAAGGGCTGTGCGCATGGAGATGAGAGACTCGGTAATCGCAATCCGGTATACGAAGCGACGGCTGAAAGCGCCACAAGCTGTGCTTTCCTCTTTCGGGATCGTTCGTCCTGGAAGCACGCCCTCGCCGGAGCCGGTGTAGTGGGAAAGGGCGGAGCGGAGACGGATGGTACGGACGCACTGTTCACCGTTTTTTTGTTTGTGCCTGATACTTGACGCACAGATGCCAAAAGCTCAGGACATTGGACAGTCGGGCTGTAGAAGCGCAAAAGTAATGAATTGAAGACGATGACGAGTGCGCAAATAGCCTAATCGCAGGCTGTCTGCTACTGAGCACGCGGTTGCGAAGAAAGCGCATGATCGTGTCATCAAATTACACTGGTTCATGCAGGGTCGTTAGCGGGTTTGTCAGAAGGTATTTTTCAGCATCAATGACAAAGCCAGCCCGCGTACCAATGGCAGCTGGGGTGCAGACGGGGGTTAGTAATTCTGTAATTGTGAGGTCGGGACAAATGACAGTGTCGGAGCCCAGGCGTGATTGGTGCCTTGTCTTTGATGATGATGTGCTTGGGCGCGGGGGTGAGAGTGAGTGGCAGGTCCGCGTGGCCTAGATGGTGGCTTTTGACGATGCGGACGAAAGACGTGAGGATAGCCAAACGCCGATGTGCTAGGCAGCCGCGAAACCAAGGTTGCAGCACATCGGCCGAGGCGAGGACTATGTAGGAAAACGCAAACAATTCGCAGTAAGCCTAACGGTGATTTTGTCGCGCGGAGGGATTGTGCAGCGTCGGGCCCGACAGGGTTGCGCGCGCTGTCAAGGTGCAACAGAGGCGCCTTGGGCGAGAGGGTGACGGGGCCACGTTTGACAGCCACAGATTCAGGGCTGACCGCTCTGCTTGTACAGAGGTCCGTGGCTTAGCCCTTACGACAGCGCATCCTAGCAGCGCAGGCAGCCAGACAGGCAGCCAGACAGGCTCAATCAGCCCAAGCAGTCAGTGCAAAGAAAAAAGGAAAACCCTGATGGCGCGATGTGGGAGCGATATGTGTGATGCAATTCATCGTGAATTAGTAAACGCCGACAAACAGCGAGATGCCGATTAGGCTAGCCATGTGCAGAGCATGTGCTGGGCAGACTGTATATCCGCGCAACGTCCGGTGTCCGCTTCGTAACGCCCGTATGTGCATGCGGGCGAAAGTCTCTACGACCGACCGGGCTGTCTCGTAAGCCGCGCTAGCACCCCTGCAGTCGTGTGAATCATAGTGTGTTAGCTCACCGCATCCGTCCCTGCTCGGCCAAGAGCGGTGGAAACATGCCAATAATTCCGAGAACCCGTTATCCATCCTCTATGCGTCAGGGAAACATAAGAAACACGCGTGCCCTCGCTTCAGATTCCATCACCAGCCCAAACACCAGTCCACAACATCACAGCGAATAACAGACTACCCCAGACTCCGACTTGCCCATCATCGCCGCTACCACAAACCATCAATTACATCACACCTTCCCGGCTTCTACCCACGCTCGGATCACCTTCCCTCGATTGGCCGCTGCTTTAAGGTAGGTTTGCACCCGGGTCTCTCCAAGTCATAAACCAAACTGACTCACATTTTTTAGCCTCTCACCACAGACTACTGCCTTATACATAACAAACATCATGCCTTCCTCATCGCATCTCCGCATACAAACCTCCTTCGAGCCCTTCACCGCCGAGACCACCCGCTCCCACTTTGTCTCTTCACCACCGCAAAAGAAGCAGAAGATGTCTCTCACCCAAACCTACTACATTGCTGCCTCCGCCCGCTCCAAGCTCGGCAAAGAGGCATGCAGGGCCGACCACGACCTCCGCCTTCTCGTTGGACACGCAAACCTCCTCGACAGCCTCATGGTCGAGCTCCAAGACGCCGAACGCCAGCAAGAACAATGGTTCAACCAGACCATGGCCAAGGCCTCCAAGTCCGAAGAGCCCCGCCACATTCAATGGGCCGACAGCATTGCTGAGGAGGAAGACGACGACGACGAGTCCGACTCGGACTCTGAGAACGAAGACGACTTTGACATGATCCCCCTGCCTCGCCGCATCGCTCAGTCACCAGTTCAGATCAGCACAATGGAGGTCGATGACGACGAGGATGAGGACGAATTCTACGACGACATGGAGGACGACTCGGAGCTCGCTCTTACTCGAGTGCCATCGCAACTACAATCACCACCCGAGCTCACCTACGAAGAAGAGTCCGATGACGAGTCACCACCTACATCTCCCCCACAAGCGTCTTTCAACTTCTCCGACAAGGAGGCCATGCTTACAACAACCTTCTACGACGCAAAGCCAGCCTCGCAAGACATCGAGGATCATCCGCTGTTCATGGATACCACCGCCCCGCTCATCTCAAGTTATTAGGCCAGCACATTCAATGTGTTCTGACCTTTTGATTTTTGATCTAGCATTTTCAGCGAGCGTGTCCTTTACAGCATAGCGTGGCATTTGAGCATTATATCCTTTGGTTTTATTTTATTGGCATATACCGCAGGGGCGGTTGGGATCTTCACGAAGATATCAGGAAGCTACTCTACTCTGAAATGTTGCATGGATATGGGATAGGAGGATTTGGGACATTGGTCGCGAGCGGTTCGAAGTCTCCCGAAGGCGATGGTCGAGACTCCCGCCTATAGCTAGATTTTCAATGATGATCATTACACCCACAAAAAACAATCTCCACACTCTCTTCAGGTGATGCTCTACTATCGCTGTACTCTGCATGCTAATCACATCCTATCGGGTCACAGGCAAACTTGCCATGCATGACTGATGAACTGTCACCAGCACATAGTACAAAAACCCCACGCATTACAGTTGTCTGCCAATATGCGCAGTCACACATGTGTTACTGGGAAATTCTAGGGTTGACCGACTTTTGGCCAGTGCGTCAGACCCTGGCCCTCGCATGCCTCCCGCATAGGGCGGGCACCTCGCGTCGCGGCCACGGCTGCTTTTCGCCGAGCGAGCCTCTCGCATGGCGGAGCGACGCTTTCGCATCGCCTTCGCAACGCCTGCCTGATGAAAGTACACTTCCGGTCAATCAACGTCGTATCCCCGCATACAGAAAGAAGGCGATGCGAACTTGATTGCGTACACTGACCACACTGCCCCACGCACCGTCAATCCTCCAAGAACTTCTGCCTTGGAAGAAACGGCCTATGCAAAGCATGCCACACACGCAGCCGGCTCAACTCGGCCTTTGTTCGTGTCCTTGTCCGAAAAGTATGCGTATACGTATGCGGGTGGGAGGTTCGGAGTTTGGACGTGCCCGATCGGACACAACAGGAGCTCGCAGTACGGACGGTCACGTTTTGTTCCGCTCGGTCGAAACGCGGGCATGTGAGCCAGACCATGGAGCGGATCATCAGGGAGCCATGATCCGTCTCACGCGGATACGCATTATCCACTCACACTCACATTTCGATGCACTTGACAGCTGTCTTGATGAGCGGACCATGGTATCTCGTCGCAGAACCCACTTGTCGAGACCTTCTGGACCCTCGCAAGATTTGATCTGAGCATGGTCTCCCGTCTCCACACTGTCACAAGTTGTAGGCGGAAGTTACAGCGCTGATCTCTCCTTTTCCCCACGCTCCACCCACCGTGTCGCGGCGATACCGGGGCTGACCGGTTGTCTCGAAACATCAGCATGGCATTTGAAATGATCAAATCTCAGGTCAAAGTCGGTATCAAATATCGACACAAAATATATCTATGCGCAACATCTTCGAGTTTCATCATGTTTCGATTTGTTTGGTCAACGAAACGATTCAGATTCAGAGTATTCGTACAACCATCGACGATTTGCTTTTGCTACACATGTCCGTTGGCGGCCTCAGTTTAGTCCGGCATGCAATGCTGCGCTGTGGTTCGCGAGTCTTGGTGAGACATGTGCGAATCTAACTCGCGCGTAGCTCGCTCTAAGCAATCCGCTCACATGAAGCAAGACCCTGCTTCTCAAGTTTGGAGCATGTTGCCATAACGTGTCATGGTGATTATTGCTGAGCTGGCATGCCAACTCAGCTGCTTGTTTATTTCTGTGCCGCGTCTTCCCTGGCAACGCCTCATGTCTGTCTGTTCCTGATCCTTTATTGCCAATCAAGGAATTTGGTGCTCAAACAGGGAAATAGGGCGCGCCTCAGGCAACCCCGATCTGACGATCAGATCATCTACGCCAACATGATCCGCGCATGCACGTCCTGGGTGCTGCTCGATAAACACCATATTGTCACTAAAACTTACCCAAACACATATAATCAATGCCTATTGCTGATGTCATTCGTCTGTAATCAGATTCCGCGATAAACACTTCTCATCCAGCTCGCGCCGATACAGGTATGGGCCGCCTAGGAAGCCGGCCTACGAGAACACGGAATGATCGTTGATACCTTGCCAATAAGAACGGACTATGATTTGTTGTTGATCATCTGGGGCGGAGCGGACATAGTAGACGGTGATAAGATAAGCATAATCGAGCCACATCATCAGCCACGTGCATACAGTAGTTGTGACCAGCTATGGTCATCTCCTCATTTTCCCCTCCCCCTGGAACTTGCGATAACCGTTCCTTCCCTTCCGAGGTCGTTTGCATCATCAGCAATGTTCACTGATCGAGGTCTGGACTTGCCGGCTTCGATAAGCTGGTTCACATGATGATGCCGTCAACGGTCAGGGCGGGAACCAGGGTCTATGACACGTTCGCTGTCAAGCCGGATTCCTCGGACTCGGACACGCCTTCCTCGCGCGCCGGGAGCGGAATCTTGTCCTTCCAGTCCAGGAGATCTACGACCTTACCAAGATCGGTAGGTTTCATGTCGATCGCTTGATCAACGGCTTCCGCGGATTGCCAAGCACTCCCTTTTCACTATACGGTGTTCCGCATCATTAATTCAAGTTGCCAGCTTCCTTCGACACAACAACGAGATCTTGAAACCCGACACGCAACCGTCAGGTTGTTGTGTCGGCCGACGCCTCCAAAAGCAGCAAGCTCAAAACTGATTGTGCATACGGATCCGCTCAGAACCTCGCGCCGACCCGCACCGAGGCAGCACATGTTGTGCAGGAAACTTCTAGCACGGAAGAAAGGAGCCCTGAAGTCGTTCGAGCAAAGCAGCGAAAATTTGACGGAAGAGAACTTCTAGAGCGTACCATTTGCACCAGCTGGGTAGATCCTAGTCCGACGTATCTCCTTACACAACCACGTTTTCTGTCAGTTTTCCTACGGAGAATTTTCCGCCTAGTATGCCCGGCCCACCAACAGCCAGGAAGTTTGTACACAAAAACATGGAGAAAAAGTTTTTTTCCGTTTACTAGCAGGAATTTCGCATTTGGCGCAGGTATCACACCATGGTCAGGACTAGCGTGCGTGGCTGGGGGCGGCAGTACCTGTCGATGAGACCTCGGGAAGCTGATCCCTCGTATCAGCTTCGCCCGAGCCTCGGGTGTTACAAACCGCACTATCGTGAGCTTTGTGTGTTGGTGTTGAGGCGCGTGCATGCCATGATGTGGAGTCTGCGGTAACATGTGTCCGCAAAGTAGTCTGCGCACACACCGCTTGGTAAGATTTCGATATGCAGCCGAATCTTCCTTTGTTGCTGTAAAGCGGCGTGATAGCATGGGTCCCATTGAAGATTCCTTCCAGTCGCTTATTCACCCATTCGTATCCTTCTCGAATAGTCGGTAGTACACAAGGCTTCGGCTTTCCCCGAAGACTACCTACTGCTGCGCCTAGACCAGGTCAAAGTAAGGCGTTGGTCATGGCAGAGGAGTGACCGCCCATGTACGGTAAACACCTTTCTCAGGAGACATGCCCGAGCTGAAAAGCAAGCATGGGTGTTGTCTGCTTAGAGGGCAGTCAATCAAGCAGCTTTTGGAGTAAAAGACGCCAAAAGTCATTCTTCTCATCTTTAATTGAGGCCGATCGTGTAGACCTAGAAAGGTGTCCAGTATCGAAGACGCCATGAGGAAGGGCCAAAGAAAGCTGCACAAAGAAACCCAACTTCGGCCTATTCTAACACCTCTCCCAATCCGATAGCTGTAAGACGGAGCCTCGTTATTAGACTTTGCCCCAAGACTCTCTGTTCCAAACAGTCTATTGACGTCTTTTGAAGCTACTGCAAACGATCCACCAGTGATCTCAGCACCTGATCAGCCAGCACACCGGATTGTCAGACGTACTGAGTATCTTAGGCATCACTCTAGCAAGTACTAGCAATGACTCAAGAGCAGACCGACACCCATATAAGATAGGCTTAGGTCGACTCGTTGCTAGTAAGGGATCGTTCTCTTTGTAAGAGTTTGTAAAATGCGTGCCAATAACGTGATCGTTCCAACTTTGCATATCATCCGACACGGGATCAAGATCAAACCAGCACTTCTTAGAACTAGAGCATACCACTCTCTTAAACAGCGTCTCTTTGTCTTGGATTTATGTGTGAATGGCATCGCTTCAAGTTGACTAACCATCTGCGTAACTGTTACTCTGCTCCAGCTCTGAATCACGACCGTCTTTATTTATTTTGCCCAAATTTTTGCTCAAGATTCTCGACACCTTACTACCAACCCTTTCTGGGTTACCTTCATCCTCTTCCTCTTCCTCTTGATCTTCCCAGGCTCACCGGTATTTTCATCGTCATAGTACTGATCATTATTTCTTCGCGGGCAAGAAACCAACCATCTCCCTTTTTTCTCGGTAAGGGGTTCTGTATCCCACTCGGACCTCGCATATCCGTTGCCCAAGAACCGTAGGTCTATCTCACAGGTCTTCTGTTCCAACAGTATGACAATAAATACATTGTAGGCTTGCGTAGTGTGATCTCATCAAGGCGTCATGGGAGTTACTTTCCGTCAAAACACTCCGCGTCCAGCCTCGCCAGCCACAAGTTAGAACCGGGTCAATAGACGTCCGCAACCTTTGTACCCAACTACGTGGGCAGTATCGAACGACTCGGTCACAGGAACGTCGGAAATCTTGTTGGACAATAGTTTCGTGCGCTTCTTCGTCGTTGCCCTAGGTTTTATCTTATTATTTAGGTATCCTATTACGAGTTTCTCTCTCTTCAACTTACCAGCGTACTTTCTTACTTTCTTTCTTCTATATAAATAAGAGGACTCTCCTTGTACATGGAACATAAATAAATTAACCCTTCTTTCTGTTCTATACATCTCTTGCATGCCTTTCCGCTCGACACGAGAACTAGGATGTTATGCAACTTTGAACCGTACTTGAGGTGCTTGTGGCCGACGTAGAGGCCTGTATTTGTGTGTATTGAGGACTCCATATTATGAAATTCCAATCCGAAGCGTACGGACAAGACATAAACTAAATAGCAGCAGCATTCATGAAAAAGTTACATGTACTAAACAAAAGTCGATTCTAGCAACACGTTCCTAGGATCTACTAATGACATCGTAATCTCCCTGTAGCAATACAGATAAACTCACTGCTCAGCCCCATCTTCCTTAAAACGTGATTTAACCAGCAAATGTTTGTGAGAAACCCTCACCCTCTTTTTGCGTAGTGGTCTCACTAGTCTTCCTCTCCTCAGTGGGGGCACTGATGGGCTTGTCTTCTGTTTGCTTCTGGTCCAAAGAGGCATCCTTGACGTTATCCTCGTTGTTTATATTTGAACCGGATTCAGGGAATGCGCCAGGGGCATCTGAGGAACCGGGTACAGTCTCAGCTACCAAGGGTTCTTCTGGTTGAAGTGCAGATGAAATCTTAGAAGTAACGGATGACAGGGTTTCCGACACTTGAGAAGCCGCCTGTTCAAGGGTTGATGGCGCCTTCTCGACTGTCTCAAGCTCAGGGCCAGGTTCGCTACCATCTTTTGATGTAATCTGTGTGAGCTGTGGTTCTTCCGACTCCGCTGAAACGGGTTGGTCCACTTCACCCTCAGTAATTGCTGGTTCATCCGTCTTGTTCGAAGCACTGAGTGACTGCTGTATCTGAGCCGCCATTTTTGCAGCGGGCACATCGAGACTACCATCTTCTCCGAACGTCCAAATAGCGGTAACAGGACCGAAGCTAAGCGACTGCCTCGGGACAGCGACTTCAGCAGTAATGGTAGCAGCTGCAGCTGGTGACGGAGATGCAGCAGGTTTCCTTCTTTGCGGGCCCTTAGCTCTACCCTTGCGAGCATCCGGAAGTGGTGCCGTCTCCTTCTCTGCTTCTTCTTCCTCTTCGGGTTCCTTGACCTTAGGTGGTGCGTGAGGACCAAGACCAAGTTTGCTGTTGAGGTCCTTCAGGAAGCCAGCTTGGAGAGCTGCAATCTTTGAGCCAGCGGGCCGGGCGGGGACGGGAGGCTTCGCCTTCGGCTGAGAAGCATTGTTCTCGCCTGCCTGTGACTCAACAGTTGGTACTTTCTCCGAAGAGCCGGTAGATGGCTTGCCTGGGCGAGCAGGAATCTGCGGCTTCGGACGGTCTGGAATGATGGGCGCTTTCTTGTCGTCCCCAGAAGCCTCTCTCTTAGCTGGTCGGGCTGGAACACTAGGACGAGCCGGCACCTGTGGCTTTTGATCAATTGGCGAGTCTTCGGCATACTCATTCGAATCCTCCATCTGTGGTGTGCTGACTGTGGTTTCAAGATAGTTGTGAGACGGCGCATCTTCCCAGATGTCTTGGCTTGGGAAGCGCTGCTGCATTCCAGGACGACCAGGCGTATCGTCTCGAACCTTCCCAAGGAGCTTGTTCTCTGCCGCAAATTGTCTAGTGTGTTCGGGGAGAAATGACGTCTGGTCTTCCTTGTTGATCTGGTTCTTGCGCTGTTCTTCTATGTTCGGGTCTTCAAAGACCTTTGCAGGACTCACATTGTCGTTGGCACCAGCAGTCCTTGGCTCTTCCGCCTCTTGAGGAGTGTCTACGGTAGTTTCGAGTTGCAGACTACCAGGCGTGTCTTCCCAGACATCTTGACTTGGGAAATGGTGGCGAGCAACACTTGGACGCTTGAGCTTGTCGACCTGAGACTTCGGTTTTTTGTTGTCTTCCTCATCCTCTGGGAACAAGGGTTCATACTCCTTGTGAGACTCTAGTGGGGTACCCCCACGATCAAATTGTGCTGGGCTAGAGATAACGCGTTGCTGCTGCGTGCTATTGTTCCGGCTTGAGCTCCTGCTGTGCGTGCGCTGCTTTGTGACATATTGCGGGTTTCCGTCCTCGTTAAGCGTATACTCATTGCCGTGACGCTCTAGCTCAGGTGATACAGCAGGCTGTCTCCACTCGGCGTCTGGGTGTTTCTTTAGCTCATCCGAAGCTAGGATGGGAGTGCCGTATCCACGCTCAGTAACCCATCCGCCTTTCTCAGACGTGTTGCCACCTTCAGGACCAAGATCTTCAGTTGGCGGATCATAGCCTCCACCGTGAACCTTGCTAGCGCGGTGCGCAGGGGGATCGATATGAATGACTTCGCCTTTGTCGTTGACCTCTTGGCCTGCTTCGTTACGAAGCGGTGAGTCGACGTAACCACCCTTAATTGAGGCAGGGCGACCCGACGACTGCGGCCTGGGAGAGGCCATTCGCGAAGCATACTCCTCAGTAGCCCTGTAGCCGATCTGTTCGTCGGGTGTACTGACTGCATCTCGGCTGGTGCCTGAAAAAACCAGTTAGGAATAATTGTTTGACACAGAAGCTGCTGACAACTTACCCATTCCAACGTCTTGAGACCTGGTGTGCACTAGCTTCTCAAGATTGTCCGCACGCCAATGATAATCCTTCCTATTTTCTTGAATGTGAGGGCCATACTCGCCGGCCTTCTCGCGCTTGAGATCCTCGGGATGCTTTTCATACCACTTCTGCTCAAAATCGTCTGTTGAAATCTTGCCATGACCGTGCATACCGTAGCTACCAGGAGGACCATGGAAGATTTCACGACCGCTCTTGGTGCGGCCGTGATGACGACCTCCGGCTTTCTGGTGGAAACCTACTCCTTGGGTGCCGGGCTGTTGCGCATAGGGCGAAGGACTGGGAGCCTGGACATCTCCGGCGTTGCGGAACATGGGTACCTGCACACCGATCTCGGGAATGCCGTGTTCATCCTTGTCGTTGTAGAGAGAGCTGGGGCGTGAGCCAGCGGAAGACCCTGAGCGACCGGACTTGGCCTGAGAGACCTTGTCGTCAACGGACAGCTGCGAGCCAAAGCCAGCGGCAGCAGCTGTCTGCGAGTCGGTCCGCGTCACGGCCTGGATCCTACTTTTCGCGGTTGAGCTGGGGACTGAGGCAGTTGGAGCATGCAAAGGCAAGTCTCCCGCCACGTTCTTCATATGTTGTGGTGAGCCGCCCTGGTTCTCGCTTGTGAGGGTCTTTGACAGATCTTCGAAACTGGCGTATTCGTTGCCTTCTTCTCCGAGCGAGGGCATGGAGACGCTCGGTGGACGCGAGGGCAGATCGGTGCTAAGACGACCGCCCTCCCTGGGCGGTCCGCCATGTACGTAGGTTGGGTCGTTAAGAGGGGAGCGGGCATATCGGTCCCCAGCTGGAGAGACGGAGCGTTCGACGCCACGCTTCGGGCGTGGAGGAATCTTGGGGACGTCCATGTGGGTGCCCGGCGCAGGAGAAGAGCTGTTCTGGGCCCGCGCGGGGCGTGGAGGTATCGTTGGTGGAGCACTCATTGTTTCTGAGTCTGTTGCTCAGGTGGGTAGGTGAGGGGTGGGTGTTGGGTAAACTACACGAGGTTGAATGTCAGTGACAGAGCCGGAACATTGAATGCTTGAATTGAGCAGGGTGTAAGGAGCAGCCCGGTCAGTCGAGCAGAGGAAACGGGCAGCTGTAGAAAACTGCTCAGCTCTGGCTCGGGCAGTTTCCTGCAGGCCAGGCCAATAAGCGCGGCTAGGACTTGAAGACCCAACGATGCTGGACAAAGCGGATACACTGGGTACTCACCTCAAATACGCAATTGGACTGGAGACTACAAATGAGGCTGGCAAGAGGGGCAGATAGCCAAAATGGCGCAAATGGATCGGCTTTGTGAAGCTGGGGCGGTGCACTTATGTAGCAGAGAGCTTGCGACCCGCATTTGCATCATGCCTGGGTATGGCGTATGGGCCCTGGTCTTCTGCACGCGGCTACCATCGTCACCCTCCAAAACCTGCATACCCATCACCCATGATTTGACTCGGTCAATTGCATGGTTTCGTTACTGTTGCCACATGGCAGTGTCGTGGAGAAGATGCTGTCTTGCTCGACACGTCAATGTCACTGTTGGCGGATGGAATGGAGCACTTGAGCGTCACACATCCATGAATGCTCGCCAGACGCTATCCTACATTGGGGACTATGCGACTGCAACAACCGCATGCTCATGTTTCGCAGCCTGCGAGGCTCCAACTTGGATCGAGACTTGTGCGGGTTACACTGCAAAGCTCACCATACGATATATATCTTTGTTTGACCTACATCCATCAGCTGCGGTGAGTGTGGCAGGATCTTCAACGCCCGCGCAAGCTCCGGCACCGCTAGACCGCTAGCGTTCCCCGCGCCGAACAAGTGTGGTTCCTGGCGAGATTGTAGCAGCCAGTCACCGTCATCCCAAAGGCGAGCAGATGCCAGTCTATCTATGGTGGGTTTCCGCAGTCGTTGGTCTGACACTGCGCGTGCTTGTCGGCGCCTCTCCAGCATGAGCGTCGAATTGACCTTGACAAACTGTTTCGTAGATGCATCTGAATATTCAAAACCAGAGAGGCTGAAGCGATGTTCATCCATGACGAGCTTCTAGAACATCGTCATAGGGACTCGTGTGGGCCCTGCACTCGTCCCCATACATCAATACCTGTGTATAATTACGTAGGTGCCCCCACACAGCGAGAAGATATGCTTCACAGACAAATACTCAATTGTCATGGGAACATGATGAGTACCGGAGAAAAAAAAATGTGTCGCATTTTGGCCGCCTAGCAGTTTGACCAAGCATTTCCAAATCCAAGGGATTTTCATACAAGATATAGCTCCCAGAACGCCCAGCTGCCGAATGATGCTACAAAGGAGTTACACCACACCCTATAACCGCTTCCCAACAGGCCAAGCTCATCATCTCGGTCCTAGAGACTTCAACTGCTTCGTCGATCCTTGCGTTCTCTATATAAACAACGTGTCGTTCGTCCAGATTCGTCGCCCATGCCTACTGCTTCTTTGTCCAGTTCCACCTCCGCCGCCTTATATAATCATTTGTGCGACTCCTTGTCCTCCCAGTGTCTTGCTGCCCTGGAACTGCTGGCCTTTGAAGCCAGCAAGCGCGTAAAAGACGGCTGCGAGCAGTAGGAAGACGGCCGCAACAATCAAGCTAGTAGCCCGGGCGGCGATACTGGCCCATTGTATGGCGCTCATCGCCGCGTAGATGGCCGCGCGCATGTAGTTGGAGCTGAATTTACGGATAAAGGTATCGAACTTGGGCGACGTCGGGCAAATGCGGAGGAGCAGCGGTATTTCGATGAAGATGATGATGAACGAGCATACTCTGCGAGCTGGTTAGATGTAATTTTGTTTGGGAGAAGGCCACGGGAAACGTACAAACACACAATGCTAAACGCGATGACCCAGTTGGCGTTGAAGATGTTGGCTATGCCTAGCGCAAAGCAAAGGATTATACACAGCACTCCGGTCCTGCGGATGATTTAGTATGGCATGCTGCAGGCAGTGGACATGTGCATAGCAGCTGGTGTGACTGACCATTGACCATAGATACCTGTGGAGATGCCATGTCAGCAACAAGTAACAGGTTGGGCACTCGGCGTCTTACTGAAATTCCTTGACTTGAACTCTTCTGCAAGCGTCATCTTTGCGGTGCAACTACCTGTCGAATAACTCTAGCTGTGCTGGGCGATGCGCAAGGTGGTGTGTTGCAGATGTCTGGGTTGCGGTTCCGGTAGCTTTGTTGCTGGCGCAAGCTGAATGAAGCTCTTGGAAGATGTCTCACGCGAGGTTTGATATGCCTTGTTGGAATATCGTGCGCCGCGTTGGTGTACGTTGCGCTGCGTAATGTGATTGTGGCTGTGCAATGAATAGGCTTGGACAGAGTGAATGTTGGTCGATGCCTGGCGTTGCGATGGCAATGGCTGTGTGCTTCTCTTGGTAGCTTAGCCCTCGGTCGGATCGCGGCTTCCACGTCCACGTAAACTAGGCGCTAGTGCTTGCCGAAACCGTCTTGGGCCGGCACTCAGCGCCTGAGAACTCGGACCTGCACCTTCTGTTTCAGAACATTCTGTATGGTCGCAACTGCCTCACCTTGGAATGACTGCAATCTGGCAAGCGAAGGAATCATGGAAGGCTCTCGTGCTCGCGTCTGCCGCTCTTGGCCTGACGCTTTACTATCTACATGCACAGCAAACACCGACTTCGAAATCTGCGAATACTTCTCAGGTGCATACAGAACAGTGCCAAGACAACGAAGCGATTCACGTACCAGACGCCATGGATCCGGAGGAGAGAGCGTATCATGAAGGCTTCATGCGGGAGGCTATCGCTATGGTGAATCACGCCCTTCGCTTTGCAACATTTCACCTCTATCCTAAGCCTCCATTACCGTGTTTGGATCCAATGCTGACTCATCACCGCTACAGGCTGAACTTGCACTGAAGAGTGATGAGACGCCCGTTGGCTGTGTCTTTGTCAAAGATGGCGAGGTCATTGGACGAGGCATGAACGAGACAAACCGAACTCTGAACGGTACCAGACACGCAGAGTTCGTCGCCATCGCTGGCATCTTGTCAAAGCACCCCATCAGCATCCTCAACGAGACAGACCTCTATGTCACTGTCGAGCCATGCGTCATGTGTGCATCCATGCTGCGCCAGTACGGCATTCGAGCAGTCTACTTCGGATGCTGGAACGAGCGGTTCGGCGGTACTGGAGGAGTGCTGAACATCCACTCTGAGTATGTGACCCTCGTTCTATACAGACACATCAATTGTCCGTACTGACTCCTGTAGCCCCAGCGTTGACAAGCCCTATCCAGTCACCGGCGGCATCTTCCGAGAGGAAGCAATCATGCTGCTTCGGAAGTTCTATGTCCAGGAGAACGAGAAGGCCCCCGAGCCTAAGCAGAAGAAGACGAGGGAGCTCAAGACGGAGATCCTACCCATGGACGTCCACCAGCCCAAGTCAACGCCATCTCCTGCTATCCGTACCCCAGTCAATGCGACCTCGACTGGATCCATCCAAACACTGTCTTCTCTGGCTACATCTGCAGCTGCTGCAGCTGTCGCAGTTCCCAAGACTGTGTTCCCCCCACCTGCACAATCTCGTCCTACTTCTGCTAGCACAGCTCTCGCCTAAGAGCGCTTACGATGAATGTATGATTACCCCAGGTCATAGAAGTTAAGACGAAGGAACGAAACGGAATATATGATAGTTTATGCCCTTTACCTTTGATAGAACACTTGTTGCTCACAATTACATGGAATCAATTTGAAAATATTGAGAATACCGTACCTGTAGCACCAGTCTCAAAGGAATCATGACTGGCAATGGAGATGGAAATGCATTTAGGATTGAACTGGGAATCAATGAGGGTCCAAATCGCCTTTGCCTTATTTCTCGCCTCCACCACCTGCAACCAATTGCACTACTAAGAAGAGAGCGAGAGCCCACCAGTACCTGTATAAAAGTCAGCATAGCCTCCGAGAGCGAGAACTGTTGCACTACGCACTTTTGCAAGAACGTCTTCTCCGGCTCTTTACCATCAAGCTTCCCCTCGGCATTGAGCACGATAGGCTTGTTCAGGACCGGTTTTGGCCCAACATTCCTCTTCTTTATCTCCACCTCCACCTCGTCTCCGCTGCCTTTCGCGCTCGTACCGAAGCCGATGTGGAAAGGTTCCCCCTTGTCATCGACATGGATGATAAACTTCTTGTGGTATCGGTCGGAGAAGCTAGCTGCTGATGTGACAATGCCCCGCCATGAGCCGGATTTTGGATCTGTAAGGCCGACGCGAAGAAGATGATCAGGCGAGTAGGAGCCTGTGGGTGGTGTGAAGGAAGCTAGACTGCCGACGGATTGGTCTGCATCGTATTCGATCTGCGCGAGCGGGATTGGGGAGGGAATTACAGCGCTGTCGGCTGAGGCTGGGACAGAGGAGACATAAAGTGTGACCGACGATGCGACCGCAAAGGGAAGCAGAAGAAGCCTTGACAATAACATCTTGGCGTGCTGGTGCGGTTGCTATCTGTATGCGCAACCGTGTTGGTTACGAGAGCTAGGGCTAGTTCAACTCAACGGCGAATCGTATCACCGACGGGCCATTCACTCAAGCGAGCCACGCTTTCGTGACCCCTCCTCCTCATCCCATATCTCCTGAGGTAAACAGCAAAATGATCCTGCACCTCCGCTTGATCCGAAATCGCACCGATGACCATGATCAGCCAGCATCCAAGACATGAACTTGCTTTGCGTGGCGTTCTTGACAGCCAACGCTGGCCCAACAGCATCCGGCATACCTCAAAAGGTGGACCCGACGCTCACGATGCCCACATTTCTCTGTCTGTCTGCGAGCAGATCGGCACTCAGGCCGACGATGACCCTGAGGACGAGTAGTCCGATTGCACAGAACGCTGGGGTTGTTGCCCCACCCCCACCGTACTAGAGCTCCCCCAGAGCTCTTATGAGCTCATCCCGCATTGACAGCTGTATTGTATCTCAACATTATTCTCAAGTCCTCGAGATTTCTGCTAGCTTTCCTCAATTCTAACACATCGCCCTTCTGACACTTCTTCATAATCGTTTGCAGCAATGGCAATTCCTTTCCGACAGTCCCAGCGCAAGCAGTCGCGTCAACTGTCGACGGACCCCCGCAATGAGCTCCACCCTCAAGTCGACCACTACATCGGTATCGATGTTGGTACTGGTAGTGCCAGAGCCTGCATCATGAATGATCAGGGAGACATCGTTGGACTGGCATCAGAGAACATTGGCCTCTGGCAACCACAAACTGGCTACTATGTACTTCATTCACATGTGACAGCTGTTGTGACTGAAAACTAAATGAATCAGGAACAATCCACAACGGATATCTGGCGGTGCATTTGCTCTTCAGTCCGCCGAGCAATGGATCAGCACAACATCGACCAGAGCACTATCCGCGGTATCGGCTTCGACGCCACCTGCTCGCTCGCAGTCTTCAGAGACGACACTGATGAGCCTGTTGCGGTCACCGGACCCAATTTCGATAACAAAGATGGTAACGATCGCAATGTCATCCTATGGCTCGATCATCGGCCTGTAGAGGAAACCAACAAGATCAACGCTACCGGGCATAATCTGCTCCGCTACGTTGGAGGCAAGATGTCTATTGAGATGGAGATTCCAAAGGTTCTGTGGCTGAAGAACAACATGCCAAAGGAGCTATTCGACCGCTGCAAGTTCTACGATCTGACTGATGCTCTTACGCATTTAGCTACTGGCAGTGAAAGCAGAAGCTACTGTAGTGTAGTCTGTAAGCAGGGCTTTGTACCGGTCGGAGTCGATGGGAGTGTCAAGGGCTGGCAGGAAGACTTCCTGAAGGAGATTGGACTTGAAGACCTATGCGAAGACAACTTCAAGCGCATGGGAGGTGTTGATAAAGTGGTTTGTCCTTCGCTACTAGCACCTGACGGTACCAGCTAACATGCATGCAGAACGGACGCTACCTCACTGCTGGTGAACTTGTCGGTACACTCAGCGAGAAGGCTGCACAGGAGATGGGCTTACAGCCTGGTATCGCAGTCGGCAGTGGAGTTATCGATGCCTACGCTGGCTGGATTGGTACGGTTGGTGCAAAAGTCAAGCTCGACGAAGATACTCTCGACATGGATCAACCCAAGAACGACGTCTCACAAGCTTTCACGCGCCTCGCAGCCGTTGCTGGAACATCGACCTGTCACCTTGCCATGTCCCGTAACCCGGTCTTCGTCGACGGTGTCTGGGGTCCATACCGAGACGTCCTACTACCAGACTACTGGATGGCAGAAGGAGGACAAAGTGCAACGGGTGAATTGCTCAAACATGTAATCGAGACACATCCAGCTTTCAACGAAGCCGTGTCTGTCGCAGAAACATACAACACCAACATCTATGACTACCTCAACGAACACCTCCGCGAGATGGCAGACAAAGAAAATGCCCCACACATCGCCTGGCTTGGCCGCCACTTCTTCTTCTACGGTGATCTCTTCGGCAATCGCTCGCCCATCGCCGACCCTAACATGAAGGGCTCTGTAATTGGCCTGAGCTCCGACAAGAGTCTCGACAGTCTGGCGCTATACTACTACGCAACCATGGAGTTTATCGCTCTGCAGACACACCAGATTGTCTCTGCGATGAATGCCTCCGGCCACGTTATTTCCTCAATCTTCATGTCTGGTTCTCAGTGCCAGAACAGCCTGCTCATGCAACTCATGGCCACCGCATGCGACATGCCCGTTCTGATTCCACGCTATGTACATGCAGCTGTGGTGCACGGCGCGGCTATGCTGGGTGCAAAGGCAGCGAGCACCGACAAGGACGGAAACAGTGAACCGCTTTGGGACATCATGGACAGACTGAGCAAGCCTGGAAAAACTGTGAAGCCACTAGCCGACAAGACAGTCAAGAAGTTATTGGACGCTAAGTACAAGGTGTTCCTGGAGCTGTGTGAGGGACAACAAAGGTACAGGAACGAGGTCGATGCTGCTATTGCAGGTTGGTCGAGCAAGTAGTTCCCCCGAGGCGAAAACAGACAGGAATACGGCAAAGAGAGAGATGATATGCGTCCATGATTAAAGATGTATTCTAGATACCAGATCCTTTGCGAGGAAGTCGTTAGAGCATACGATGTCTATGTAACCTAACTCCCTGCTTATGTCTCCGAAACAAAAACCAATACTACACGGCTCATCTGCATGTCATTGATTTAGAGCCCCCGCCGAGTGGAGTCTGTTCATCGCTATCGTTGGTGAAAGGGTATCGTACAGGGGAAATCGAAGAAGATGTGCGCTGATGCTTAAGCTCTAGTATCGTCGGCGGGGACCGCGCGGCGGTTCCCTGCGACCAGCGTCGCTGAAGCCGAACCGGCCATCTTGGTAGCTACCGGTTTGTGCGCCCGCGTTGGTATCAACGTCCATGTCATCCATGGATTGTGTCAGGCGAGCGGGCGGTGCTCGGGGTTGCGCTACGTGGGTGCTCGCAGGAACATCCTTCATGTAGACGTAGAGTAGTCTTCCATCAGCCTGTTGTTCTGATTAGTCCAGCCCAGCAATATGCACGCCAGACGACTGACCTTCTGGTTGTTGAATGTTGCAATAACATTCTCGGCCCCGTCTCTGCTTGCAAACTGTAGTTCAACCATGACGGTCGGGTTGGAAGACAAAAGTCTGCAGCCCAGCGTCTCTCCGCCAATTGGGCTCATGACGGCTTCGATATCCGCGGCTGTGGTTCCAGGTGCAAAGTTGCTCGCGATGACGGTACACGGGCCTCCAGTCGCAACACCTCGAATGCTGAAGCCTGCTGCACCTTGACCGATAACGGGAGCAAATTTGCCGTACGTCCTACTGTTGCGCTCAACCTGCGATGCTGAAGCCGTCCGAGCGAGGGTGTTCCTGTTGTTGGCTGCGCCGCGGGGATTGTTCAGCTTATGCAGATCATGCTGCCATTTCCCCTCGATGCTGCCCGCTGGTTTTGCGCTCGATGATCGCTTTTGGACGCCGGCACCCCCGTTTATCCGGCTGAGCAACGAAGGCTTCTCGGACTCGACGCGCGACCGTCCACCAGCGCCTGATGCGTTCGCTTTCCGTCCTCGGTTGGCTCCGCCTAGGAACTGCTGCGCGAGGGCTTCGTTCTTCTTCTTCTCCCTTGTCTGCTTGACAAAGTTCTCAAAAGATGCCGAGGTTGAGGCGACCATGTTGGGTGAGGGTGCAAATGGAGTTTCGTCGTGGTGGGTTGATGTAGAAAGGAAGCGCGTAGGTGCCGACCGAGGAACAACGGTGGAGCGCGTCCATGAGCAAGAGGGCCGCATGGATGAAAGCTTGGACCACGACCCGCTCGGCGAAACAAAACACCGCCGCGAAAAGTTCCCATACAAAAGTTGCGCTCGCTGCTTCCCTTCTCACTCCAACAACGCGCCCAACTATTGGTAAGTCATCATACCCTCCCTCTCTCTGTTTACTGTTGTTATCATGATGAACACTTGTGTCGCCCCTATCATACATTCTATGGTGATCCGACCACTCAAGCCAAACGAGAATACTGATCGTTCGCAACATCTACCAATTTGTTACCGCAACTTCTGCTGGGACCAACGCTAACAAATTATAAAGGGTCTCGTAGTTGTCTGTCGTAGTATGACTTCGCGACGACGATGCGCATTGCGAAGCGTCACCGCTCACGTCGGTTCGTAGCCCCACGAAGTCTTACGCCTCTCGCACATCCTCTATGGTCGTTGGTTACAAGCAATGGCAGACCTCGTCATAGCGCTGTCGAGACGGCAAAATCTTCGTGGGCTGCGATATGATCCAAAAGGTTAGACCACATCCCTCGCACCCCAGCACCCATCCTTAGATGATGAGCAACAAATGTATTATCAAATACCGACCACTTCGTGGGGAATAAACTAGTTCGATTACCTGAATCTCTTCCCATATCCGAGCTCTAGTCAAAACGTCTTCTGTCTGAATTGTTACTGACATTGCTCTAGGTAAATACAGTATTGAAGTAACACATCATTCAGTTATCAGCTGTGCAGTGGAAAGGTACATTACCCACGTTTTTTTCTTCTTCTTTTCCATGCTATGATGAACACCAATTCATGCTAACTCAGACGGGGCTCGCCTCACTGATTGAAAAAACATTCGAGACTTTTCATCTTTCGACTGATTGCTCTCTTCAACTGCTTTATTTGTTCAAATCAACGACGGACATTATATGCTGACTGTCAGTCGCAGATGACGCTCGTATCGTGCAACGCCACTACTCATTCTTCCTTCCTTCTCAGCCGTTGTCACACGCCGATGGAATTGAGCAAGGTGTATACAGCAGGAGACGAAGCCAATTCAATAGAGGTGTCTGTCGGGAAGTACAGCGCAATTATGTAGTTTGTTATTTATAATGAAAATGTCTAAACTACTACTATTGAATCTTGACTGTTCGCAAAGTACATAGACAGTGAACATGGAACTCCTAGTACACACTGCATCTACGCAGAATCTATTCAAATATACTCTTGATCGTGGTAAATGCATACTTGGATTAGGCTGCTACGGAGGAACTTGTCCTAGCTAAACATCGTGTGTACGCTTTGTTGTAGGCAAAGACCTTTTTGTTTTTACGAACATGGGGCGAACGTCACGCAGCTCTCCTGTCGAATAGGTTCCGTACATAGAACTAGTTGAGTTATACTGGCCATAAATCTGGAGCGGTGTGTGCAGCTGATGTACAATCGCATATCGATTTAAGACACGTGAGGACGCGCATCGCGGTTTCGGAGTTTAGGGATCGGCCTCCGCATTCCTGAAACAATTCTCCAAACACAACGTTGGCAGCCCGACTAGCACACGCCCATTTGCGAAGTAAAGAAAGATGGCAGCGAAGCCCGAGGACGCGAGTACGGCACCTACGGAGGGGGCCGGTCTCTTTAGTGGAGCGGGTCTGGAGAAACAGCCGGAGCCTGATCTTGTGGCTGGGTCTAACGACAAGAACGATGGAGGGGAGGCTATCGACAATGCCACCGCGGCAGTAGCCGATCTCTCTGTCGACGAAAAGAAAGAAGAGAACAAGGAAGCAGAAGTCACTCCCCAAGCCAATGCCGTGGCGCCCGAAACCGCACACAGCGAAGCCAAACCTGTGGAACAGAAAGAACCCGAAGCCGACACCGTAGCGCCCACTCAGGGACCCTTCTGGCCAGAGACGGCGCCCGATCACCCACTCACCAAGTTCTACGATGCTTTCGAAGCCCTCGTTACCGAAGCCCAGCATGGAGAAGTCTACGGCATAGAGCTCAGCAAATCAAAACCCTTCCATACCAAGCTCATACTACAAAAGTTCCTCCGAGCCAACCAAAACGACCTGGAGAAAGCGAAGTCACAGCTACTGGATACGCTGAAGTGGAGAAAGGAGTTCGATCCGACCAAGGCCGCAGGGGAGACATTCGAGAAGAGCAAGTTCGATGGGCTAGGATACGTGCTGGAGGTCGAGGGCGTGCCGGAGAGTCCCAACAAGAAGGATATTGTTACTTTCAACATCTATGGAGCTGTGAAGGACAACAAGGCTACATTTGGTGATCTAGATGGGTATGTTCTTTCTGCTCCTAATGCCATAAGGGGAACCATTCTAACAGAAACCTTACAGCTTCCTCCGCTGGCGTGTGGGCCTTATGGAAAAGTCCGTTCAAGCACTCAACCTCCCCGCCGCTACGGCGCCCATTCCCAATTTCGGAGAAGGTCCAGACCCATACCAAGGATTTCAGATTCACGACTACCTTCAAGTCTCTTTCTTGCGCCGCGACCCCCTTGTCAAGACGGCAACCAACAAGACCATTGAAATACTAGGACGTCACTACCCCGAGACCTTGAGCAGGAAGTTCTTCGTCAACGTACCCGTGGTCATGGGTTGGCTGTTTAACGCAATGAAATTGGTTGTGGCCAAGGAGACGAGCAAGAAGTTTGTGGTGCTGAGCTATGGAAATCAGCTTGCCGCCGAGCTGGGTAAAGGTGTACCGAAGAGTTATGGTGGTGAAAGGGCAGAGCTGGCCGAGAGCGCCGAGAGTATGAAGATGGCTTGATGTCACATGTGATACTACCACGAGGAGGGAAAGAAGGCGGTGGATGGTAATGGTAGGAGATGGAAGAAGCGACTCAGTGTGTTTGTCTGGCTTCAAAAGCCTTGTTATACCCCACTCAAGATTGTTCAGTCCTTTTGAAGCGAATTTGTTATGACAGTCATTACTTGTATGCCAATTCAGCACGTTACATATATACCTTGAGATTCAAAATGCACCATCACCATGTTCGGTATTCAAAGTATTCGTACACAAACAGCTGGATATCATTACTCCTGGTCAGCACCTTCTTTGCCATTACCTTCAGTCGACACCACTGCTCTGTCAACCCAGCCCTCACCCCTCAACACACCTAATCCCTTCCTCGCAACACCACTGTTAACCGCCCGTGGCGACACCTCATACAAAGCATTGACAGTTGCCAAACTAACAACGAAAAGCAGTACGTCTCCATTCTTCACGCCCTTCCACCATCTCCTCTTGACACCCACTTTCCATAGTGAATCAATCGACATTCTGGCCGTATATAGGAAATTACTCCGCCCACCTTTCCTCTCCAAGAAAGCCCATAGGCCACCGAGGAAACCACCTAGGAACCAGCGTTGGGTGGAGAGGAAAGTCCGGGGCAGAATGTTCTGGAAGAGGCAAATAGAGCCCCAACTCGTTCCTATAGCACCAGAGAGGAAGAGCGACATGCGCAGTACGCGTTTGGCGAGATTATTTAATGAGGCGACGGGCGAGGAGAGGAAAGCTTTGTACTTTGTGATGCTCATAGCGGCGAAGAAGAGAGTGAAAAAACGGGCGATTTTGGGAAAGGCTTGGATCCAGTACTGGACGTAGGTTCGCAGACAGGAAGGATCTTGTGGGTGGAGTAAGGCGCACGACAAGGACTTAATGGCTGGATGTGCAGGAGAGGTTATGGGAGAGATGGACGACAGGCGTTTTGGTAGCGTTTCTGCATTGGGGAAGAGGATAGGTGACACGAAAGCTGGCCAGCGTTGCCGCGAGATGTCGGCTAGGTTGTCCACAATATCAAACGTGCCTGGCCACTGCGCCGTGCTTGGGTAGTCTTTCGGTCGTTTCTGTATGTACTCTGGTGAGTTCTTCAATATGTGATCGCCCATGCCAGAAGGGAAACAGTCACGGTCGAAGACGAATGCGTGCAGTAATTGTCCACATGCCACTGGCATTATCATCCAGGAACCAAGCCAGGCTGGTTTGTTCTTGAAGTATCCTAGTTCCTCCAGGTAATTGTAGCCAAACTCCAGAGCTCTTGTCATTATGTATATCGCAATTGTTACGCGCAGTTGATCCCCGGGGTACACTGCGAGGAAGAACCCCGCCAAGCTGGATCCAATGGCCGGTGCCAACCTCGACGTCAAGGAACGAGATATGCGCGGGTTTCGTCGCCGGAACGACTTGCCTTCGTGGCTGAGTAGGCTTTCACGGATGCGCAGAAAGAAGCGACGTAGGAGGCGGTGGAATAGCAGTATGAGGGCGAGGGAGCTGCTGAGGCGCACGTTGGGTGACTTGAGGACCGATGTCCTAGGTTGACTCCTGCCACAGCATTAATGCGACTTGTTCAGATACAAAGCGGAACCGGACCTACCTCTTCGCTGTTCCCCGCGAAAGGAGCCTCGTGCTAATCACTTCCCATGCCTTCAGCCCCGAGAAGGTCACAACGCCCAACCGCAGTGCAGCGCGGAATGCGGCTACATTGTAATCATCCGGACCCTTGACAATCGCGTCGTATCGCTTAGGATGTATAGTGCGCTTCTTCACGACGGGTGCGCGCGAAAGGAGGTACTGGTGCAGCAACTGATACTCCTTGGCCGAGATGGTGTAGCGGAGCGCATTGCGCAATATTGGATCGACGCTCTGTGCTTTACTGGGCGGCGTGGGTTGCGATGCGCCAGACGACGACATACTGGGCGTCTTCGGTTGTATGTGTCAGGACCATAGTTTGAGGGGATGTTGTTGTCATTAGAGAGTCTGGGGAAGCTAGCCATATGACGATGATCCCTGAATGCTGCGCCTATGATCCGCGTAGCGGACCTCGGCACAGCCCTCTGCCCCATCTTATTCACATGCGAACCCATGCAGTGCCGTCAACTCCGAGCAACATGGACTTCAATCATAACGGAACTCAAGAATCGTGTCAGAGTCTGTGAATCACTCGTGGTATACTTTTCTATATACTCTATGGCTTGAAGGAAACGCTTGCATTACAGATTCGAGTCCTCGGATACGAATTGTGCATCATTTAGGGCACCAGTAGCTCGATACAAACAGCGAAACAAAAGAGATAAAGCTACACCATATTACAATGTATAGCATCTAAAAGGCGAGGAAGGCAAGAACAGCACCGAATAGAGCACCCTTGGGCACCACGGTGAAAGGCGAGGCAGCGCCAGTGAACTCAGCTGGCGAAGAAGGGCGGATGGCTCCAGTACCGGTAGCAGTACCCATAGGGACAGTGGCAGTGCCCATGGTGGAGGGGATGGGGTAAGGAGCACCACCAGCAGCGGGCGTGGTGGCAGCTGGGGTCTGAGCAGGCTCAGCAGTGCCGGGCACAAGAGCAACAGGCTCAGTTGGGTTGGCGCCAGCAGAGTTGGTCTGGGTGGTGAAGTGAACTTGTGGGACAGTAAGTGTGGTAGTACCGAAGGTGATGGTGGTGCATGGAGTCTCTGCAGCAGGAGCCTCAGGGGCAGGAGTGGTGGTGCCAACAACCTGAGTCATGGTTGCAGAGGAGACGACAGTGGTAATCGCAGGAGTTTCACCGGCAGGGACGGTCGTAGTACCCTGGGTAGGAACAGCAGGTGTCTCACTAGGGTAACCAGGGCCGTATGCACTGGATGTGCCCTGAGCAGGGGCAGAGGGAGCAGCAGAGCTCTCGCCACCAGCGGGAGGGGCAGCCATGGAGCTGCTCTCAGCGGCCTCTGGAACCTCGCTGCTGCTAGCAACACCAGTAGATGCACCACCAGATGGAGCGGCAGGAGTAGGGTTCAAGGGAATATACGAAGGGCAGTCATCGACGATGCTGGGGTTCTTAGGAACGTGTTCAGCGCAGATGCCGATGAAGTATTGAAGGGCCTTGCTGATTTCGTCATCGCTACCACAGCGAGCTGAGATACAGTCGATGACGTTCTTAGTGAATTCAGGCTTGACACAGTAGCAGTTGGAATCGGTGTTGTCCTTGCAATCTGGGGCCGAAATTTGGAGCCACGAGTTCATGCACTTGGGGACCGAGTCCGTGATGTCGACAGGAGGGTAACTAGGGCTGGAAGGCTGAGGAGCGGCCGAGCTGGTAGCAGGGAGGGGAGTTCCAGAGCTAGGGACAGCAGAAGTGACAACAGCAGATGAGACAACAGCCGACGACGCGGCCGTTGAGGATGCGACGATTGAAGACTGCTCGCAAGATTCTCCATAACCGCAACCAGCAGCAACAGAGCTCTGAGATGTAGATGGTACCTCAGCGGTGGAAGACTCCGGTTGAGGAGTAGCAGTGCTAATGGAAGGGATCGATACAGGGGTGCTGGAGACCTCGACGACAGAGGAAGACTCAATCTCGACGGCTGAAGAAGCCGGAGGAGTGTAGGCGGGCATAGAGCTGTTGGCAAAAGGAGCAGTGGAAGAGAGAGGTGTCTCAACAGGTGTGTTGCATGCCTCGCCATACTGTCCGCACTCGTTGGCAGAGGTTGCGGGTGTCTCAACGGCAGAAGACGATGCAGGAGTCTCGACCGCAGAGGAAGCAGGGGTCTCGACAGCGGAGGAGATAGTGCTGGAAGCTGGAGCAGTGGATGACTCGACGATGGTGGAAGATACGACTTCGCTCGAAGTAGAGGGAACCTCAGGTGGGGAGGGAGTAGTGTATGGTTTCTCAGCATTGCAGTCAAAACCAATGTTGTGGAAACCAATTTCGCAAGACTCCTTCTCGCCCTTGTAGTGGGAGCCAAGGTAGACCTCGACGGATTTGGCGCCACCGCACTGTGTGTTCTGCAACGTCGATCCACCGGCCGAGCAGCTGGTGTGTTGCTTGCAGAGAGATCCGTCCTCCATCTTGTAATGGAGTTCAATTTCAGCGTCGAACTCGGATGAAACATCCATGTGTGTGATCGAGAAACCACGCTGGGCACAGCCGAATGCGGCAGGCTTGTCTTTGCGAACGGTGTTCTTGATGCACTTGTTTCCAAACGTCCGCTTGCTCATGGAGTCACGCTTGCCGAAGGAGTTGGAGCACTTCCATCCTCCAGAGAAGTCAAAATCACCATAGTTGCCGACAGACTGACCATCTGTAAGATCTGACCAGTCGAAGCCACCCTTCTGCTTGTCGTCGCAAACGTTCTTGCTGTAGTTGGGTGTGCCGTAGTTGTCGAAAAAGTTCCAGTGTGCTGCGGCCTGCTGGGCTGCGAGGCCAGTGACCAAAAGAGCGTATGTGGACTTCATGGTGAAATATGGAGGTCGAGTTCAAATTTAAAAGTTGCAATAAAGATAAAGTATGTTGTAGTTGGACCTTGAACGAATGACGGTCTGACAAGACGGCAAAGTCGAAAGAGTGTGACTTTGTTCGCCTTGGTAAGCGAAAGTAGCAGCAAATTCAATGCTGTAATTAAGAAGATAGAGTGTGTAGAAACACTAGGAGAAAGGACAATGGAGGAAGATATACTTCTACCACCACGCTCGTTCGAAACAAGCCAGCTCGAAACATTTCCAAAGGATTGGTCCGCCGACAGCCTCCGACTCGTCTGCTCAGCCACGATCAGAACGAGTCGCCCAAGGGGCCTCCATGTCCGCCTTTGTCGCGCGCTCTGCAGGTCCACATGGCAATAGTGTCGTCGGTTACAAGATGGCCTGGGTAGAGGTTGTGGAGCCTAGTCGAACGGCTTTGGCGTGAGCATGTTGTAAGCGAGGGCAACAGGGGCGCTTCCGAAACGCCCTAAATAGCAGGCTTGAGTAGACTGTCATGCAGGTACGAGCCAATGACGTGAAGAGGTTGTACATCGGCAAGCCAGCAGCGTCAAGTATATTGTTCAATACTCTCATGACTGGGTGAGGCCCGATGTCCACATTCTCGAACAAACGCAGAGCCGCAAACTGTCGACGAGTCGTCACATCTATGCTCTGTTGCCTCCCGGATCAACTTCAGTAGCGGTACCGCGGAGACACTAAGGGATCGATATATACGGGCATCTGGAGGGTTCCATATTTGCTTTCTTCGTGTGTCTGGCCCGCCAGGCCCTTGCCCTGCATCCGTCTAGATCCGTATTGCCTAGCCAAGCTATTCTCCGTTATCTGTATCTCCCGTTCGAGCCAATCCCGCCACTAACTATAGTCGTGAAGCTGTCGTTCTGAAGGAACATGCACGAGCGTGTTTCACGGCTGTTACGCCATTGCGCCCTTGCAGTAGCCAACCAGCGCGAGGAACGTCAAGCTTCGCGCGACATGGATCCTAGGTCCATCGAGAGCCCGCGTCTCGAAGGCTTGTTTGCAATATTAGAAGGACGGTAGCATGAAGAAGAGCGTTGAAAGCCACGACGATAGAGCTACCAGCTTATCAAGCTCGGAGTACGGGCAGCGTTGTTCTTACTGAAGTTCGGGCGAGAAAGACCGAGGCATGGAAGGGCATGCGCGATTCATCACCCGCGCACCACTCACTATCCATCTGCAAATCAATATTGAACGTCCTTCGGAAGGTAATCTGATTGCCAGATAGAGGTTGCATAGCTCTCAGAATATCGCATATGGTGCAGGGGTGGACTGACAAGCTTTGGAGACATGGCGCACGGGTACCTTGCAGCATGTGGAACAGGCCACAGAGATGCCGTCAACGCGGAAGTGGCGGTGTCAGTGTTCGGAACACTGACGCAGGACAATAGTTCCTGAACAAGAATGACGGCATCTTAAGGCTGCAATTTACCACAAGCCACGTTGTAAGAGGATGCGACATGAGAGGAGATTTTGTACACAATTGCAAGACGTTCGTTACGTTGGCTCATAGATCATCCTCAAAGCTTTCAGATTATCATCAAGAAACACAGTACAGAGAACTCCGCCGAAGGCAGTTCCGATTGTACCACGCTGCTTCGGTACATTGTCGGGTTGTCCCTTCGGAGAGCCTTGACACGTTGCTATTCTTGTACTCCCTAAGTCCATGACAACCCAGTCGTTTCAAGAATTGAACTCCGCATGAAATACTGACATTATGCTAAGACTACCCCGGTCCCTTTAGTAACGCATCCGACGATGACAGCCACGGGAGAGTTATGCAAGAAGGAACCTGTTGTATTGCTATGTTCATGGAATGTAGAAATTTGCAAATTTCTACCGTGATCTATACCGATGTAAATGCAGTGTACGCCAAACCCCCAATGCACAGCACTGATATCCACACAATTCTGGTATCGTTGCCATTGCTCCCAAAACGCCTTGAAGATGAATCGCGTTTCGCAGGACTAGTTTATGCGCAAAAACGGGTGGGCGAGAACATAATACTCCAATCTATGGTTGCGCGTCTACGCGCTATGTCCGGAAAGTTGCTGCCTCCATAACTATTCGTCTTCGACCACAATGTGCACTACTTCACTCCGACGACGTTCCTTGGTAAGATAGTCGCTGGCTACGTTACGAACACGAGCGTGACACTCGTGCGCGGCGCGATTCAGGAATGGCACCTGGAGAGCTCCGCAGATTGCGACTAGGGCGGAACCCCACCAGGCCAAGGGTGTGAAGTGTAGCTCAATAGATAGACCGTAGAGTAAGCCAGCAATGGGGCTCGCCACTGTACGGCAGGCAGCACCTGTCGACGCTGCTAGTCCGTTGATTCTTCCGAGATGCGACCTGTCGGGCGTAGCTTCTTTGATCATGATCAGGAGAAGTGGGAAGGCCAGGATCGATGTCAGATTTCGCACGGTCAGGCAAGCGAACAGACCAGGGTAGAGCAAGTTTTCGGGTAGAAGCTGCAGGAAGGGAACAATAAAGTATGCAATCGGATGTGCGAGCGTAACCACGAGGAGCAGGCGCCATACACCAAAGCAATCCGCCAATAGAGGGAAGACGAAGCCCTGGATCGCGAGCTGAATGATGCCGTTAAGGGAAAGGATAATGCCCACGTTCTGAATAGGGATACCAAGGCCACCGCCCAAAGAAGAAGGCGAGATGTCCAGTGCGTTCATGTCACTGTCAGCGCGTTTGTCCTGGAGGAAGATGGGAAGTAGGTGATCGTATGTCATCTAATTTCACATCAGCCGGTTGCTCATGCCGGGATATCTATTGGACTTACAGAATGGTACGTGAAGATTCCCAGTGCTACGACGAATAAGATGACTGGACGCGTGAAGACCTTCTCATCTGTTGGCGATTCTACCCAATCTCCGTTAGAGCGTACACGCCAGATTTCGTCGTGTTCAACCTCTACGGCGTTGAAAGTGCCGTAAGAATCTGCTGTCAAGTTTGCGGCTGCATCAGCTGTCGCACCCTGGGCTGGGAGAAGCGGCGTCTCTGCAACGGCTGGGTCGTATTGTTCGAAATAACCTCGAGGCTGCTTGTCTGGGTGAGTCTCTTCTAGAAGGAAATATGCCATCAAGATAGAGAGTAGGAGTAGAGAGGCACAGATAATGTTTGGAAGTAGGTAAGGGAACTTGGCAAAAAGACCAGTGGGGCTGAAGACAGATGGAAAGTTTCGAGCGGGCTCAGCAAAATATCCGCCGATCGATGCTAGAGCAGTCAGTATAGGTGACTAGGGGACGATGGATGGGTGAGGTCTTACGGCCTATGATAGTACCAATGCTCCATACAAACGGCATGACCGCATACGCCTTTGCTATTTGCTAATTAGTAACATCTAACAGAAGTAGGCGTTGGAACTTACGTTCATGTTCGGGTTGCTTGACCAACTCTCCCACCATGGTCTGGATAACGCCGATGTTACCATTAAGCGCACCGCCGATGATCCGACCCAGAAGGGCGACCCAGAAATTAGGAGCTAAGCCAACAAGTAGCAAAGAAGACATTGTTCCTAGACACCCAAGTATAACAACGGGTTTTCTACCTATGCGATCGGAGACTGAGCCCCAGTACATGCCCGAGCATGCCTCAGCGAGCGAAAAGGCGGAGATGAGCAGACCGGCGAAGAACGGTGCATTCGCTTCGGAGCCAACCTGGAAGTTGGTGACGAGTTTCCATGCGTATGGAAGTATGGAAGTGAGAGCAATTGGTTCTGCGACTCGAACCAGTGCTGAAATGTACTGTCAGTGCGAGGCTCAGGCTAGTGACAACTAGTGTCAGTGACGTAGAAAGTCATACCTAGGAGACCGAGCTGAGCAGCGGGAAATTGATCTTCGCGGATTTCGGAGGCATCTTGGGGGGGACTTGTTCTTCGATTCTTGGTAAGAAATGACATTCTGCAACCTGGTTTGGTTCTTACGGCTTGGCCAACACGCAGTTGTGCTTTAGCTCGGAGGTGGCTTGCTGTGTGAGTAGAGCTTTCTCTGCGTTTGACCTAAAAAGACCCAGAAGCAAACAAATGAAGGCGCGGTGGCTAGAAACAGAAGTTGTGTGATAGCGGTGTGCTGTACAAAGAATGCAGAGAGGAGAATGGAGGAGGAAAGTTCTGGTCGGTGCCCGTCCAACCAACGGAAGCCAGCCACTAGGACGGGACGATCGGCAGGCGCACTAGACAGACTTGGCGAGCACACTACCCTGCCTGCAATCTACAATCAACATTCTGCATGGCGATGCAGCACAACGCCTTTCCACTCGCAACTCGATACCTCACTGACTACTCAATACAGACACATCCGCTGATTTTCCCGCGAAGATACCGTGGAGCACGTCGGGGAACCTTGTTACATCTAGTTGTGACCCACATGGCGGTGGCGATGGTGGTGCGCTAGTGACTTGGCGCTCATAGCCGTTTCCGCGGTTCTCCTGCGTTTTGGTGACATCAAGCGTGAACCAGACGGAGCGACGTCATCGTTATCATGTTTTTCTCTCCTCTCTTGGTGCAACATCTCTTGTATAATCGCTTTCAGCCTTAGATGATATACATATCGACATCTAGCACATGGTGCACTACACAAAGACCAATCATCGAACTCGGGTAAGACGCCCTAATGTATAGGCGGGCAAGGAAGCTAGCCGTTGCCCTGCATCGCTCTGCATATGGCCAACCAGAAGGCGGCTGTACCTTTTTGCAACACCATGACTTCAGGTCCAGTGCTACACACCTAGATACACCATCTGCCTGCCACATGTAAACAGCCAATAGCTTCCTGAACCACTGCCATACGGATCCACGTCTTCATTGGATCTAGAAATCTACTGAAAAGCACGCAGAGTGAAGTAAATATCGGCAGCTGTCCTACTCATGGCTAAATACACAGCAAACTCCTAACTTCAAACCACAGCAATGCCGTTATCACATGGACAAGACGGAGAGGTGAGCAAGTTTTAGAGTCACAGAACAGGTCTTGACAAACAAGTGGCATCTACCGAATTCGTTGTACCTTCAAATCCGTCGTGCACTACTACCGTTACTTAGAAATCTTCATATATCTATAGTAGCACGCGATGCGGGTGATACGGCTTCTGTCGCGTGCTCAGGTTCTGATTGTCGACTTCTGCTGCCTCAGCCCTGTAGAGGGTACCGTCTTAGCGTCGCTAGCGCCCGCCCTGGTCCCACCTCCATCCCGCTGACATGGCGTCGCTTTGTCGACTGCATCACTCACACCTCTACATATATGCTGACAAACATGTGTTACAACCTGTTCATACGTCCCACCGGCTCTGGCACCGCACTTCGGCTGGTTCAAGCACGTTGCCAAGCGGCCAATCCCGGCGCGAAGAATTTCTCGAAGACTTTTACGTGATATGTGGAGCATCGGACGACACGGTCACATCTCAGCGCACACTATTACTCACGATGACCCACACTCCTCATCAAACTCCAAGACCCCTTCTGCATTGGCATTATGCAGCGACGATGTTTTCAAAAGCCTATGCCGCATGTAGCCTTATCGTACTCTTTCCCCCACAAACTTTACTCCGCTATTGCAAGCTTGACAGTGGATCCGTAGGATGTGCACTATGTTAGCCAGAATTCAATTCGATGTGTGCAGTAGTCACCGGGAGGCGATCTCCCAGGGTCTGTTCGGCCACTAGCACACATTACGTCCTAGGATGATGACCCAGAGGTCCGATACAGGAGGCGCGCAGGTTCAAAAGACCCAGCTTCGCCGCTTCTCGCTGCCAAGTTACCTTTCATCTAATATCATTTGAGACCCCATAACCCGTTGTTACGGCCAAATCTCAACCATGGGTCTGAAAGCCTTCCTTAAGAAAGAGCACAAAGCGCCCTCGAACGACGATGTTGCTTCTCACACGACCGCATCGGAGAAGGACGATATGGAGCAGGCATACGGACACAACACCGACATCACCACGGGATGGACAGGTGATGGATTCGCTGGTGCGACAGAATACCCAAACACTCCAGGAGAGAATTACCGTACATTGGGTCGATGGCGAGCGTGCGTCATTCTGATCACGATCGAAGTCGGAATTGGTATCCTGAGTTTGCCCTCCGCTTTGAAGACGCTCGGCCTGATACCCGGAATCATCGCAATCCTTGGATTTGGTATCTTGACAACCTACTGCGGATACATCCTTCTCCAATTCTATCGAAGATACCCCATGGTTACGAACTTGGTCGACTGCGCATTATACGTCGGAGGCAAGCCATTCGAAACCTTCCTCGGAATTGCCTTTGTTTTCAACCTTGTTCTCATCTGCGCTTCCGCCAACATTACTCTATCGGTAGCTCTCAACACGCTGTCGCGCCATGCTCTCTGCACGGTGGCTTTCCTGGCGTTTCCTCACATCCTCTGTTGGCTACTCTGCATCCCACGAAAGCTCTCTTTCGCCGCCGCCGCTAGCTGGGTATGCACGATCTCTATTGTAGCTGCGGTCCTAATCGTTATGATTGCACTTGGTGTTGCTGGACCAAACGCCCCACCCGGATTCGAGGTTTCGATAGATTTAGTTGGGAAGCCGACTTTCGTCGAGGCCGTAAATGCTCTGCTGAACGTCGCTTTCGCTTTCGCCGGAAACCAAAGTTTCATCAGTGTCATGGCTGAGATGAGAGACCCATCCAAAGACTTCCCTCCTGCGCTCTTTATGCAGAAATCTTTCGAAGTGGTCATCTACATCGTAGTCGCCTGTGTCATCTATGGCCTTGCAGGCAATGCAGTCACATCTCCCGCGCTCGGCTCGGCTCCCGAATTGACTGCCAAGATTGCTTACGGCATTCTTATCCCCTCGGTGCTGGGAACTGGTCTGATTATTGGCATTACGGCCATCAAGTTCATGGTAAGAACTATTTTGTCCTACAGAGGAAACCATAAGTTAACGTCAACGTAGTACATTACTATTATGCGAGCTGCAAAGCCTGAGCAGGTAAACGTCCACAACACGTTCACCTGGACTCTGTGGATCGGCCTCGGCGCCCTGTTCTGGATCGTATCCTTCGTCATCTCCAACGCGATTCCAATCTTCTCGTCGATTCTCAATATCTCGTCCGCCATCTTTATCTCATGGTTTACGTTTGGACTCACGAGCATCTTTTGGCTGCATCTGAACTGGAAGACGCAATGGAGTACACCGCAGAAGAAGGCCCTGGCTGTTGTCAACTACGGCATCATGCTTATGACCATCTTTCTGATGGTGGGAGGATTATACACATCTCTGAAGGCGCTCATCGACATCTACAACGATCCTGATAGCACCTTAAACGGACCGTTCACTTGTGCGGATAATAGCATATTTTAGATGATACCACTTAGTTAAATCAGTATTCTTTCACACGACATTCATATCTCGAGTACATGCAGTCCGCCGCAAAGTGTTTGGGGACTGGCGCCGTGCAATTTGCTCAAGGGAACTTGCCGTTTCCCAACAGTGTTTGACAACAAACAGATGTTCGTGGGGCAGTAGTGGTAGCGGTCATGGCTCTACGCTAGAGAGACTAGGCTATAGGAACCCTTGGTATACCGCCCAACGTTGTGGACGCTCTAGCTGTTGGTTTTCTGCCTCATCCAAGACTAGCTGCCGGATCCGCTAAGATGCCATGACATCTGAACGGTGTCAAGCTGGAGAGAGCGCTGCTTACCAGGTGGAGATAAGCGGCAACAAGACTTTTGCACCGACAAGTGGAGAGGAAGATTAAGATACATGGAAGACTAGCTGAACAGGGATGGAGAGCACAATTGTCAATGCTACCGAGTAAGTATCTTGGCAATAGAAAAGAAGGCTGAATCGGTACGAACCTAGAAAGAGCCTCATAAAGTGGGAGTGGTTTCCCGGTGGCTGAATACCATAGTGTCTCCGATGGAATTGCCGAAACCTTTCGTACTCTTCTCGCCAGACACACGCGTCTCAGCAGTAGAGACTCTACATTCAGCTACGGCGTCTCTGACGCTGAGCAGGTATCCAAGTAATAGTGTGAACCAGAGACGATAACCAGAATGACAACAGGAACATGCTATTTCACCGTCGGGGGTAGATTTGAGTTCCAGACTGGGAAATGCCGTTGGGATTTGCCATGTTCTGTACCCCACAGTATCGTTACGATAACCACGCTAGGAGACATCTGGGGGCCCACGGGCAAACATCGGGCTGAGCCTGTCCAATGGCAACCCCGGATCGCTCCACCTCGCGAGAAAAACAACAAGCGTCACGATGTCATGATCTCCGCAATACTTGGTCCTCGGTTCGGGGAATATTCACTATTGGAGCTTATACCGTCATACCCCGGATTCGAGACGGAGCGGCAGATGTCTAGTCGCGCAGTACGACACAGACTATGTCCCCGTCACGAGGCTACTTAGCAACAGCGAGCTAAAGCTTGTCAGTATAAAGCATGGCTAACCTCAGCGATGCTCCGGGTTGATCACACCAGTCATTGCAATCGCCTGTCATGTTGCGCAACGCAGCTCTAGCGACCGCGCTGTTCTTCGGCCTAGCAGTCTCCGACGCTGCTGTGCCAACCGCTCAGACGAAGAATGGAACGTACGTCGGCATACACTCTGCCGAATATGATCAGGACTTTTTCTTGGGTATACCGTATGCTCAACCGCCCGTGGGCAGTCTTCGCTTCAGAAATCCTGTTGGCCTCAACACCACCTGGGACGAGACGAAGCCGGCTACGCAGTACTCTACTGAGGTATATGTTTTGATCTATGGTAAAGAACTTGGGCTGACGAATATCGAAGTGCTACGGATATGGCTCTGATCAATGGAACTATCCGGTAGGTGTCAAACTAACCGAGGATTCGGCTTAAACTGACTCGTTACCCATTTCTAGGTCTCGGAAGATTGTCTGTACCTGAATGTTATTCGTCCGGCAGGATGCAGTGAGGATGAAAAACTTCCAGTCGCATTCTGGATACATGGAGGTGGCTTCTTCCAAGGAGGAGGTGTCGATCAGCGCTATAACCTCTCGTTTACCGTGGAGAATGCTCAAAAGATTGGAAAGCCCATCATTGGTGTGAGCATCAACTACCGACTATCTGCCTGGGGCTTCCTGAGTGGAAGCGAAGAAGTCAGGGATACCGGAAACCTAAATCTGGGCCTGAGAGATCAGCGTTTGGCGCTGCAATGGGTACAGGAGAACATCGAAGCCTTTGGAGGTATGTCTGCTCAAGACAAAGTCCGAAGTACATGAGTTAACATGGAACAGGCGACCCCGAACAAGTGACTATATATGGCGAGAGCGCTGGTGGAGCATCCGTTGGATTCCACTTGACAGCCTACAGCGGACGTGACGACAAGCTCTTCCGTGGTGCTATCATGCAGAGTGGCAATCCCATCAACTTCGGGCCTCTTCCGGACCCAGCAGTAGGCTATGCCGACATGTACAGCGAGCTCACTCGCCGAACCAACTGTGCAAACACTACCAGTCCGCTCGAATGTCTACGTCAGTTGCCTGCTGAGCAGCTAAACACTGCTCTCAACACCACAACTCCGACCTTCAACATAACGAACTTCATGCCTTGCCTGGATGGTGACTTCATTCAGAAGCGCACCTCTCTTCAGCTTGAAGCCGGCGAGTTTGTGCATGTTCCAATTATCTCAGGTGCCAACTCGGATGAAGGTACAGCATTCAGCCCTCAGCCTGTAAACTCTACCGAGGATCTTCGTACCTTCATCATGGCGAGCGGAGTTCCTGCCAATCTGACAGAGCAGCTACTTGCAGCGTACCCTGACGATCCTTCCGTCAATGTTATCGCAAGCTTGGGTAACCTCACCCTAGGCCCGGCATTTGGAGCGCAGTTTCGCCGCTCAGCGTCATACTTTGGCGACCAAGTCTTCATTGCCAATCGTAGGTTGACATGTCAGACATGGGCTGCTGCCAATGTGTCAGCATACTGTTATCGCTTCAATGCGATCCCGGCTGGCCTCCCTGCTGCAGTCGGTGTCACGCACTTCCAAGAAGTCGCATTCGTATTCCTCAACCTACAAGGTGTTGGGTATCGGCCCGCTGCTACTCCTCCATTCGAGAACAAGACCGAGAACTACCGTGACCTTTCAAGGTTCATGAACAGCAACTGGGTCAGTTTTATCCATGATCTCGATCCCAACTCGTGGAGGGAGACGTACGATTTCAATGGAACAGAGCCCATGTGGCCTCGGTACGATAACGCTAATCCAATGGACTTTGTGTTCGACGCCAACGTGACGAGCTATGCGGAACCGGATACGTACAGGAAGGAGGGCATGGAGTTGATCAACGCTCACAACTTTGACGTTTACCAGCGATGAATAAACACTCGCTCTAGTACATAGCACTTGACAGCTCAAATGATTATTCATACAATTTTCTGACAGCATGCGGTCTTGGCGACATCCGTGATTCTCCACTCTGCCGGCATGCGTCTTTGTCTCCCTTGTTTTCAATTATATAGATTGGGATGCTGGAGGTGAAGACTATAGAGTAGAAGCGAGGCGGACCAGTGATGCAACGCGACGTCGTCTTACTCGTTAGCGTGAAGCTAGGGCCAGAATCGCGGCTTCTCTCCGAGTGATTGTCATGCGGCAACGGGCTATCCGTCTGCTCAACGAGCACAATCGCATCATTCTTAGTTACCCAGTCCCAGTCGCGGAGCTTGCTAGAGCAGGATGGATGCGCCAAATCCGCCAAACGGTCAACCGAGCGCTGGCAATGGCACGCCAAATGCGATCGGCGGCGCAGCCACTATGTCCGCTCCTCCGCATCCACATGCAGAAGCGCAATCGACAACGCCCATGCCACCTACATGGTCGTCACAAATGTCTACCTTTCCCACAAATAGCGGCGCTACCGGAGGCCCAAACTTTGCCCAGTATTCGGCATCCACCGCTGCGATTCTTGAACGCCTCCAAGGAAAGAATGGACATGCCGCCGGAAGTGCTGCCTTCGAGGCGAAGCGGGCAGAGATCTTGCAGAGTTATGTTACTAGCGACAAACTACCAACGCCTCCGCCGGCTGCGAGTACTGGACGTAGAGGAAGAGGGGGGAGAGTCAGCACACCAAGTGGACTGAAGACGGAAGTTGGCGCATCACCTTCGGGCCCTTCATCTGGTCGTGCATCTGGCAGAGGGCGCGGACGGGGTCGTGGAGGGCGTGGCGGACGCGGGGGCAGAGGCGGCAAGCGGAAACGTTCCGAGAGCGACGAGGAGAGCGACGTCAGTCATTGTCATGTGCTTTGAGACGGCATACTAACGTGGTGTAGAACGACAACGACGACTCCGATGTCTCCGACTCGTACACTCCACTACCCACACGAACCAAGTCCGGCCGAAGTATAAACAAGCCCGTCGCATTCGTACCCGTTATTCCGGAGCCAGCCCAAGGCGTTAAGCGGAGGAAGTCGACCAAGACCCTACTTGCTGCAAAGTGCAAGACCTGTCATCGAGAGACCGATCCGTCCAACAACCGGATAGTGTTCTGTGATGCGTGTAGTACCGCATATCACCAATACTGCCACAATCCGCCAATCGACAACGAGGTTGTCACTGTGCTTGAGAAAGAGTGGCTATGCGGACCATGTATACGGGCCAAGCAGACAGTCGTGGAAGGCGCACAGAATCTGATCGCGGCCGAGGACTTGACTATAGATGAGGTATGCGTATGCCATAGCATAGGCCAGATACAGGCTAATACTAGCAGAAACGCGCATACTTCAATACGCTCCCACAAAACCAACTAGTCGGCCTCCTCCTAACAGCCACAATTCGACATCCAGAACTGCCCATATTTCCCCCCAATATAAAGAATCTCATGACAAACTTCTCCGCTATCAAGTCGGAAATGCCCCAGCAACAACAACCTTCCGCTACCCACCACTATGCTAATTATCAACCCCCACCAAACTTCAGTCTCGCCCAAATGACCTCGCCCCCAGACGGCCACACAACAACACATCACACACCGCAATTCTCGTCGCATTCACACTCGGAGATGGACCCTGCAGAAGCACAGCTCCTTGGCGAAAGCAGCCACCAGCCGCGCACGACCATAGACCTGGCCGGCAACCAGTACGAAGAAGACGATGGTTACGACACCGATCCGCCAGCACACTACCCCAAAGCTGGCAACGGACTCGCACGAACACTACGCCCAGAGAGCGAAGACCTGAATTGGCTCGTCGACGACAACTTTGAAGTGTTTAGCCATGGGTGGAAGGGAGACGGGACGGGCATGGGCGCCGATGGTACAATGGACGCTATGGACGGACAGAAAGTAGTCTAGGATACTGCTGGAGAGGTGTTAGCAGAGAGTAGTGGTGAAGAACTGACGGATATGGATGAAGATGACATTGAGCGATTAATTGCTGATGCTATAGTCCAAGCGCAAGTTTGACTCAAACCAGGCGGACGCTCTTGAAGCACGCTTACACTAATACAATCCAACGATGCGATCATCCAACGATCGTGTAGTCAAAGTGAAACAAGATTCGATTAAATAAAGGCGTGGTATCTCGAGAAACATAGCTAAGCAAGAAACAGGTCTGAAAGTACCCCTATTACCCCCATACCAGAAGATTAATAATGCAGTAAACGCCATCCATGCATGCTCTCATCATGAAGCCGTTAACGTCGTCGCTCATTCATCATCGATGCTCAATCCGCCCATCGCGCGTTCAGGATCTTCCCACTTCTTACTCTTAAGAATCCTCATCTTCTTCACAGGGCTCGCAGATCTTTGCTGCGTCTCACGCTCTTTGGCTTCCAACTTGGCCCGTAGCATCTCGTTTTCACGTTCCAGCTCATCGACCCTGTCTCTGAGTTCTGGATCTGGGTCTTCGTAAACCTTGATATCTTGTTTCATCTGTGCCTTTGTTGCTCGGATGACGACGTCGACCTTGGCATCTATGTGTGCTTGCTGGTTGTCTTGCTCGTTGTCCAGGGCAGCTTGCCATCTACGACGTTCTTGGTCGACGGCTGCTTCCATCTCAAGATAACATTCGTCGCGAATTTCCTGTTCAAGGTCCACCATGTGGTCTTCGGCTGCGGCCCAAGACGATTCGGCTGCTTTCCGGCGAGCTGTCTCTTCGGAGAGGCGAAGGGCGAAGATTTCCATTTCTGCTGTGAGGCGTGCGATCTCGGCGTTGGCATATTCGAGCTCTTCCATGACGACCGAAGGAGTTGTACGGCCCGAAGGAGTCGCGCGGCCTGACGAAGCTGTACCAGGACGCTTGTGTGGCGCACCAGAGAAGATCGTGTCTGAGGTAGACGGCATCCGCGGCACGGTGACCTCACGAGCCAGGGCTGAGTAGCGAAGGATCTGAGATGTGGCGTTGTAGTCGCCTTTGGGGTCTGCAGTTACGACCATGATGGACTTCTGAGGCTGGCGGTGCGATTGTGCTTGGCGGGCAGAGGCAGGGAATGAGTTTGAGAAAAGCAGTTCGGTAAGCTTGCATTGACGGAATGGCACAATGTTCTAGACGCATGTTAGTCGACGAATTACAGACATGGATACAAATATGTACCTTAGAGCCTCCTTGGTTATCGGACTGCATCTGCATACACTGACCCAAATACATGAGGGACTCGTTGATTTTGCCAGCTTCGGCAAGTGTCTCGCCCGCAGTTTTGGCATTTCGGGCGCGTTCTGATCCTGCCAGGTCAACGATGGTGAGGTTACTGCTTGACCAGGGACCTTTGCGTTCTGCAGCCCTCTTCTTGATCTCGACATGGAAGAAGCCATGGCTTCGCGAGCTCACAGCATTGCTCCCAGTACCAGTGACTTTGCGCTCCATGAGACCAGTCTCCAGTACCATCATGGCTTCTTCGAAGCTTCCGCAGATGATCTTGGTGAGACCAGCAACAACTTTTCGATCTGGACTTTTCTCAGTATTCTTGAAGAGCAAAGCCCTTCGTTTTACGTTTGGCTGCTTGTTCTTTGCCGTGTTCCCGCTCAACAGATCGAAGATGCGGTCGTTGTATACCTCGTACATGGACATGACGATGGCATATTCTGCGTCGGGGTCTGTGGGTATCTGGACGTCGGCGACAGAAGGCGACGATGGTAGCGTTGACGGACGTGGCATCTTATTTGATTTGTACGTGCTTCCTGTGGAGAATATACTACAGTCCTGTTGTGTGTGTTAGCTGTTGTTTGTGGAAAAGTGCCATGCAGAGCTTCCTGTATCAACTTACTGCCATGGGAGTCTGCGCTCGTGAGTAGCGTCCAGACTGTTCGTCGCCGTACATTGAGTCGATGTATGCGGTTGCTGTGAACATTTGCGCTTCAGAAACATCTGCTGCTGCCAGTGAAGAGAACGCCGGAGCACCATAGAAGGACTGTACAAGCTGCTCGTCGCATGCTTGGAAGATAGTATCCAGCGTCATCTGGACAAGGCCGCGCTGGGACTTGGTACCAAGGATCGTATGACTCTATAATCACATCAATATAAGAAGTTCGGACTGCTCTTTTCCATTTATATGTACCTTGCCCGATCCAGTGCAGCCCAGGGTTGCCAGCAGTCCATCTCGCCCGTGGTGGCCTGGTGTGCCCATGACGCCCTCAATCATGGGAACCACACCAGTGCCCTTGAACAAATCCATTTGTCGCGCATCTTCCTCAAAGACTTGTGTAAAGGCGAATCGTTCAACAGCACGCTTGCGCTTGTCTTGGGTAGGCGGTTGTATGGTGATGTGCGTGGCATGGCTGCTTTCGCTCTCTTCGACGTTGAGGAAGCGCGCACTCCCAGAGCTGGATGGGCGCAGACGCAGAAAAACATCGAACAACGAACTCGAGGGTCGCGACGGAGGCTCCATGTTTGGTTGTGTTTATTTCGTCTTTGGAGATGCAGGCCAAGTGTCAGTCGACTGTGGTGCACCAAATCCATGTGGAGCTGCTCGTGCGCGCGCGTGTCGGTCAACATGGCCAGAACGCCGTTGCCCTGGACAACGCGCCACCCATGACACGCTATGACGCAGTGACATGTGACAAAGAGCGGGGGTGCGGAGTGCAACCAGATTCACTGCTACATGGCCTGATACCAGCCTACCCATTGGAACAGAAAACACCCCAAATATCATTAGATGTATTTCCCTGGTTGCTTTCGCGAAACATGGACAGTCTACCTGTGACCTATTGGAGATTGACTATGGCGTCCTCAGCCCAAGACATGAGTTGCAAGACCAGGAATGGATCTATGTGACAACTCCTCCACTGCGCAGACCTTCCACCTCTTCTTGACTCATACCCAGTGTTTCACCAAGTATCTCGTCCGTATGCTGGCCCAGGGTGGGTGGAGGAAGACGTATGCCAGGCATCGAATCGGACCATTTCACGGGCGTGTTGACTAGTTTGATAGGTCCGCATGCTGGGTGATCTACTTGCTTGACCATGTCTCTTGCGAGGACTGCGCAAAGCATTAATACACAGAAAGAAACCTACACTAAGCAAAGATTGCAGACATACCGTGTTCGTGGTTCAGTGTATCCTGTACGTCGTTGATAGCAGCGTATGCTATATTCGTTAGTCAAGAACAATTGGGCATATATTTGATGGTACTTACGCATTCCGCTTCCCTCTAGCAAGTCTAGCAAGTCCTGCGTACTCTTCTTTCTCGTCTCTTTTTCAATAAGTTCCTCCAATTCATCCCTGTGTTGAACCCTCAATGCGTTCGTCTTGAATCTGTCATCAATAATCCATTCAGGCTTTCCCAGCTTGTTACATAGCACACCATACAGTCTATCGTTACCCCCTCCCAGCAAGATATCCCCGTCAGACGTCTTGAAGGCTTTATACGGTACGATCGACGGGTGTGAGGTCCCCCAGCGCCCAGTGTCGCGCTTCCCACTAATGAGGCAAGAGCTGGCGATATTTGCTAGTGTGGCAACTTGGCAATCTGACAAGGCGACGTCGATATGTTGGCCCTTGCTGCTTGGGTTTCTCAGGCGCCGGAAGAGAGCAGCGATGATGGAGTTGGAGGTGTAGAGACCGGTCGTGAGATCGGTTACTGCTACGCCTACTTTTACAGGTGGCCCATCACGAGCTCCAGTTATATGCATTAGACCCATTTCGCTGAGAAGTGTTAGCATCAGTCGCGCTAAAGAAATATAGCGTCGGAAAAATGTACGCTTCAACCATGACATCGTAGCCTGCTCTGTTTCTGTACGGTCCAGTCTGTCCGTAACCTGTGATGCTGGCGTAGATGATACCCGGATTGATCTTTGAGACGGTGTCGTAGTCCATGGCGTACTTTGCCAGAGATCCCGGGAGGTAGTTCTCAACGAGCACGTCACATTCCTTGACCAGGCGATGTAGAATGTCTACACCAGCTGGATGCTGGAAGGACAGGCCTATCGACCGCTTGTTGCGATTGACCTACTCTTGGTGAGTTTAAATAGCCAGGGGTTCACGATTACACTGACGCCCAGGTAGTATGCACTCTCTCCCGGCCCTTCTTGCTCATCGGTGTACTTGGCGTAGGGCGGCCCCCATGCTCGTGTGTCATCTAGGCATAGCAATTAGTTTGGAAAAAGTATCATGATGTATGCCTCCGCTTACCTCCCCTTGTTGGATGTTCGATCTTGATCACGTCCGCTCTATCACATTGTCAATCTAGGAATCTTGCAGAATGCCAACCTTAGTTGTTGGTCCGTACAGGGTCATCCGTCGCATACCCAAGATCACCTAGTATTTGCGTGCAATACGGCTGCTGAATATTAGAAGGATTTGTCGTCGTTTCATAAGCTACGACTTACTCCAGCGAGCACTCTTGTCATGTCAAGGACTTTGATGCCGGCAAGAGGTAGATTAGACGCATCTGCACTCGATGCCGCAGTTGCTAGTTGTCGAACATGGCCAGGTCGTGTTCGATTGGACCGTAAAGCCGACAGGCTCGTCTGGAAAGCACAGCTTGAGCGTCTCAATAACATGTTTGTCATTTTAGGTTGAAAGAAGGTACAATCACGACATGTGCCTGGTGACGGAAATGTTTCCACGGCATAGCTAGGTGTTCCCGAAGATGAGCTAGCCAGTTCCGAGGCTCATCGTTAGCTGCAGAACCCCACCAACTTTCTTTCTCCAATTACCCACACCCCACCATGTTTACTGGTCTCGTTGAAACCATTGGCAGTAAGCAACGATGCATTGTCCTTTGCGTTCGGCTCGGCTGATAGTGGCTAGCTGTTGCCGCCCTTGAGAAGCTCGACCAGACGGCCTCGGGAGGCGGCGGGACATCGTTGACCATTTCCGGATGTGAAGACATACTGGGTGACGCCCATTTGGGTGACAGTATCAGCGTCAATGGTATGCTCGCACTAGTCTGATGGAACTCATGGTCTGATTCGGCTAGGAACCTGTCTCACCGTCACCGAGTTCACCAAGTCGTCATTCAAGATTGGATGCGCTCCCGAAACACTCCGGCGCACAAACTTGGGGTCGCTGCAAGAGGGCTCCAAAGTCAACCTGGAGCGCGCTGTCTCTGCAGACACGCGCATGGGCGGCCACTTCGTCCAGGGCCATGTCGACACCATCGCCACCATCGAGTCCGTCACGCCCGACGGCAACGCCCTGACTTTCCGCTTCAAACCTCGCGATACTTCGGTGCTACGATACATTGTTGAGAAGGGCTATGTTACCATAGACGGAGCTAGTTTGACTGTAACCAAGGTGCAAGATGGGCCTGAGGGTTGGTGGGAGGTCATGTTGATTGCCTATACCCAGGAAAAAGTTATCACGGCTGGCAAGAAGCCAGGCGACGATGTCAACGTCGAGGTAGACCAGGTCGGCAAATACGTGGAGAAGAGCGTGGCTGGATACTTTGAGGGATCGTCAAACGGCGAATTTGCGATACTGGAGAAGATGGTTTCAAAATTAGTCGACGAGAGACTGAAGGCTCTTGGGAAGTCATAGACACGCTTGTTGGACAACCAGCGACTGCCAAGTCAATAGATCGGCCGTCAATGCCGTAGAAGTCATGGTCCCACACTAGTAGCCAACCAGAACAAAACAATGCGCTTCGACTGTACACATGGTTGCCTTGAAAGGGGCTCATGGGGATGACTTGCAGCCCCATTGTGGTGGCTTGGACAAAGTGAGGCGCAGCTTTGCTCCTTGTCCAGCACGTATATATTGAGATGACTATCCAATATTCATCTTGAAACACTCGCAGTCATTTTGCGCATGTCCCTTCAAATGGCAAAACTTGAGAGATTGTGATTTACGTCCGGCCGTTGATACCTAGCTCGCGCGTGGTGCCTTTGTGCCTGTCAACCAGTTGACAGCTGTCAAGCCGCACATCTTCACGTAACCACAGCTTCGACATCTCTATCGACTGTTGAACGACTATTGCTTACATTGCAGGACTAGTCCATGCCATAGTGGAGCAAGTTAGGCAGAAAACCGTTCCGCAGCGCCAGTAGCCGACATGCAGACGAACGATGTCATAAAGTCGGATGCACTGGACACTTCGATATTCATCGTCACGCGAATCGGTATGATGCAAAGGATCTTCTTCTCCTGACAGCGCAGCGCTGCAGCCGTTGTGCCGGAGTGGCGCCTCCGGTTGTCCAGAATAGCATGTTACCCCAGCATCGCAGCACAATTGCGTACAGAAAGCCGGCACTATGGAATTCCAGTCCCTAAAATTGGGGGCCAAACTGGTTGAACAGAAAAGTTGTGTGAAAGAGGAAGCGAGGACTGCGGGCTACATGCAGGCTTGGTAAGGGATTTTGTCGGCATAGGTCATTGGCTTTCTCACCGGCGAGCTGCTGCATAAACACGTCAAGAGCCGACCCTCCTCAAGCGCGCATGCCACCAGAGGTCTACCCCAGACGCTCAACTCGTAGCACCATCGCTTGAGCGACTTCTTGTCCCTTTCTCGCCGATTCTCAGGCGTCTAAAGCATGCGTTGCTACTAATCTTTCGTTTCGGCTATCTACCCTGGCACGCACTCCATCATGGACTGGCGACTTCTCGACTACGCCAAGGAAGCTGAAGAGACCGCAGCAGGCCTTCTCTCGTTCGAAGGAGAAATTCCGCAATATCGCAAGGACATCAGAAGCCATATTGCTGAACTATTCGCCATATCGCACGCTCTGCATGAATTGCATGATGCATTGCAATTGTCCCGCTATGGCAGGTACGCAGGCCACATCCTGAAGGATCTAGAGGTTTGCCTTCCAAGCTTGGGCTACACGCTTGACGACGTGCAAGATATCTTCAATAGGTCCAAGAAGAGCAGACACGCTGCACCAGGTGCTTTTCCGGGCACACCACCATACGCAATTATCTGGGAAGATGCGCTTGCGGACTTCACCTCACAGGGCATGTCCCTGCCCAAAAGATTCGAGACCTTTAGAACGTATCTACAGGGTATGCATGATGCTTTGAAAGGGTAGGTACTAGTAGAAAGGCACTCTAACAGAATGGCTAACTGGCTCCAGGGAGGATGATGAGGCAGAATTGGCTAAATTCAAAGTTCTACTATCAAGATTACTCAAGAAGCAAAAGCCAATGCCGGTCGAATCCTACTTCAGTAGACTTTCGGTACACGGCAATGGGAAGGGCGTTGCTAGGACGCCGCAGCCGCCTTCTCCTAAAGTACCCAGACCGAAGATACACCAACACCCTACGTATCCGGCGCCTCAGTACGCATATCAAGCACCGCAGCTACCACTACCCCATCGATCTCATATTGCACCGACGTGGGGAGGCATAGGAGACATACCGTTCGTCCCACCACCGGTTCCAGAGATCCCTCAGTCGCCCACATATTCGTCTGCATCATCACAGGCTTATTCAAGTCAGTCGACAGACTCTGAGCCGGTCGCTCACTGGGCAATGAAGATATTCGATGGTCGCCACGGTTCCACTCCTTTCCAAAGCCCTGCAGAGCGCACCAAGTGCTTTGGACGAGACGAGCCCCGAGTAATTGAGATGCTAGATAGCGATGGTTTTGAGAAGGTCTTGGAATTACCGTTCGAAGCAACAAATGTCTGGGTAAGGATATACTGGAGAGCTGATGACAACCGCGCACGAATACTCTTCCTCACTATGGATCCTGACGGACATCGCCTGAGACACCAGATCCCAATCACCGCATTGGCACTCCGGCGTGCAGGATCATCCTTGCGGCTCTGCCGGGTCAACCGTGAAGACGGTCGACTTGACCTATGGGCTAGGTTGCGCTTCCCTTTATATGAGCGTGAGTAGACTTGAACTGATGATGCAAAATATTCTGATATTCTCTTAGGCATGGTGTTGTTTTACTGCACCGCCATTGCTATGAAGCGTCAAGATCAAACCGGTATTGCAGAGGGACTGGAAGATGTTTTCGTGCCCGGGGAGAAGATTGTGTTTTCTGGGTAAGTGGGCAGTCGTGGCTTCCTATATCATGCTGACGCTGTTCAGTGAGACGACTGATAACAGGTATCTCCATGCCTTCCGCATCTACTATGACACAGACTCTGGCTGCGTACGATTCGAGGCTACTGCTCGCCGTGGGCCGCTAAACACGATCCCTATCTGGACTGCATTCGTTACGCAATATGTTGGACGTAGTGACTGGATGAAGCGCGTTGGTCCCGATACAATCCAGTTTGAGAAGCTGCATCCGTATGTTTTCAGTGATGGCTACAGGCTACCCAAAGGCTCTACGGGCAAATACCGGTTGACCTTTACTTCATCAGAAGGTACGTCACTTTCATGCTGCTTACACCGGTGACCGGCCGAAACTGACATGTTGGCTAGATGCGAAGCATTTCAGAGACAGTTTCCATAACATCCGAGTCTGATCGGCTTTGGGATAAAGCCAGCGCAGCACTCTTCCCTTGACAGACCTGTCCGACACTCGCTGATACATGACGACGTTACGAACAAAACTCATTCACGACTAACGACATGACCTAAACGAAAACACACGACGTAACGACGAGGGCGGTTTCTGCTTTCTGGCACGATATACCCCTCTCAGTGCTTTCTCTAATTCGATCTCACAAATTGCCACGTATCTCTTAATTCTACAAGTAGCTCCACTGTATTTATTGCACTTAGTATAATGGTTCAGAAACGTTGTTTTGCGAGGCGTGGGATCAGCAGTGAAAAACGAAATCGTCGTGGTGTCATGCCTCTTTAAGCCTAGCTTCCAAAGTCTCAGATGCCCCGCTTTCCGAGATTGAGACCCTGGTGTTGAGTCTGTGCTTGGTACTACCAAAACCAAAATTTCCCTATCCTAACTTTTGACCGCAACTGCGCCAGTTTCTGTTCCCTCACTTTTGTTTAATCACAATCCACCTCCTTCTCTTATCCGAGTACCAAAATGGCGAACCAACAAGAAGCCGGAAAGAAGGACCCCCTCACGGGCATGGCGCACTCTGAGGCGCATTACTTCAACAGGTAGGCATATTTCGAGGGTCCAAATACACGCAGAGTTTCGCTAACATTGTTGCCTGCAGTTACAACCACCATGGTTCGTACCGAGTCGCTCCGATGATATGACTGATACTAATGCGCGTGTCAAGGCATCCACGAGGAAATGCTGGTACGACAGCCCCACCCTGCCCTCTCAGGCTGCTCCTCGCAGCGATTGCGACGCATGGCTAACGGTGTGCGTTTAGAAAGATGAGGTGCGAACCAAGAGCTACCGCGATGCCATCTACCAGAACCCCCACCTTTTCAAGGACAAGGTCGTCCTTGACGTTGGATGCGGTACATCCATTCTCAGCATGTTTGCGCACCCCACCCTATAGCACGCGAGCATGCGTTGATACAATGGTTTAGGTTCGCCGTAAAGGCCGGCGCAAAGCATGTCATTGGTGTGGACATGTCGACCATCATCGACAAGGCCAAGGAGATTGTCGAGGTCAACGGCATGTCGGACAAGATCACCCTGCTCCAGGGCAAGATGGAGGAGGTCGTACTACCTTTCGACAAGGTCGACATTATAATATCCGAGTGGATGGGCTACTTCTTGCTCTACGAATCCATGTTGGACACGGTTCTGTACGCACGCGATAAGTACCTTGTCAAGGACGGCTTGATCTTCCCTGACAAGGCCACCATCTTCATGGCTGGTATCGAGGATGGCGACTACAAGGAGGAAAAGATTGGATGTAAGCAATGCACAACTCCGACTCTCATAAAATTTTGCTGACTCAAGCAGTCTGGGACAACGTCTGGGGCTTCGACTACTCTCCCCTCAAGGCAACCGCCATCACCGAGCCCCTCGTCGACACCGTCGACATCAAGGCCGTCGTCACCGACCCTTCGCCCGTCATCACCCTTGATCTCTACACTTGCACTGTCGCCGACCTCGCTTTCCGGTTACCGTACGAGCTCAAGGTGCGTCGTAGCGACTTTGTCCACGCCGTCATCGCCTGGTTCGACATTGAGTTCGCCGCCTGCCACAAGCCCATCCGCTTCTCCACCGGTCCCCACACAAAGTACACTCACTGGAAGCAGACAGTCTTTTACCTCAAGGATGTGCTCACAGTCGAGGAGGGCGAAACCATTAGCGGCATTCTAGAGAACAAGCCCAACGAGAAGAACCACCGCGATCTGGACATTAACATCTCATACAAGCTCGAGTCGAGCGATATGCACAGACAAGCGTCTGGCGAGGCCCAGTACAAGATGTGCTAGTTGGTGTCTTGCGTGTACAGTGAGATTTGGGACGGCGTCACTACCGTTCGGGCAATGAGACGCCTGTGTCTTACATGATAGACTTAATCGGCGTTTGGGCAAGGGTTTCGCATACCAAAAATTTAGGGTAGCATGAGCATGTGTGAATGAGTTACGAAGCAGGGACCAATCTATCATTGGGAATTCCTCCCCTACAACCAATATTGCTGTCCTCGACTATGAGACGTGATGTATGAGCCAAGACTTCCAACTATGCATGAGCGACAGATGAGAGATATAGGTACCATTGGAAGAAGGCTAAACTCCGTTACTACGATGCTATGTTACGCTTGCAAGCGGGGGTATATATGTATGCAAAGCTTAAATCCCAATAATGCTCCGCTTCTAACTGCCTAGCCAATATGGCTGCGAAAAAAAAAGCTCTCAAGTACGCCGTGCATGATCACCATGATATCCAGTAGACCTTTTCGCCAATGAAGCTCAACCTAAATCGCCAATCTTCTGATATACTTGAACCGAAACTGCCCACAATACACTGCCGTTCACTTCTAGTAGTCGTAGCTTTCATTACCAAACCCTTCATCGTCGTCTTCCAGGTAGTTGTGCTCCAAATCTTCTTCCTCTTCTGCCTCTTGCATCTCCTCCTCCTCCTCTTCTTCTTCTTCTTCCTCACCCTCCGCATCAACGTTTGTAGCCTGCTGTACAGCACCTGGTGCGTTGGAAGACGGACTGGCACCCTGTCCACTACCAGATGGACTCGCTGAAGTTTGGCCACCGGGGAATAGCTCCTTGAGCCGATCGTAGTTGATGTGATTACTGAAAGCTTTGGCGCGCTTCTTAAGCATCTTGTGAGCAGCGTCCGCTGCACTAGTTGCCGGCTGGCCTTCAAGAACATTACCGTCACCCATTTGGTGGTGTTTGCGCTTCTGCTTGGGTTTCTTGGGCTTGTCTTCCGCGGCTTCAAGTTCGGCTTCCAACATCTTCGTCTGTTGGGCGCGCAGCCAATCTTCGTTTTCCGTGATCCAGATAGCTTCCTTGCGGCGGACTTCTTCCGGGGCAAGGATGCAGGTCGCAACGTCTGGGTCATCATTGAATTCGTCTTCACCGACTTCAGGATCCAAACTCACGGGGACGACATCGCGGGTGTCAGCAGCAACGCGGGCCATCTCTGCTGCTGTCCAACCAGAGCGCCTAAGAAGCTCGTGGTCTTCGCTGTTGGCGATCTCCTTGAAGATACCCTCCCAATCCTTGATGGTGCTTGTGACTTCATCCTCCAGATCCTGCTCAATTTCAAGATCTTCTTCGTCGATGACGACGGGTACCCGTTTCTTTGGTGGTCGGCCACGCTTCTTGGGCATGACAAAGTCTGGATCGGTGGTCTCACCAGCCTCAAGTTCTTCAACTGCAGAAGCAACCGACTCCACAACCGCCTCGTTGTTACCATCGAACGCTTCTATTTCAGCAGACGGATCGCTGTCCTGTGTGCCAAGGGTTTCAGTTTGTGTTCCGGCCGGTTGAGACGAACCATCATTCGACTTGCGCCTCTTGCTTGTGCGTTTTGGTGCTGTATCCTCGCCTGGTTCAACTTCGCTACCGGCTGACTCGTTCTGTGGAGATGCAACATCACTTCCTTCACGGGCCCGTTGCTTCTTTTTCTCCTTGCGCTCTTCCTTCTCTGCGCGCCTCCAGATGGCAGGAGGCTGAGCCTTAACCTTGAGGCGGGGTCCAAACTCTCGGAACTGATTGACCGTCAGAGCCGCGCTCTGTGTTCTCTTGTATTCGTATAAGCGGGATGTGATGGTAGAATCGGCGACCTTGACTACGTAGACGACCTCTCGAATGGTTCGACGGAAGTTGTTCATACGGGCGGCTATGATGATACAAGCACCGCAAAGCCCAGCCGGCTGACGACCTTGTACCATCCAATCTCGGTTCATTCGCTTGAGGACCTTACAGGCGTCGTCGGCAACTCTGTGAGAGTCATCCCCAAACTCCAGTTTTCGACAGTACTTTAGCATCAAAGGCTCGATCTCCTGGACGGCCTTGGTGCCCACAAGCTGTGCTGGATCCTCCTCTTTTAGCATCTCCAGAAATTGTTTGTACGTATCTCCCAAAGCCCAGACATTTGTTTGAATCTTCTCGGCCAAGTCGATAAGCATAAGCGTATTCTCGGGTTGTCTCCGCGCAGCCATGTAGATGGAGACAGCAGCGACGTTCCTCATGCGGCGACCTTGAATGAATCTATGGTTCATGGCGAGCTTGTACCACATGAAGGCTTGCTCTATGACGGCCTCGCGCTGATTGAGAGATGCGCCGAGAGCTTGGATAGAATTTTTGCCACTCATCGCAGCCTGTTCCCTGCTCTCCATGCCGCCCAAGCCTCGCATAGTCCCGCCCATGGAGTTTGCATGTCGCTGGTTCGCGTGGATGAAGCCACCCTCGACAATGGCTGCTCCGCCTGAAGTTTCGCCAAAAGTAACCTCGGAGACGATGTTGCTTTCGTTGTGGACATGACCGCAGTTGTAGCACATGACTTCATTGTCTGAAGTGTCGATTTGGGGGTCGGAACAGCAAGTGTATGTGCGTTTGGCGGCTTGGGGCGCAGCGACCTGAGGCGCCTGTCTTCGTTGCGTTGCTTTGGACTGGTAGTGATAGGAATCGTTGAGGCCCCGAAGCCGCTGGACCGGCGCCCTTGCGACCTGGGGTGCCGACATTTTGCGCGTACTCGGATATGTGGCGTGGGTGCAAACGAGTGTTGAGTCGACTCGGACGAGAAACTATTGAGGGTAAGAAATAGAGTCGAGCCAGCACGAATAAGACGCGGTACCGCGGGAGGGGCAGCACTAGCCATGACTGGCGCCAAGTGGGGTACGCTTTCCCCGTTACGGCCTTGAGCTCTGCACCTTGAGCTGCGAACACCTAGCCAACACGGCGACTTTCACCCTAGTCACAGATGTACACATCGGGCTCTCGGTCGTAGGGACGGTTTCATGTGCATCGCAATGCAGCTTCACGATGGAAGCGAACCGATATGACGTTCTTCTGCGCTTGCATACCATTTCTTCGATTGCACTGCATCGCCAGCGTGTCCACATACTCGGGCATGTTTAGGTACATAGCTTTCAGATATAGGCCAATCTAGCAGGATGCCATCGACATGTAACCTTCGAGTCCTCCTGACAAATCGTCCAAGTCAACCGATACCTCCTTGCGTGGTACCTGCAGCAAAGCAATAGCAGCGCAACGCTTGTGTGCCCTCATCCCGGGGCTCCAATGCGGGTGATGACCACATGGCCAATGATTGGCTAACCACAACACACCCGAACAGCCCGAACTAAGCCATTGAGCAAAAGCCCGCAAAAGCCCTGGTTTCCCAGCCTCCTTGATAGGGCTTGCGTAGGTTGTGTGTATTTCATCCGGGCCCCCGTCTCTGGGCCCCCGCTCGCAAGCTTCTCCATAGCTTCCAGCTCTCGCCCTACCCCAAAACACTACTTTGACCTACCAACTTTTGCCAATTTGCCCCAGAACAATACTATGTCTACAAGAAAGAGGAAGAACGAAGAGGAGGAGCTTGTCGCCCTCCCAAGTGACGAGAGTGATGAGGAAGAAGAGTAAGTGAGCACTTCCTTGACGTCATGGCTCTGTACCTCCCGTCGCATGCACCTTTCTTACTGGCATTGAACCGCTCTTTATCATTTGAGCGAATTCATGCCTTTGGTCCCGCTTCCAAGCTCTACCCAAGTTTTGCATACATCGAAGCGACGTTGCGAGCTTGCTGAGTGACCAGAACAATTGACATGGTCGCGCTCCGCAACAACGCTCCGGATAGCCCCAATTTGGCGTTCCCCTTCGATGCCCACGTCGGTCACAATGTGAATGCTTGTGATCGCAGGCCAATGAGCGTCCTCATCTATGAAACAAGATTAACATTCCGCCTCATAGATACGCCGAATCTGAGGGCTCAAACTTCAATTCCGACGACTCTGACGCCGAAGAGCCCCGTAAGTCATTTCCATCCCTCAACATCCTTGTATCTCATTTCATCTGACATGGCCACAGCACCCAAGAAGAAGACCAAGCGCACCAAGCCCAAAGACGATGAGGATGACGAAGACGAGGAGGAGGAAGACGATGTAAGCGACGATGATGATGACGATGCTGCGGTGCCTGAGGAAGATGACGATGACGATGAGGACGCCAATCCCAAAGCCAAGAAACCAGCTGGCGCAGAGAAAGATCGGAAAGTCAAGACGACGGGCAAGGCTGATCCCGTACCTGTGGTCGACGATGATGATGACGACGAGTAGAGATGTAATGTCCATATGCGTAGTAACCATATAGCAATGCTGGCTGGCGAGATAGAATGTAATGGGCTTCGACTGAGAACTTTGTTCAATTCACATCTATATTCATACTACGTAATAATTTCCTGTTGAAAGTGCTGACTTTCTACACCCATCTTTGATACCTCTTTGTCTGGCGGAACTCCTGCTTCCACTGTGTGTAACGTTCAGACCTCTTTTGCGCAGCCGTCGCGTTTCTTGGAGGGATACTATCCCATGAAACAGCGTACGTAGCCGTCATGTGCGCAATAGCCTTGGTGAACTCAATCCAAGCATCCAGGTTCAGGTTGTTGACTGTATCACCGTCCTCGTGGTAGTTCACATCGTAGGGTACGCCAGCACCGCCACCAAACATTTCGGCTTCTTCTTCAGTCTTGATGCCTTCAGCTCCACCTGCGATACCACCAGCTGCGATGCCAGCTTCAAGGAAGGGGCCATAATCCGAACGACCATCGAATTCAATCTCAGTGTGGTTAAGACCGATGCTGTCAAAGTACGCAGCAAACTCGTGCTCAGCCTCGGCAGATCCAGTAGGTCCACTAAGGTTGTAAGCCGAACCATCGCCGTCGTAGATCTGATAGGCAAAGTTGGGAGATGCCATCATATCAAAGTCAAGCATGAGACGAATCTTGTCCCTCTCGTCTTGAGGCAGCTCATGCACGTAGTATTCGGCGCCTAGCAGACCAGCCTCTTCCGCAGTCCACCAACTGAATCGCACGGCGTTGTTAACAGTGTAGTTGGTAAGCTGGAGAGCAATCTCCAGAATAGACATAGAACCTGAACCGTTGTCGTTGATACCTGGACCGGCTGTAACTGAGTCGGAGTGACCGCTAACATGGATGACGTTGTCGTGGTCACCAGCCTTAGTTTCAGCAATAAGGTTGCGAGTGTTGTAGACGGTAGCGTTTGTCCACATATCCACGGTGATGTCCACGCCAGCTTCAAGTTGGGCGAGAAGGGACTCTCCTTGGCCAAGGGTGATGCCAGCAACAGGAACGAAATCGCCCTCAGGGTACAAGACTTGCAATGAATATCCTTCAAGGGTACCCTCAGCGTTATTCCATGCCACGACGCCGAGAGCACCTTTAGCAGCTGCGAGTTGCACCTTCTCACCGTATGAGCAGTTACCACGCTGGATCAAAGCGAGGGAGCCCTCGAGGGTTTCAGGGAAGTCCTCCTAGGTAGTGTTAATGTTGCTCGTGAAGATGCAGTAATTTGTCTTACCTCATTACATCCAAGACTAGGGATAGCAACAAGCGGGCCAGTCACATTACCGCCTGGAGCAAGCGTCACAGCGAAAGCCTCAATAGTCTTGTTGTTGGCGCTGAGGGTGGCATTGTACCCAATAGAGAGTGGCACATCTTGGGTATATACGTCGTAATAGTCTGAGAACGCTTCAAGTTCCCCTTTGATGTATTCGACCGTGTCTTCGTGGCCCTGGCTGCCAATGACGCGATTCTTGCCGGGGGTACTATATGCAATCTCTTGGAGCTTCTCTGCTCTTGCGTACAAGTTGTCGATGTGAAGAGCGTCGCGCAGAGATTGCTATTGCGCGAATTAGTGGAGAGAAGAGCATGTTGTCATAAATCGCATACCGAATCGACAAGCGTCTTGTACTGACGAGGCTGGATAGCTGCGGCATCTACTGCTGCAGCGCATGCAGCAGCCACGGCGATTGACTTCAAGACAGCCATTGTAGTTGAACAGTGAGCAATGAAAGGCAGTGGTTTTTCGCAACTTGCCGGGTACGTTGCGCAATTTATGCTTGTTACCATGTCTCCATCGCTGTGTCCGGCCCAGCGACCAGGAACATAGATCCTGCTGACGTCTTTGCATACTGTGCTCTTTCGACCTGCTGCATACGGACAAGTTGAGCCGGTAATATACGAAGCTTACGCTGTACCCGCCAATAACGGAGGGGAGCCGAGCGAAGAAGCACACGAGCCATGTCAAGACGTGATAAGAGGCCTTGGTAGGCTTGAAAATGGTGTCGTGCCAAGGATGCCAAGAGCCACTTTACTCTTGTTGTGGTCTTGAAGGAGGAGAATCTTGTCTACAAGACGGCTGGCGGTAGCAAACCGGACGCCAGTGGAGTTGGAAGTCGATCCAGGCCGAGAGGCCGGGCACGAGAACCGAGCTTAAAGATAGTGCAGTTATGTGATGTACAGTTCGAAAAACGTCTTGCAGATGGCAGATGGCAGATTCGGCGGCTGTTGAGCTCGGGGCCAGGTATGATGGGCGGGGATTCAAGCGAACCTTGGAAGACTGTTCTTAGCGCACCGCCACGGACCACTGCGCGTTGCGCTCCCGAGGTCACTACACTACAGCGACTTGTGAGATGGATACACAATCTAAACAGGTATTGTCTCCGCCGGCCACTCCTTCGACAGATTGCGCGTGTTCTGCATCGGGTGCCAACGTGATCACAACCGCCTCCGGCTACGACATGGTCCCAGCGGCAAATGCTGGTGCTCACAGCACGGAACCTGACCATGCGGGTAGTTTCGAGGGACTCCTCATGGCACTGAATCCATACATGGACGACATGCTTTGTCTACCGACATTCCACCTCTTCATGGAACTACCCATCGTACGAATATTATCGCGCTCATGATTTGGTGTTCATACACTAACTCTTGTGTATCGCTAGGAACTGCGTTGCTTGGTTTACGATCAGTACTTCTTAGAAGAAAAGAGTTCGATAGCCTGTCGGAACTGGCCTCACTTGCAATTCTCTCAAGAGTACGAGCGTGCGATCCGACTCAAAAGGAGGACTGCTCCGTTTCTTCCCTCTCTTTGCCTTGTCAACAAGAAGCTGCAAAGTGAACTTCTCCATTGTCTGTTGGAGGCAGCTCATTTCGAATTTTACGATGGTGTAGTCCTTGGTCGTATCCTGGTCTTGTTGGCCGACTGTTCCTTGCGACTCCATCTTACAGTCCGAAGGGCTACAATAGGAAACGTCAATGGACAACGGAAGCGCCTTCTTTTCGGATCTGAAAACAGAGAAAGCCAAACTGATGCTCGTAAACTTGCGCAAGAATGTAACAACCTCTTGTGTTCTGCGATGCCATACTTGCCAGAACTTCGAGAGCTCAATCTCAAACTGTACGCGCCATTACTGTTTGGGGACACACTCTGGAACGGTTTCCAAATTACACCTATATATTCACTTGCAGTGGATAACTATCTATGTGGTTTCGAACTGGATGCCATCCTTGGTTTGGGCAGACTGGAAAAGCTTAGCATCACAGGTATCAGTGGCGATTGCAACAAAACTGACCAGATCAATCGTACCGGCAACATTATCATCGACGATGGTAAGTCGAGGAACCTTACAGCCATCCTGGACCTCTGTGGACAGATCAAACATGGTTTCATTATACAAAAACGCAGCGTGGTGATCAGAGCTCATCTTCGATATGCCGTCAATAAGGGTACAGAGGAAACACTCGGGTGATACAAGGAGATGAAACCGAGCCAGATGGTACTACAGGATAGCGAGACAGGACGACGTGAGACCAAGCGACGTTGATAGACTGGGTTACCAAGGTGCTTGCGCTAACTGCTTTGGGCAAAGCATAGCTAGCCCGAAGTCAGCGAAGTGTCTACGAATACAAACTCTCGAGGTATTTGATGCATCAGACATATACTCTACTCGTTAGATCGTGACAACGCATGCGGAGTCCTCTATGTATACATAGTATCTTGCTGCTGTTAGTGTCAAAGCACGCTCATTGCCATACGTTGCCAAATGAGCAGACCACAAACACTTGAGAAGCGCGGTACTCCATTCAGTTTCTCATCGAATATCAAAACATTACGATGGTAATTGTAGTGCCTCAATCTTTGCACTAGGTTCCCGTCCTTCTATCAGTTCAGACAGAACAAGCCCAGTGCCGGGCGCATGTGATATACCCCAAGCACCATGGCCCGCCGCTATATAGACACCTCCATTCTCTCCGTCTTTGGTCTTGATGCCTCCAAGCTTGTCGTCTGGTATCCGCGATACGATAGGTCGACCGCTGGACGTGACTGGACGGAAGCACTACCTCGAAAGTTAGTATATGTCCAGAATCCTACCCCTAGGATAGTGACGTACCAAGCCTTCTCTCAAGACCTCCATGTCCTTTCCCGGGACATTCATCATCATAGCTTTTGCGCACTGTCTCAACTGGGCAATGGCCTTGTCATTAGCCTTGACATCCGTCGCAACATCTGGTAGCGGTATGCTTGTGCTATTCAGTCCTGCCAGGTACAATTCTCCACCCAGTCTCGCAAACCATTCTGGTGAGAAGCCAAGTGTATCTGTTGCAAAGACTGCGTGGCAGACTTCCTTATCGAGCTCTTCGGGTTTGTGGTGTGGATTTCGGACGAGCAGCGAGTGGCCGGCCAACGAGGAAACAGGGATGCGTGCTTTGGACGACGGGAAGAGGGTGCTGAAAACACGAGGAGACCAGGCGCCAGAAGTGATAACGAGGCGAGCACACGGCACTGTTACAGATTGTCAGTCGCCATGTGAAAGTCGAAGTTGTCGACTGGGATCTTACACTCTGTGTCCGACTCAGTGTCATCGCTCGTTGAGATCCTCAAGCCACATAAGACGTCGTCGGCGTCTTTGATGATTGCTGTCGCCCTCGCAGGCTGGTGTATTCGTACTCCCCTTTCCTTGACCTCTTTAAGCAGCCATTGGCAGAATCTTAAGGGATCGATCTGTGCCGTAGTACCATCCCGACTGATGACCTCCATGATGCCTTCCTGTGTACGCCGAAGCCATTCCGGGCCGGCAGCCTGCTCTTCCCAGGGCTTGTTGTGGTTCGCTAGCTGTGCTCTGCTCGTCCCATTCTCAAGCCAGTCCTCGCCGCTGCCGCCGATGGCTGACTCGCTGTCTTGCGAAAGGGAGATGCCAGTCGACTGCGAGTAACCCCATGTTGAGCGTCCAGAGTGCGCATTGGCAAGATCGGCGTGAAGCTTGAAGGACAACGCGCCAAGCGAAGATACCGAGGGGGCGAACCCTGATTTGTAGTCAGATAATGCGATCAGAATATAGATGACGCGCCACGCCCATCCCAGACGCGACGGAAGCTTCCCATACGTACAGTCAGCACTGAGGAACCCCGCAGCAAGGCCAGACGCGCATTGGAACAACTCCGGACTCGAATCAACCAAGTGAATTGTCTTTGGGTCTGTCGCTCCACTCTCTGTGAGGTAGTACGCGGTACACAAGCCGATGATACCGCAGCCCAGGATGGCAATGTCGTTGGTGTTTTCCCCGCAGGAACTATAGTCTACACCTGGCATACTGAACTTCACGCCTGGCAAATCGAGGGACAACGTAACAGCGAAACGAACAAGTCGACGTCTCCATGCCCGAGCCGCCCGCCGCCAGACCTTTAAAGGTGCCAATAACTCCTCTTTGTCTAGGCTGGCGCACAAACGCCGTCTCACATCACAGCATAATCATCATGTGTTGGATCATGTTCCTATCCACCGCCGACGCAAAACATCGTACGAGCTGTTCCGCATACCTTTGCTGATCCACTCCGCACCCTAGTCGACGTCCCAAACTCGGGTAAGTAGCATGACCGACATGGCCTGATTTTCTCCAGAACACCCTCTGGAGCCCGGCCTTCCGCCGCTTTAGATTACCGCTGGTCCGACTAACTGATGCAAGACTCGGATCATTTGCACACTTTGACGTCCATTGTACGTCCGGCTATTGGATGCCATCGTATCATCACGAGAGTTAAGGAACGCGAAACCCCTGCATCGCATATATGAGACAAGCAAGAAGACGCGTACATTGAAGAGCTTGTGTGGTGCATTGCTAGCTATAGAGACTCTATTGATGGAATGATGCTGTTTTCTACGAATGATGCCGCATGTATCCTTCCTGTTCTGTCATCCTCACACTTTTTACGGCCCGACCCAGCGATCCTGACCGACCTTGCATATTGACCCGCGTACTTGGTGATCTATGCATTGCCACGAGGATTGAGCATACCCTGGACAGGCTTGTAGTTCTTGAAATGGCTTTCGGGTTGCTCATGCGCCTCGGAGATTGCTGCGTCACCCACGATAGCCTGTCCAAGAAAGTCTGTATCAAGACCGTGACGATAGGTTTTCTCCCACAGCCTGCGAATGATTGTGGGAGCTTCATTCTCATGGTCTGAGAATGCTCCAGGGATGCTTGTGGAAGACACGTCTGCCATCTCAGTCGCATCCGTCACAGGCCGTAAGCTGGATCCCGCTCCGTAGCCCGAGCCATCGTAGAGTCCTGTATGCTGGCCCCAGGTGCTATCGTGCTTCCCCATCTCTGTCGGGCTGTGGAGGTGGCTCTGCACAACCATGGCATTGTCCTCGTCCAGAGCAATATCTAGATATGCTGGAAGTTTTCCCGCTGCAAACGCCTTGTCAAGCTTATCATCAGATATAAAAACCATCCTACAAGGTGCATATACGCAGTCAGTGTGTTTCTCAGATGCAATTCATTCAGGAACATTTCGTACCCATTTTCCCGAACGATGGAGCCAAGTTCCGACACTAATCTGTCTGCTTGAGGACCAACAAGCTTGAACGGTATCTCATTATCACATTGAGCGTTGTCGTCGCCACCCTCCGAGTCGGAAGCGAGCAGCTTGATCTTGAGTCGACATCTCCCATCTGCTCGACGATAGGTCCTTGCATGATAACCCTTATCGAGTATGACTTTTGCCTGCTTTTCTACCATCTTGTTTACATCTGCTGCATTCAGTGCTTTGTTGGTGGCACTGCCTCGTGTGCAAACTTGCTCGTCGTCTGTCTTGTGGGTCGATGAATCTTCCATACGATGTACACCAGAAGTCTCTTCACGGGCTGGTGATTGTCGTGACTCTTCAGTGTTATTGATTTTCGTGAGGGACTCGTCTGGAACCAGATGGTTGAGCTCTAAATCGTCGTGATTGACAACGGGTTCATCGAGGTAGATTCCAGCACCATGAAGACTATCAGAGAGAGCACTCTTTGTTGATGCCGTACTCTTCATCGTTTCTTGATCTGGGTTATATGCTAGGATGGACGTTGGCGAAGGGGTGCTCCCAGTCTGGTCCAGCTCCAAGATTCTCTGGATGGGAGCTGGTGAAAGCGGTACAGTTCCAAAAGGAATGAGCGATAAATCGACAGATGATTGCAGATTCCGTTTCTCAGATGTCGGAACAGGCACGGGCGAGGAGTGATGAACCCTCAAGCTTGAGGTGATAGAGTCTTTGCGGTCGAGATCGAATATTGTTTTGTCAGGGGGTGATTCCTCGAAGTCGAGTACGAGTGATGAATTAAGGCGGTGTTTGGAAGTATAAGGACCCTGTAAAACACAACTTCAGTAGATGTTTCGCCACAATTTGAAGGGACACTTACGTCGGCCGGCGGTGATGCAGGGGTGTCGAGCTGCTTGGTCTTGGTAGGCGACCGCAGACTTCGTAATGAGCTAATGCTCCGCAGCTTTTGCTTTCGCAACGACCCCATTAGACCTTTTCGTACAGGTGATCCGTCACTTGCATCGTGTACGGTGGAGTTTGCTCCTGGTGAATATGGATTCGGAGTCTCATAAATTGGTGCATCGTTTTCATTCCGCTTAGGAGAACGTGAATGAATCCTTGAGATAATTAGCATGGCAGGAACAGGGTAGAAAAGACCGTCGCTCACGGAGCACCGCTCATCCGAGTGAATACATCCGAAACGCTCTTCTTGGCCTTGATGAGGCGATCGAGAGGCATGATGACTTTTCGTTGCTACCTTGGTTATACACTGTAGGCTCGAGAGTGTGCTAAAGACTACGAAATCGATTGAACGGTTGACGCCACGAGCAAGTACAAGCGTATGGCACTTGAGTCCGAGGCTCTTGACCCTAAGCTATGTTTGTTGATATACAGGTCAGGTCCTGCCAAGCTGACTTTACGTGACATTGGCTGGTAGTTTGCAAGAGCATTGTGATGTGCTCGGCAGGAACAACTCGTCAGCAGATTGAGGAAGTAAGAACCAAATCTCAGGATACATAGGATAGCGATGTAACATGCTGAGTTTGATCGCATGTCCAGAGATAATCATTGTGTATTGACGTATGGCGTATGCATGTATCGGAGCGCTCACCCAGTCTCGCTGATGACGAATGCATATCTTCAGTGAGGCGTGCAAGAATACATGCGGCTGAATCTGAGAAGGCGTGAATGGACAACGCTTGGCTCAAGCGGTGCACGTGATTGGGTCAGCCCGTGCACCAGACCCTTGCTTAGCTCCTTCACGTCGCGAACGTTAGCAGTCGTGGAGTGCAAGCGCATCATCAACTTTCAACGCCGCCCTTCACCCAATTTATATTCGAGTATCCGAGTAGAAGTCGCCCATACGCACGCCACACTCATCGTCGCCAGCCTCAGACGCGCCACACTAGCATCGTTCTCGACTAGCCACAATGGCGCGTGGTCGCCCTTCTCGAGCTGCAGCGCGTCGCAGTACGCCTGTTCGCAGCGCAACACCTCAGCAGGACAGTGACGAGGAAATGGTAGATGCTCCAGAATCGCGCGCCGACACACCCAAGGAAGAGGAAGAAGATGCCGACTCAGCAGTTCAAGGAAGCGACGAGGAAGCGGCACCCTCTGAGCGCTCGCCCTCTCCAGCAGTCATCCAGCCATTTCCCCGCAAGAAGCGTCTTGGTCGCCCTCCTAAGAACAGACCACCAGACTGGAACGTTGTCGAACCCGACAACTCTGAAAGCGGTACACCCGTTAAGCGCAAGCGGGGACGGCCGTCAGGCGGAGGTCGAGGACGGCCACCAAAAGGAGGGCCATCGCACACGACGCGCGTCCCCATTGACAAGGAGGGCAACATGATGGATGTAGTCAATGATGAGGTCGACTTACCGGAAGACGAGGAAGGCGAGCAGAAGGTCGACAAACTCGGCAACCTTATGGGCGGACGAGACTACCGTGTGCGCATATTCACTATCAAGGGCAGAGGCGACAGACAGTACATGCTGTCGACAGAACCAGCCCGTTGTTGTGGATTCAGGGATAGTTATCTGTTCTTCACAAAACACATGAAGCTCTACAAAATCATCATCGACGATACCGAGAAGAGGGACTTGATCGACCGCGACATCATCCCACACTCATACAAGGGTCGTGCTATTGGTGTCGTCACAGCCAGATCCGTCTTCCGTGAGTTTGGCGCACGCATCATCATCGGAGGTAAGAGGATCATCGACGATTACTATGTTACTGCAGCAAAGGAAAGCGGCGCAGTCGAAGGGGAAATTGCAGACCCCAACGACAGGCTACCGCCTCCTGGGGAGCCATACAACAAGAACCAATACGTCGCTTGGCATGGTGCCAGTAGTGTGTACCATACTGGTGTGCCTAGTGTGCCAACCGCTAATGGCAAGCCTGTGCCTGGGAAGCGGAAGGTCAACATAACCTCTGCTAACTGGCAGTTCGAGCATGGACGAGCTGCAAGGTAAGCAAAACTTCCCTTTTATCAACCTATAATCAGCAAAGCTAACTTATCCCAGTCGATTCAACTCAAACCTCTCTAAGCTACGGAAAGCAAACCTCACTGGTGTCTACGATCCACACACCAACCTGATGTGCTATCCAAAGGTCACACAACCTACACATGCACGATGGGAAGAGGTCTCAGCCGAAGAAACCGACGTGCCTCCGCTGGTCCGTCGCAAATACCTCGTGGTCGACTCTGTTTTCCAACAGCCTCCTTTCGCCGGGCTAGGTATACCCGGACCCGACGGTGACTTCGTTGATGTTGGCACCAATGGCCTACCAGTCTTGGACGACGAAGACAGGCTAAAAATGAAGCCCGAAGAACTTGAAGCTCTTGAGCAGGTCAAGGCTGAGGAACAAGAGTGGCGTAGTCAATGGGGTGGGGAGAGCACTGATGGTGCAAGAGTGAGACCGAAGATAGGCTTTGTGGGCGTCCCGGTTTGAGACATCCAAACCAGACTGGAATCCAGGAACCTATTTACTCATATGCTGTCTTAGATACCGGTACTGTTTCCAGCACGGCGTGATTTGGCGTACGATATATCAACAGGTCCCGTATTCAAGAAAGAGGATCCAACTAGGTACATCTCGCCATATTTTTGCGATATCTGAATGAAGCGCCGCATGGACACGGCTCCGAGTCATTCATAATACACAGTTTACTGCTCTTCTACATTAATGTCTTGGCCATGATCTTACGACCCTTTGCATCTCGTACCTTGACAATTCACGTCTATCCGCTGTTCGTTTGGCGCGCTACGTACATGTCGTTGATGAATGGCGACAAGGCCGAGCGCCACGTGCTTCTTGGTCGCAACACACACACTGGCACGATGATAGCCTAGTACAGGATCGTTTAATGCCTTGATTACAGCGCTTCCTCTGAATAATGCATCGCCTCTGTACAGGGAGAAAGAGTGCATGGACGAATGTACGGACCAGAAAACATATTTTGAGATAAAACATCTCAATAAGCGGGTCCCTGCCGCGCACTGGAATTATCTCAAAACGTCATTGACACAAGATACTGCCTTTTTTCTTCATGACCAACGCAATACTGCATTCTGGTCGCCACATCAGGGCTGCTGAGTCTCCTTCAGCAGCATACAGGTGCTCTCTCGGTGCCTGTGTCTGACGTGTAGATATCGCACCAGCATTCCAAACTACAACCCCATTCTCGATATTGTCGTCGATGTTCTTTCCCCTGGATTGCAATGCGTCCGGCTACTGGTTCAAAACGGATATGAACCTCTATGCTGCTTGCTACATGTAACACCTTTCTAAGTGCTAAATTCCTGTAACAAGATGTCGGAGATGGATCATCTGTAATCACAATGTGAAGTTCAATTGGTAAACGAAGCTCTGATGATGATGATGCTCAGAGTGGACGCATGTGGGGTTGTGCTGATACCTTGCGATATCACTAGTCTTAGAGACGCTTGTGATAGCCCACTTTCTATATGAGTGCCTTGAATAGTGAGTGGCAGCGCACGTCCAGCAGCGATCTTATTGTTACGAGTCTGGCACCAAATTTGGCTTTGCTTCGGCTCACAACACCATTTCAACAAAGATGCTCGTTTCCTCACAAAGCCGTTCGGGCACTTCCATTGCATGACGTTTGAGCAGACGGCAGCATTCTCGTCACGATGGTAATGTGGTCTTAAGACTGCTGCGTAAGCGGCAACGATTGCTTCGTAGACGTCGTCGTAACGTTCCCCTATCCTTTATTGGATCACCACGCACCAGCTCTACCAGCATCGGCCCGCACTGACATGTTGTTCTGCGAAGAAGAGGGCACATCTGGTCCGCTGGAGTATTGGTAAGAGCCACATGCTCTCCTGAGAAGCCCGTTAGAGGATAGCCGGTAGGCGGCAGTATTACTGATGTAGATCTTGTGTACTGAGTCAAGAATTTCGGTGGTAAGATCTAGATCGCTGTACTGTAGGCGGCTCCGATGCGATAGGTCCGAATACTGGTGCCTGAAACGGTGACGAGTCGGTTGGTGGACCAGAGTGCGATGCCCACGACAAAGAACGCATGAGACGCTAGCCCACTGTTACGCACGCCATCTTTATCCAAGACCAAATTCGTGCGCACCCAGTCCATTGCGTGGCGGCTGCGGAAGATAGGATGACAAGAGAACGACAAGGCAAAAGTAATTTCGGTACCGCAGGATTGTGAGAGCTGATCAATGAACCACCGGCTTGTTATTTTCTTACTACCGGAAAGCCTCCGTCTCACATGCTCGTAAAGCTTGAGTGGAAACTCGCAGAAACTCACCAGGGACCCTTTGCTCCAAAAGAGCCGGAGGCAAAGGGACTCGTGTGACGCTTCGGTTTTGAGCAGCAATAAAGGAAGGAAGCTAAGGCTAAGCTTCTATGCGGCTTCCCTGGTGTTTCCACGAACAAAGGAAGTCTACCCCAGGTTGCGCAAATCTTCCGGCAACAGGCCGCACTATGGAAGTCACGATAGATTGCAAGGTTGTGTGGGGATATGAAGATGTGTGGGTGGAATAGTTAGCGACCCGGCAAAATAGATTGGAACTATGGGGTGCAGATGCTTCGAGAAGGAACGGCTTCGGACCTTCATCTACGCCAGCCGTGCCTGAAGTATACGAGCATATTGAGGGCAATAATTGGGGGGTGTGCGTGACTGTGAAGTTGATCCGGAGGGGACTGGATGCAGCGCGGCGTTGGGGCGTATTGGGTTTGGCTGACGGCATCTTACGACATGCTACATTGAATTTGTTTCGTGTCGCCACTGAGGTGCACCGAGTGATACAGGTGGGTCGAGCATGAGAAGGCTAATACCAGCTCGTGCTACGCCTCGATTGCACGTCGGAGTTGGATAAGCCCGTTTACGCCTCCGTCAGAAGCAAGAGAGACGGAAGCCTGGGACAGCGGCCCCGTCGTCTGATGGTGGTAGAAGCGGCACATGCAAGCAGGAATCAAGTCCGGCAGGTTGTAGGACGAAGACTGCAACGACGGTCCCCTGACTTGGGTAGTGAAACGACGGGGCGGGCGGCTGAGTTCCTGACTTCCTAGCGTAGGGGGCGTGTATCGGAGGGTGGGCTCAATTAGCGTAGCCCCGATGCGGGCAAGCGCACTAGGGGTCCATGGCTGCGCTTGGCAGCTGCCTATTAAAGTGTCCGTGAATGCCACCTGTCCTCTTCGCCGCACAGCCCGGGTCCTAGTGATAATCACCCACTATGCCCACTCATAGCCCCATCAACTGTCGACTTCACCATGGCTCAGTACACCTTCGATTCTAGTCTATTTTCCCAGACCATGAACAACTCGGCCATGACTTCCACGCCTCTCCCCCCACCATCCGTTGAGGCCATGCCTACTACCATCAAGATGGAGATGATTGAAAACTACGACCACTCACCCTCACCCGCACATCACTCGTCCAACTCGTCGGAAGCATCACACACACCTGCACCCGAGAGCAATGGCTCCAAGCCCGTGAAGAAGCGCAAGTCGTGGGGCCAGGTGCTCCCCGAACCCAAAACCAGCCTACCCCCACGGAAGCGGGCCAAGACCGAGGACGAGAAGGAGCAACGGCGGATAGAACGCGTAAAGCGCAACCGCCTCGCCGCCCACAACTCGCGCGAACGCAAACGACAAGAATACGAAGTTCTACAGACCGAGAAGGACGAGCTCGAGGCCAACATGCAGGCCTACAAACAAAAGATGGCCGAGATGGAGGCCGAGCTTAGATATTACCGCTCCAAGTACCCTGGCGAAGCACCCCAACAGGTCTTCGACTTAGCTACACCACCCAGTGACACCTTCGACACCATCTGCCCCGCGCAGATCCCAACATCCTTCCCCAGCCCTCCCGAGTCCATGGACTCGATGGACTCACCCCGTGACTCATCCTGTCAACCCGAGACACCCCCGTCAAGCTTTGAGGCTTCTCCCGAATTCGACTCGACACAATATCCTGCCGCGATATTGTGCGACCTGCCGTGTCAGTCGACTTCGGGAACCTCTCTACGGGCGATCTGGGCCTACCTTTCTCTGTTCAACCTTACGCTCCAGTCGATGAGAAGTCTGTCGTCATGGAAAACTTCTTCGACTTCGAGCCCTTCCCAAAGTGCAGTCCAACAACGACTGCGCCAATGGAGCCCGCTTTTAGCATGGTCGACTCTTCTTCAGGCGATGTCTTCGGTCCAACACCCTTCGACCACAGCTCTTTCTCAAACTCTTATGCCTTTCTTGACGGCTTTGATGCAAAGTTCAACGACTTGCAGAGTGCCTCTGGCGCAACTTCGGTTAGCGACGAGGCCCTCGCAGCGGGACAACTTTAGCACTATCGCTGTCGCGAAATCCACCAAGGGGGCGAAGAAGCAAGCTGAGTTGGTGGATGGTGGCTGTGGTTCACGACTGATGAGGTCTTCTAGGCCTAAGCAATTGGGTAGGCGTAAGGTGCGATCATTGAGGTTAACGGGGGCACTTGGTTGGGAAAACATGGGGTGTGGCATCACTACCGGGCGTGGGACGGCGTTCTGAGCGTGTACACTCTTGTAGCAACAGTTTCGTTTAGACTTGGTAACCTTTCTGGATATTGTTTCCTTGATGGGATATATGGCGGACAAGATACACCAAGGGCTGGTGCCTTTATCTGGCCAAATACCATGATCTACTATTCATTCACTCTTCTTCCTTTGCATCGTGATGTCTTCTCATTGACTTGGATGCTCGACCTTCTCAACGTGCTTTTTGTTGAGTACCCACTGCCACTCCAGTGTGTCACCGATTCTCCACGATTCTCCCCCCTTCCAACGCTAACCATCCCACCTCCACTTCGGACTCCGGCTCAGCTGAGGCGAGACACACTTCGCATGCAGGCTGACGCCAACAACCTCCACTCAAACTACCAGCCCAGTTGACACCAACTTATTCTAGGTTGTCGGATGACGTGACCAGGCACTCGTGAAAGTCTATTCATAGGCTGCTGCGGAGTTCGAACATCCGCAATACGAAGCAGTCGTAAACTTGTACTGCTCAGCTCATCCGTGTCGGGACCCATACAAAGGAATCGGTCTTTGCAATGTGCGCGGGGCTTATCAGTTTTCGCTTAACCACATGAAAAGATCGGCCTGAATTGCTCAACACCATTTTGGCGTCGCAGGGCATTGCATGCAAAACAACAGTACACCGCACGACATGTACACCGCTTTGCCCCACAAACACCGGATCTAGAACATATTGCTTTAGGATGGCATTTTACATTTGTTGCTTTCATTCGTTACAGTCGTAGCTATCTGGGCCCTTGCATGCGCAATGCAATGCAACGCAACTACCGATGTCACTCGGAGTCCGTCGTACTGTAGATGTTACTCCTTTGCCTGCTAGCCAGCCATATCTATCGGCTGTGGCAACACGCCCTTGCATGCATCGGAATTTCTTCCTAGATTCCGAGCTTTGCACTACCCTGATAGCTTATTCGGTGACCTGCTTATTTGGTGGCCTGGTCGACGGGGGCAGGCTTGTTTGAGTCGGTAGCTGCTTTGCCTTGGCCGGTGTGGCCTGCCTTTGGTGCGTCGCCGGCGCCAGAGGCGTTCATGCCTTCGATAGCTATCTCATGTTAGTATTTGCTTTCCTCTCAAAACATTCCTTTTCCTTCTTTGCTGTCATTTGAGGAGCAGGAGCAACGAAGAGGGGTAGGTGGGGCAAACGAGTCGTACCTTCGCCCTTCTCAATCTCTGGCATGGGAGCGACATTGTTCTTTGTGTGCTGGAGAGTTGCCTGCCATATGGTCAGAGCCGAGCTTTTCGTAAGAAGTTGTAGCAGACGAGGGTACTTACGTCTCCAGAAGCACCGTGAACTGCGTCCTGGCCGACCTCAATGGGACCGTTGTCTGAAGATCCGTCTCCGTTGCGAGGCATGATGAAATGTAAGTATGGGTTCGGTGGTGTGATAGTCTGATGGGATTTTAGGGAAGAGGAAAGGAAGATGTGTTGATATGAGGGGTAGAAGTTCCTGTCGTGTTCAATTTCTATCATCTCGATGATGTATTTTGCTGTGATGTCATGGTGGAGAAGGGGTACCTGCAGAGCGGGTCATGCTCACGTACAACACTGTTACTAACGATCATCACGAATTCTATCTTATTTCATACTTATGTAATTCAGTCGAGCGCCTGACCTCTTCTAGTCTTTCTTGTGCTGTGATATATGGTCAGTTACAGGTTGGCGAATCGAGGAGGCGTGTCGTGGCATCCTGAAAAGCCTCTAATTCGACGATGCGATAGAGAAAGATATACATAATATCCATCTGGGGCTTTCCAATCCCTTTTGGTATCATTGACTATCAATCATGACCGAGAATATGCAATGGCAGTAAAAAGACAACCTGAAAATTCAATCTGCATGCCGCTTTTGTCAGAGTCCCAGCGTCAGCTGTGAACAAGAGTATATACATCATGCTAAACTAAGTGCACATGCGAAAGACTCATCGCGCACTTCGAACCCATCCTACTACACCGACACTGTATCCCACTAATCCGCCCACCCTTTCGCGTCCTCTCTTCGCCTCCTCCTGCCACTTCCTTAGCTCGCCTACTAGGTCAGAGTCTTTGACAACAATATCTCCATGGAGTCGCAGAAATACGCTCATCCAAGCTTGTACAAGCTCGTAGTCTCGGCCTTCTTGAAGTCTCGCGGTCAACGCTTCGATGAACGTTCGCAGCTCTGTGTATGGCTCCGTTGTATCAAGAGTGCGAATTGCAATATCCGCTGCCGAAGGCGGGAGTGAAGAGAGGTGAGTTAGGAGAGGAGTGTAGTCAGCAGTTTCGGTCGCATGTACAAGGTGACGGCTGAAGACATCAGTAGATGTGGCGGCGCTAGAGCGCGAAGCAAGCGCAGAGCTGGAGATGCGAGACTTCGGATCTTGATCGAGTGGCGCGAGAGCATGGTCTTCTGCTCCCGAGACCTGGTTTTGACCAAGTGACGGGAGGAAGAAGGGGGCCTTTTCTGGCGCTTTCGGAGCCTCTTTGGGCTTGTTGCGGGCACGGATAACGTCAAGGTGTAAGAGGGTTTGCCAGCGGGACTTCGGAACCAAGCTCAGTGTTGTGATCTTGTCGCTGAGTTGGTCCATGACCGGAACAGTAACTTCATCCTGATCCTCATCCTCCGCCTGCTCTTCGGTGGCAGCTTCAACGATAGCGACACCGCCTTCGCCAGATGCTGTTGGCGCGCTGACCTCGGCAATGTCGTCCTCTGTTATTTGACGGGTTGATACATGCGTGAAGAGTGTTCGGTTTGTCCAGATATGCACACCTACTTCGCCGTCTAGGCCGGTGGCAAGGAACTCACCCGAAGGTGAGAATGCCACGGTGTTGCACTTTTTGGGCAGCTTCATAGCATCAATGAGATGGCCGGTTGGTAAGTCCCAAACTCTGACGGTGGAGTCTGAGGCAGCAGAAATGATCCATCGGCCGTCACTCGAAAAGGTGTAATCGAGGGTTTGCAGTGCAACATGGGATTGGGATGCCCATAGTTCTCGAATAAGTTTCTTGGTTGTGATGTCCAATACGCGGATCGAGCCATCGTCACAGCTTAGTGCTATCAGATCACTGTTCCGGTGGTAGCGCAGACCATTGATCTTCGTCATAGGGTACCAATCAATCTCGTGAAGTAGAATGCCCGTAGCAAAATCCCAGAACTACAATATGCGTCAGTCGCTGGTGGGTGAGAAAGACGGACGTTTGACTTACCTTGATTTTGCCATCGTCGGAACAACTTAAAAGCGTGCGATTGAGAGCGTCTACAGCGAGACCAGTGATGGCTCCTTTGTGCTTGCCTTCTCCCTTTGCAAACTTTCGAGGAGCATCATCCGCAAACTCCAGAGCCTCTTCGGCCTGCAATTGTCGAAGTTTGTGCTGTTTTGCTTCCACTGGAGTGAGTCGAGCTGGGAACCTGCGTCGGAATTGGCCAGATTGAAGGTTGTACATATCAATGGAGCCACCTGCAGATCCGATCACGGCAAATGTGCCGCAAGACGAGATTGCAACACTCTTGACTTCTGTACCATCGCCTGTGTCGAAAGCCCATCGACCGGCCCGTTTACGACCCCAGAACCAGGTTCTTGCAGTCTTGTCACCAGCGTGCCCTGTGACGATGCTTTCCCATCCAGTCATGTTAACTTCTATAGCTTTCTTATCCTGCCCCTTGACCTTGGATGAGTTGTTCCATATACCCGCTACGCCAGGCATCGCACCCATGCCACCGTCGCGATTGAGAGAACAAGCCATGCAGGTGATTGCTGGAGCTTTCAAATCTTCCAACTTGACATGGTGTTTGGACGCTTCGAAATTTCCATTGAGCAGCCCCATCTTCTTTGCTTTCCTCTGGATAGCACCCTGGCTAAGCTCTGTGCTTTGTCCATCTCGTCGCAAGCTCCAGCCCCAGAGACTCCGGTCTTTGCTAGCGCTGAGAAGCCATTTGCCGACATCATCAGAGCCGTCCGAGTTGGAGGGAAGGAAGCGGAGAGTTGAGACTGGTGCAGCATGACCGCCACGAGAATGCAGAATGCGCGGTAGGGGTGAAAAGGGTGTTTCGTCGAAAATCCAGCTCTTCAACGAGTTGTCCAAGCCACTCGATACAATGACCGCCTGTCCCGCGAGGAATTCAATCTTACTGATACCACCACCGACACCTCCGCTCGCAGATGGAGGCGGCCCATGAGCCCCTCGGAGGGTACCAGTTTTACGACCACCCTTGTTGAGGTCCCAGAAGGTGATGTCGCCGCTTTCATGACTAGCTGTTGCCATGACACCGTCTTCGCGACCATCGTCGCCGGCACCCAGTCCGTCGGTCCTGAAGGAGATGGAAGTCACTGAGGGTTTCCGCGAGCCACCCGTGTTCAGGCGCATAATCTCTTTGTCTGCACGGATATCGTGTATCGTGATTGGACCTGATTGGTATGCGATAGCGAGGAGCGACAAAGCGGGCGTCGGCTGTAGTGCAGTTACAGCGCCAAAGTCTGCTGCTGGTGGAAGGAGTGTGTAAAGCAGCTTTCCGGTGCTGATGTTCCAAATCTCAACAGACCCATCGGCTCGGCCCACGAATATCTTGTTCAAGTAGGTAGGCATGTTGCAGATGCAGCCAGAGAGCGCACTGGAAGAGGCGCCCTGTAGGGTCGTGTAGTGCTCCAAGGTAGCTGTCCTCCAGATCTCGATTTCGGTCTTGCCACATCCTACAATCCATTCTCCCAGGACTACTAGCCTTGTGATGCGCTGTATGCCGCCGCGTGGTAGCTCCAACTCTGCAGTCTTTTTTCCGCGCTGGAACACCCACACGCCAGCCTGGGTTTTCGACTTGGGACTTGACCAGGCTGCAAATACGACCTTCTTCCATGCCACAGTCGCAGTGATATCCTCGGGTGTCTGCGGTCGAGTTATAAAGACAAGGTTGAGTCCGCGCTTGAGGTCGTAGGTTTGGAGAGAGCGGCCGACGGAGGTTGTGATTTGGAAGGTAGTCTTGCCGAGGGGAAGTGTAGTAAAGGGAACACCTGTAGGCGACACTAGACCAACAGTCTGCCATGGAGTCAGCGGTGCGCAAGTATGTGATGGCGTCGTTGGAGCTTACTCGGAACGGCGCAAATATCTTAGACTGGCGGACCAGCGACGCAGAGCTCGTTTCGCCATTGCTCTGTGTCTTCTGGCGTTTAGTCACGGGACCATTGCCGGTACTTTCCTGTACCTTTGGACCTGCCATGTTATGTGTGTTTTGGGGAAGAAGGACTAGAGCGCATGCATGGACTGGTGTTCTCGCAACCTCGGACGGCGCGACCAAAAATTTGGGAAATGAGATTAGATCAGATTAAGATTAGATTAGATAAGATCGACGCCAAGTGATCGACCCAGCGTCAGGGTCCGTTTCCCGCTATGCATAGCACAAATGGCAGTAGTAGGCTTCGATGCAACCTCGCCATCCTTCTTCCAATGTACAGCGCACGTATGCATCTGTAGCAACGTGCCCTTGACTATTGAACACTCGTGAGAAACGTCTCGACCTGTATCTACAATGTCTCAAGGCATCAGTACGTGCTCTCCAAGCATGCCAGAAGCGTAGCTACAAGTCACGCCGGGCGGGATCCGTTCCGATGTGATGTGCAACACGTGGCGCACATGTAGACTCGCTGCAGCCCTAGAGTGGACATCTAGAGCTCGAAACGGCACAGCATATGCATGCGGCGCACAAGTCTGTCCATTGAGATCATGGGGTTGGACCATGCTGCCAAGTTGCGCTGAGTGACGTACCGTCTGTGAATTGCTGTTTCGAATTCCTTCTTGCCTAGAGAATTATCTTCTACTGCGCACCCGAAGACATGAGGAAGCCGTGAGGATACTGTCGCCGAACGTCGATTGTGCCAGCCATCTCGCGACCCTGTCCAATTAACCCCGCGACGCACGGGTCCAAGGCGTGGTAGCATGGAGCAGTCACTCTCCCGTACAGTGAGTTCTGAGAGCACACGGTCATGGCAACAACTCTCGAGTGCGAGCGGCGCATCAGCAGCAGGTCGCAAGGCAAGATCGAGCGAACCCGAGACTGGCGGAGACAACGTAGAGCGTCCCAGTGTGTCAGTCCCTTCGCTTGGTCGAGCGGCGATTCGACAGAGCCTGCCCGCGCGCCGCCCCTCCAAGGCATCGGATAGCAGTCTCTTTGAGTATTTTGGACATGCCTGGTCTGGCTCTGCTGTCGACGACTCGGATCAAGCGACGCCAACGCTAGAGAGCACTCGGGGAAGTCTTGCAAGCGCCCCAGTAAATCCTCTGCTGCTGCCGGATTCCTTCCGACATGCGCGAGCTGACGTCGGCACTGCAGCAGCGACAGAGTCGAAGCGACTGTCCATCTCCTCGTTTGTGTCTGCCATCTCCAATCGGGGCTACAGTTGGAGTGGAAAAAGTTCGGTAGCGGGCTCTGAACCGGAAGGTACGTACGTCATGGGCCGACACGGCCTCGTAGCTTTTTCACATGCACATGGCGGCCATTGACTGACCCACCCACTCTGCACAGCAAGGATGGAGAACCCACACGGCACCACGACGGCCACCTCGTCGCTGTCCGTCACTACCTCGAGCCAGAATGGCAGTCTCGGCACAAAAGCCTCGCCTACGCAATTGCTGTTTCCCCAAGCCCAAGCCGCCAGCAATCAGTCCGCGAGCCCCAGCGCCGCCCCAGTCCACCCCGCGCCTCCCCACACCAGCCAGCCGCCTCTGTCAACCCAGCCCCGTCGCTCACGCAGCCGGACGGCCCAGAGACGCATCAGCGGAAGCACGGCTACGAGCAGCAGCCCGGCTAGCCGAGAAATGAGGGAGAAGAAGCCGACAAAAGGCATCATTGGCGTATGCGCACTCGAGTCCAAAGCTCGCAGTAAGCCTGCGCGCAACATCTTTGGCAAGTTGGTCGACGAGTTCGAGGTCAAGATCTTTGGCGACAAGATCATCCTCGACGAAGCCGTGGAGAACTGGCCAGTGTGCGACTTCCTCATCTCCTTCTTCTCCGATGGCTTCCCCCTGGACAAGGCCATTGCCTACACCCGACTGCGCAAGCCCTTCTGCGTGAACGACCTGCCCATGCAACAGGTGCTGTGGGATCGCCGCCTGTGCCTTGGTATACTGGACAAGCTCAGCGTTCCCACGCCAAAGCGCATCGACGTCAGTCGTGATGGTGGACCGAAGCTACCGTCGGCTGAATTCGCCAAAGCCTTGTACGAAAGAACAGGTCTGAAGCTGGAAGGGCCTGAAGACGGCACTGGTGGAGGCTTCCAGGCTCCGAAGAACATTGAACTCATCGACGATAACAACACCATCCGCGTTGATGGCGTTACTCTCACAAAGCCATTCGTAGAGAAGCCAGTGAGTGGTGAAGACCACAACATCCACATCTACTTCCACAAGAAGGATGGCGGCGGTGGCCGCAGATTGTTCAGAAAGATCAACAACAAGAGCTCGGAAAAGGATGAGACTCTCGACGTACCGAGGGCCATACTCGAACCAACAGGCAGTTACATTTACGAGCAATTTCTACAAGTGGAGAATTCTGAAGACGTCAAAGCCTATACCGTCGGACCAAACTTCTGCCATGCCGAGACAAGAAAGTCACCAGTAGTTGATGGTCTTGTTAAGCGCAACCCTAGCGGCAAGGAAGTCCGATATGTCACGAAACTGAGCGAGTCAGAGGCCGCTATTGCAGCAAAGATTTCAGAAGGATTTGGTCAGCGGGTGTGCGGATTTGATCTGCTCCGCACTGGAGACCAGAGCTACGTTATCGATGTCAATGGGTGGAGCTTTGTGAAGGACAACGGCGATTATTACGACAAGGCGGCCAACATCCTAAAAGACATGTTCTTGAAAGAGATCGCGCGGAAACAACGCAAAGATGCTGCTCAACATGCTGCTGCCGACGCACAAGCTGGTACAGACATTCCTGGAAAGGGTGCTTCAAACCACCGTAAGACTCTTGGGAAACTCTTCAAGAGTCCCAGCATGTCGAGAATGGGAAATCATGCGCACAACCTCCATCATATGCGGCAATCCAACACTATGCCCTCGTCACCCGACACATCACTCAGTTCTACCCCTACCGCATCCTCACCTAGTTTCGAAAAACCCAATCCTGCTACAGTTCTGAGCCCAACAGCCTTTACTTCTACTTCAACACCAGATGGCCCGGCGTCCGAGCCTGATATAACACTTCCGTCTGCATTCGAAGAAGACGATCTGGAACTCGAACCAGAAAGGTCAATGTCAGAAGATCATCTGGAGGTACCCCCTCCAGCAACGGCGGCACAGTGGAAGCTCAAAGGTGTTGTGTCTGTCATTCGACATGCGGATCGCACTCCGAAGCAGAAGTTCAAGTACACTTTCCACTCCAAGCCATTCGTCGACCTACTCAAAGGTCACCAGGCAGAAGTGCTACTGATTGGAGAGGTAGCATTGCAAAGTGTGAGCGATGCCGTCAAGTTGGCTATGGACGAAGGCCTGGAAGACTCGAAGAAGCTGCGTGAGCTGCAATTGTATCTGAATAAGAAGGGCGCTTGGCCTGGAACAAAAGTGCAGATCAAGCCTATGTTCCGGAAGCGAAGAAAGGAAGAGCTGCTGCCAGGAGAGACTTTACCCGAAGAAACTCCTGAGGCACAAAAGCCTGAGCCAACTGCTGATGCTAAGGAGACGACCGAGGCTACCAGCGAAGAAGGCGGACCCGAGCCACTTAAGAACAGGAGTGACTCCATGTCTGGTGTTACCTTGTCTCGTATCACCGCGCAAGATAACAACATGGTGCTGGACAAACTACAGCTGATTATTAAGTGGGGAGGTGAACCTACTCACTCCGCTCGACACCAAACACAAGACATGGGTGCGAACTTCCGCAACGACCTTTTGTTGATGAATCGGGATGTATTAGACGATGTTCATATCTTCAGCAGCTCGGAGCGACGAGTGACCACCAGTGCACAGATATTTGGAGCGTCATTCCTGGAAAAGGAACAGTACCAATCTGAGCACATCTCAGTTCGCAAGGACCTTCTAGACGACTCGAACGCGGCAAAGGATGTCATGGACAAGGTCAAGAAGAAGCTCAAGACTTTGCTACGCGCGGGCGACAAAGCTCCACCTCAGTTCGCGTGGCCGAAAGATGTACCAGAGCCCTACATTGTCGTTCGGCAAGTGGTGGATCTGATGAAGTTCCATCAGCGCGTTATGAACCACAACTTCAAGAAGATCGAATCTGAAGCGATCTCATCCCTAGCTGCACTAGCATCTCCACCAGGCGGGGCACAATCGTCAGGGCAATCCCAGTACACCAATGTTAACCATATTCAATCACGTTGGTGCTGTAATGAAGGCCCTGAACTTTTCAAAGAACGGTGGGAGAAGTTGTTCAAGGAGTTTGGAGACGCTGATAAAGTCGACCCAAGCAAAATATCTGAGCTTTACGACACGATGAAGTTCGACGCCCTACACAACCGCGCCTTCCTTGAATGGGTGTTTACGCCCGATGCCAGCTTTGTCGATGAAGACTCAGTTGCGGACGGGTCAAAGCAGACTACGCCTGACAACAGTTCAGGGAAGTCGATACCAGTTGGCCCCAGTCCATCAGAAGCTCAGTTGAAGGCGGAGGCGAAGGAGAAAGAACAGAGCACGGAAAAGACCCATGAGCGCGGTAGCCTGTCCCATCGCATGGGTTTCAGGCGCAAGTCTGAGCTTACCGTCAAAGCTCCTGCGCCCCCATCGTATGTACACGAGTCGTACTTCAAGCTGTATTCTGGTCTCGGGACCGCGACGTCCAAGGCACAGACTGATGCGCGACTTGTCAAGTTACGTGAGATGTACCACCTCTGCAAGGTCTTGTTCGACTACATCGGACCACAGGAATACGGCATCGAGAGCGAGGAGAAGCTAGAGATTGGCCTACTTACATCGCTTCCACTACTCAAAGAGATTGTTGGAGACCTGGAAGAGCTTCAGGCGTCTGACATGCCGAAGAGCTTCTTCTACTTCACCAAGGAATCACACATCTACACATTGCTCAACTGCATTCTGGAGGGCGGTATCAAGACCAAGATCGAACGCAATGCTATTCCAGAGCTCGATTACTTGTCGCAGATAAACTTCGAGCTCTACGAGTCGGAGAATGCTAGTATTGATGATAAGCCGCACACCTTCAACTATAGTATTCGCATCACGTTATCGCCAGGCTGTCATGCCTTCGCTCCACTTGATGTGTAAGTCACGCTTTCTGCCTTATATACCTCGGTGGCTACTAATGTGAATAGACAATTGGACTCACGCCATATGATTGGCTTCGCGCCTCGTCGCAGCCTCACTCTCCACCAAGATTGGAAAGAAGTCCTCGAGACTCTTCGCGCAAAGTTCCATACGTAAGTGTCTCTCATAGCTATCAAATGCTTCAGAAGCTTGCACTAACGATTTCCAGCGTCAAACTCCCGAAATCCTTCGTCGCCATCGACCTCAGCGAAAAGGTTCCTGAGGCTTTCGAGCGTAGCACTAATGGGAATGGGAAAGAGCATAAAATGACTGAGAGTGAAGAGCGAGGTCGATCAGACGAGCGAGATGAAGACGCGTCACACATACCTATTGCAAATGAGAAGGGCGAAATAATAAGCCCAGGAGAGATTGTAAGTCCGGAACGCTTGGCGCTTGATAATGAAATCAGTCCAACGGGCTTACCGCCGCCGGCGCTAGACGTAGAGAAGGAGTAAGAAGAAGATGAGGCATTATTGATAGGTTGGGAGAGTCTTCTAGTGTCAACAAATTCTTATTAATTGGTCGGGATCTGGCGAGGCAGCCTGTTACCGTTTACCAGAACCACTCCAAGCTCCTCATTGTCCAAGGCGCCTAGTCCTCACACTCTAAGCAGTTTCATGAATCTTTTTTTTTGTTTGTGAGGCAGTTAGTACAGTATCGAGATGGCTGGAGTAAGTTGCTCTTTTCTGCCTGACTTATTACCGAATTCTTCATGACATATCGGAAATCGCACTTGCGATACGAGAAATTGCGACTGCAAAGACACAGAAGGCAAATATTGGCCCGATTGGCTTATCTCAGATAATTTGCCCAACTTTGTGCCGCTGGAGCCGCATTTGCTGCAGCAATTGCGCCAGCAGCATCACCCTTAGAGCTGTCCAATCCAATCTCAAAACCATCGTAACCGCAACCGGTCGGCGCTCCTGGCTCAGAACCGTCTAAGCCAGGGACGAACTGCCAATAAAGCTTCATTGTACATTAGCATGCCTTTTTTCGAATATGTACAGCTCTCATGCTTACCCAAGGAACTCCAGCATCATTGAATATCTGAGCCTGAGTGTCGAAAGAATCCTGAAACTCAGTCGAAACGCCCCACTCTTCCATCATGACGTTCTTTCCTACAGCTCTTGCTCCACTCAAAACATCCTTGTCGCCGGTAATGTAGTAGGCCCAGTCGGATGCCTTACTCATGTATCCATGCATACTGATGATGTCGATTGCATCGCATTGCATGGCCTTCTTCAGCGTATTGAACTCGTGGTCACAGCAATAGTGAGATCCGCCAATACCGCCTGTGGCGATCTTGATATTAGACGATCCAAGTGCATTACGCATCACTCCAGCACGACCACATAGCCAGTCATCCGGGTCATTGTTGTTCAACTTGTCGAGCTGTTTGATCAGAGGCTCGTTCTGGAGGTCGAAAGCCATAATCACTTGATCTAGGCTTTTCCAGGCGTCGCCAAAGTTTGGTGACTGGTAGTTGAGGATCTCTTCTAGTCGCTTGTCGTAGTCTGCTTTGGCTTCGGTCGAGGAATAGAAGGTAGATGCACCGGTATATTTTTGGCAGTACGCATCACAGGCCACATCATCGGTTAGTGAGTTGGCTTTGTGAGGAGATATGATAGCTTTCATCCCGTTGTCGTGGAGAAGCTTGAGTGTAGCGTCCAATGCAGCTAACACAGTGGTATCGAATACGCCAACGGAAGTTTCGAGCGGCGGCATGGAATTGGTGATCGTGCTTCCTTTCAAACACCCTTCATCAATGTTTGTTACTATACACCGATCGTTAGCATCCGATTCACTATTTCTTCCAGTCTGCCTATGCAGATATTCATCAAGGCTTTAAAGGAGGTTTTGGTTGTACATAGACATCGTATCATTGTGGCCTGCATCATCAGGACTTTGCTCACCCCATAGCCTTATGACCTTCGCCCCCCATCCAGCAAGTGTCTCGATGTATGTCTTTTGCTCGGAAGCAGACAGCGCATGAAGAAAGTACTCGTTACTTCCTGCAAAGGATGTCGATGTTTGTCTCCGTGTTGGTACGAAATCCTCGACTGCTGTTACCGCTAACCCGACAAGGACGGCAAATACCATACGGCCGCGCATATCATAGGTGTTGGCCAGTTCACCCGAGTAGGGTTATAAAAAGAAGAAACAGATGCTATTTACAGCAGTGCTCAGTAACGGCACTCGCAGTCAACATGAGAAGGCTTTTATACGCCATAAAGGCCATTCAAATCAACCTTGCTGGTGTCGCAGATAGCCTAATACGTCTGCACCCATGGTGAGAAGTATGGGGCTAGCCTTCCCAGCCATATTGGCTCTCAAGCCACTTAAATCGTCGATCGACTATTTATATATCACCGAGAATCTCCGGGTAGCCCAGTCTGATTCTGTCAGCTGCTTGTGACAGAACGGTGCGAAAGCACTTGTTTAGATATTCCTCAGTACCGTGCATGCAGCCTTGCAGGCGCCTCCGCACCATCCCACTCACCTCAATTGGCTCAACAAGTAGCCCAAATATCGATGGCTTTGAACTCGCCAAATCTGGTAAACGCTGGACATTAATAAAAACGCCAGAGCCCTATCCGTCACTATCAGACCACCAGCGTCCCTCGCCCGGCGTTGTACATGCAGCACATTTTCTCAGCCTTGCCCATATGTTGAGGCCAAATCCCATTTATCTGCGTATGGGGGCCAATAAGAGTTCAGCTCTACCGATTCAGGTATGCGCATGCAGGTGTGCTTGCTATCACAGCAACAAATCCGCTTCTGAAGAATGAAGAACGGGAGGGCTCGACGCACACGGTTCGAGTCTGCCCTGCCTACAAAACGCTTTGGCTCGATTCCGACTTAGCATTTTCCGCATCTCTTTCGATAGCCTCTCCGGTGTGAAGAAGGCTCTCATCGTTTTACTCAGCAAAAGAAAAGATACGCTAACAGACAATATAATGTTCGGAACACGAATCGTTTTCGCTCTTGCTCTTGTTCTAGCCTTGGCCAACATCGTGGCTACCAGCGGACCGACGAGTATCTTTATCGATCAGATTGAAGAATATGCTCTCCTGGCAACATGTGCAGAGCTCGAGTTATCGACCATTGTGCGGAATATGAAGTACGGATGTGGAGATGGTGGCGACGGTGCGTTCCAGTCGTTTACTTGTTGTGAGTTTCCATCATGGGATACGACATGCGTGTGAGACATGCTCTGACCTTGTATCTATTCCCTTTGTAGTCTGTTATGAGAGCTCTGCCAAGTTCTCCAGCATGATTGGTGCTCATGTCGCCACCGAGTGTCCTGACGATCCTTCACAGAACACGACTGCATTGGAGGTTTTCAGTAGTTATTGCGAGATTGGAGGGTCTAAATTGGCCGAGATTACTGGTGAGTAATGAGGTGTTTCTGACTTGGAGGGTGACGAACTAACATGATGATTAGCTGCTACAACATCCATACCATCGATAACATCATTACTGTCATCTACGTTTGCTTCTCCAGCATCGACACCACGGTCAGCAACATCTACCCCCACAACACCGGTATCATCACCTCAGCCAACGGAAGCGACCGAGCAGGCTTCTACTTCTAAGAACAACCGCACGGTTGCCATAGCCGCAGGCGTTGCCATTCCGGTTGTCGTCCTAGCCTCAGCTTTTGTGGTCTTCTTTTTGTTCCGTCGTCATAAGAACAAGAAGCAGCACAGTAGATTCAATGCTTACGAGGTAGACGCTTCCACGGTGGACGCATCAAAGGCAGGCACATGTCATGAGGTCAGCGACAAAGGGCAAATCGCAGCAGAGATGCCGAACCCGGATCCCCAGGAGTTGGATGGTGAGAGTAGAGGGACATGAGATCGATCCAGTGTTTTGGTAATAAAAGGTCCTTCGAGTTCGGGCTAAGACAGTCGGTATAGTTTTGGGCGGGCGTGGGTCTGTAGAGATACTCTGCCAAAAAAAACAACGAATTAGACGCGCCAAAAACTGGAACGTTCAAACAGGGGTTTCGACATTATAAATATAAGGGTATTTGGAGGGACTTTGGGGGATTTACTACAGGATGCACAATGGCCATGCAAATCCACTCGAAGTGTTCTGCCATCCCGATCGGTACCATCCACCACATCAAAGAAGCATCGCGGGAACAGGGCTGTGACTACGTGTACCGACGTTGCGTTTACGCGAACAATGGACGGATCGGTTAATCGCTGTCCGCTCGAACCGTAACGAAGATAACACGACAAGTTATTAGCGAAGTGGAGATCTTAGTCCACGTCATCTCTTGACCAAGTCGATTAGAGTCGTTCCTTCGCGTATCAGCCAAATGACCATGCTAGGTCTGACCAAGCTCTTGCCATTTTGTTGTGAGTTGTGGTAAGCCAGTTTCCAGATGCTCCATCCAGCTAGTCGATGCTTCATGACTGCCACCAACTCTGCTAAATTCGTACGAGTGGAAAGGGATACCATTTTCAGAAGGGCTGGGCCTCCTTTCATCCAGTCTATAAGCTCCCCAGACAGCTAGGGAAAGCCGCATAAGTATCCTTGTTCGACCATTGTAGAATGCGGTTCCGCAAAGATGATCCTTCGGGCCGGGTGGCAGCGTGTGTATGCTCCGTAGATGCGCATGCTGGAGACAGCCAAATTCCCATCGACTACTAAAATGGCTAGGCGGCGATCGGATCGTCAAACTTAGTTTGTCTCATGTGACACGAAGTAGTACATAGCAATCGTCCTGGAAGCCTGCATGCATACGATTTTGAACACGAGTCATTGACGCAGCGGGTATTTGTATATTAGATAGTGCCCGTTGAGAATGATCTGGGGAAGCATTGCTGTTGCAAACGCATCCGTATGAGCGACAAGATCGTCATTGTGTCTCTTGATAGGAAAGAATCTCGAGCAGGTTGACAGTCGTTGTATCGGAAATGCTGGAAACGGCAAGCCGGAGTGTCGCTCGGCACCATCTTCGCCTCGATAGAACGGTGTTATGCGGGGTACCGGGGTAGATCCAGCTACCCCGCAAACTAGACGTTCGGAGAGCAACCGTCACGGTCGCATGTGTGTGCGTGGCGCAACCACGGAGTGTTTCCGCATCCAGGCACATCCAGATTGCCAGTCTCATGTCCTAACCCGTGACATATCCGACCCCCTTAGACGTCCGGCCAGATGGGATACTAGAGAAGATCGACAGAGTCTCGAAAGATCATTCGAGTATAGCGGCATCCATGGACGAAACACAATTCGCCCTGGTTGTCGGGCACAAAATCGTTGCAGGATCGCGAGTAGCATGACGATCGTGCAGGATTCGCGTGGGAGGGGTATCTTGTAGACCAAGGTATATAAAGATAGCGTGTCGCCCATACCGTGCCCATCAGTGAGATCGACAGCACCCTTTGATTTCTCAATCTTCCCTCTTCTCAAAAACTCTATCTTCACGATGGTCCACTTCCGGACAGATATTGGCGCGACGAATGAAGCGGCGGATCCGAATAATGAGAACTATGCAAAAGAGCTCGAGACTGATGTGCTGATCGTAGGTGCTGGCTTCGGCGGCATCTACCTAATGCACAAGCTTCGCCAACAGGGTTTCAAATGCAAGATTATGGAGGCTGGTACCAACATTGGTGGTATATGGCATTGGAACTGCTATCCTGGAGCTCGAGTCGATTCTCAGGTTCCTATCTATGAGTACAGCATGCCTGAGATCTGGCAGGTAAGCCGGATATTTGACCAATCTCTTTTTGTCAAGACTGACACTTGTTTGTTAGGATTGGAACTGGTCGTGCAGATATCCCGGTACGGAAGAGCTCCAAAAGTACTTTGACCACGTCGAGAGAAAGTTGGATATTAAGAAGGACTGCGCATTCAACACCAGGGTTGTCGGCGCACAATTCGACAAGCCTTCATCGAAGTGGGTGGTGAAGACAGAAGACGGTCGCACAGCGCGCTGCAAATATTTCCTCTTGGCCCTAGGTTTCGCGGCAAAGCGCCACTTTCCCGATTGGCCAGGTATGGACAAATTCAAGGGAGAGATCCATCACAGCTCATTCTGGCCTGCATCTGGAGTAGATGTCACGGGCAAGCGTGTTGCCGTCATTGGAACTGGGTCGACCGGTGTCCAAATCGCCCAAGAGACTTCGAAAACGGCCGCAAGTATAACGCAATTTGTTCGAACGCCGAACCTTTGCCTGCCTATGCAGCAAAAACCTCTGACCAAAGAGGAGCAGGACAAGCGGAAACAAGGAGAATATCAGGAGATCTTCAAGAGAAGGCTGACAACGTTCGCTGGCTTCCAGTACGATTACATTGAGAAGAACACATTTGACGACTCGCCTGAGGAGCGCGAAGCGTTCTACGAGAAGATGTGGGAGAACGGTGGTTTTGAGTTCTGGCTGGTAAGATACACACGTCAAGCTCGGATGTCGGTAGAAACTTACATATCTGCAGGCAAACTACAAGGACTTGTTATTTGATAACAAGGCCAACCGCGAAGCCTACAACTTCTGGGCCAAAAAGACGCGTGCCCGGATAACAGATCCAGAGAAGCGTGAGATTCTTGCGCCTCTGGAGCCCCCACACGCATTTGGCACAAAGCGACCGAGTCTGGAACAAAACTATTATGAGATGCTCGACAAGCCCGAGAACAAGGTTGTCGACGTGAACAAGAATCCGATCAAGGAAGTTACAGAGAAGGGCATTGTGCTATCTGACGGTACGCTTCACGAGTTTGATGTCATCGCCCTCGCAACCGGCTTCGACTCAGTGACTGGTGGAATGAAGAACATGGGACTTAAGGATGTTGACGGCGTTGAACTGTCGGAAAAATGGAAAAACGGTACTTACTCGTACCTGGGTATGAGTTTGAGCGGGTTCCCGTAAGTCGCCAAACACAGCCAGCTTGTTGGAGATACTGACTGGATCGTAGTAACTGCTTCTTCCTCTATGGCGCCCAGGGTCCGACGGCGTTTTCCAACGGACCCACGTGCGTTGAGGTCCAGGGAGACTGGATCGTGGATGCCATGGTCAAGCTTCGAGAGCAAGGTATCAACTACTGCGACGCCACACACGAAGCAGAGAAGGAATGGCGGGAGAAGATCACTGAGCTCTCCGATAAGACGCTGTTCCCGCAGACCAAGTCGTGGTACATGGGCGACAACATTCCTGGCAAGCTTCGAGAGCAGTTGAACTTTGCGGGCGGGTTCCCATTGTACAGTGAAATGACGCGGAGTGTGCTGGATAAGGGCTTTGAGGGTTTTGTTACTGCGTAGATATCCATTGCCGAGGAATAGGGCTATTATCTGTTGTAATTAACTATATTCATCTTTCTGTTATGCAACTCTACAATCTTTTGTTCCAGTATGCAAGAAGAAGAAGCTGAGATTATACAATTGTAGTCCTTCTCGTTGGAGACCATGGTTCCGTCTGGGTATAGCTTGCATGAGGAGGATGGTCCGCGCGTGGGGGTATGCGAGGTCATGTCCGGCGTAGTGGGAGGAGAGGGGTAGGCTTGTTGGTGGCCGCGGAGGAGCGGTGGTGGGCGGATGACGATCGGTGTCACATGGAATTTGCGCCGACCGACGTCACGACCCACGCTTGCAACCTGGCTGAGGTCGAGCATCGCTCGCTACATTACTCCATGGAAGTCAGACGCGTTGTATCCACACAACACCCGGTACCATGAGGACAGCGTTCCTTTTTGGTCGCCAATGCTTCCGCCCAGGCCTCCCTAAACTCGCCGCCCGCGCATGCACGCGTCCATGGACCAGCAAGGCATCTCGCCTCGGCCGACAATTCGCGACTCCAAAGTTCAACGGCCGAACGCTGCTATGGTCAGGCGCAGCAACGGGGGCTGCGGGGGGCGCGATACTCAGCCCACTCGCATTTGTCCAGGTCGCCAAAGACGAGTCGGATCATGGAGAAAAGACGCACGAGGAGGCCATGCTGGAGGCGTCGCGCAAGGAACTGAATGAGCAGGTGCCCCATGCGCTGAGGAACTCTTCCAAGTACAGACGGGGCATATACTTCCTCATCGACGACTACATCATCGAGCCCATAGCTACCGGATTCCGCTTTCTCCATCTCATCATCATCTTCGTGCCAGTCATAGTGACGATACCTGCGATATGGCTTGGATCACGGCAGCCGGATAGGGACAACGAGCGGAGCGGGACACTGTGGTGGTATGGCTTCCTGGTCGGATCCATGGAGAGGGCTGGTGCTGCCTTCATCAAGGTGCGTATTGCTACACCAGAACATGGCCCATCGACTGCAGACTAATCCTCTTACCAGCTTGGGCAATGGGCAGCCTCCCGAACAGACGTCTTTCCGACCGAGATGTGTCTCATTATGTCAACCCTCCACTCCAACGCCCCGGCGCATACACTGCAAACCTCGAAGCGAACAATCGAGGCGGCATTTGACGGACAGAGCTTCGACGATATTTTCGAGGAGTTTGACGAGAAACCACTGGGCGTGGGCGCCATCGCGCAGGTATACAAGGCAAAGCTGAAGCCACACCTTGCCACGCTAGAGGACAACTCGATCGATCGAAAAGAAGCCAATCTAGCGCGTCGGATCAAGAAGAACGTCGACGTGACGCTGAAGAGCTCACCCTCGAGAGTGCCATCCAGCCATGTTGCCATCAAGGTTCTCCATCCCAACATCGAGAAGATAGTTCGGAGAGACTTGCGTATAATGGGTTTCTTCGCGGCTATTATCAACGCCATACCCACCATGGAGTGGTTGTCGTTTCCCGATGAAGTGGAACAGTTTGGTGAGATGATGAGACTGCAATTAGATCTACGCATCGAAGCCGCGAACCTCACCCTCTTCCGACGAAACTTCAAAGACCGAACCACTGCCTGGTTTCCTTATCCTTACACGGAATACACTACGCGCAACGTGTTGATCGAGGAATTCGCCCAGGGTATTCCTATGGAAGACTTTTTACAAAATGGAGGTGGAGTATTTCAAAAGGACATTGCAGATGAAGGCTTGGATGCCTTTCTTACCATGGTCCTTATCGACAACTTTATCCATGCCGACCTACATCCAGGAAACATAATGGTCCGGTTCTATAAACCCGAGCAGCTAGACGTCTCAATCTTCGCCAGAAAGGAAGATCGAAGGACCGGCCCCAAAGAGTCGCTCGATGTTACCGAAGAGGTACTTGAGCGCCTGCGGCCACACAAGAAAGATTCCCAGCAGTGGAAAGCGAAGCTACAAGAGATCGATAACGAAGGATATCGACCACAGCTCATCTTCATCGATACGGGTTTGGTAACAGAACTCAATGGAAAGAATCGCGCCAATTTTCTGGATCTCTTCAAGGCTGTTGCCGAGTTTGATGGTTACAAGGCAGGACATCTGATGGTAGAGAGATGTAGACAGCCAGATGCAGTACTCGACGGAGAAGTCTTTGCTTTGCGCATGCAACATTTGGTCTTGGGAGTCAAGAGCCGTACTTTCGCTCTTGGCAACATCAAGATTGGAGATATCCTTAACGAGGTTCTCTCTATGGTGCGAACGCATCATGTACGGCTTGAAGGCGACTTTGTAAACGTTGTTCTTAGTATCCTCCTCCTAGAGGGTATTGGAAGGAGTTTGAACCCAAACCTGGATCTCTTTGCAGGGTAGGTCATACAGCATAGTACAGAGGGTCATCTACTAACATCGTCAGTGCTCTGCCAATACTTCGACAACTCGGCACGCAAAGTGGCTCTTCGATGATTCGTGGAGGCGACTTTTCGATGCTCAAGGTCTGGGTCGGTCTTGAGGCGCGCAGCTTCTTGCAAGCCTCGATTGATACGGTATGGCAAACTACACTCGTGTTGCACTGCGATACTAACAAACACCCAGGTCGAACGATGTGTCAAGTCCGACCAGCTTTCCCCGAATATATAATTGACTCATGCATACTACCGCATGAGATACTCTGTGTTATTCAAACTTTCAGCTATTGTGAAAGAGACCATAATTGGTTTCTCTGAAAGACGCAAGCCGTCTCATACATCCAGCTCACAGGCAGAAACACTACCTTGTGGACGTCTTTACACAATAAAGGCACCGTCACGTCCATATAGAAACATGTATTTCACAAGCCATCTGTCTTGCTATGCGTTTGGAAGCCGAGGCGCTGCACTGCCGTCCCACAGTTTTAAGCACCCGCTTACCGTGGAGGGACGCGTCAAGGCGACAAGGGTCTTGCGCCATGACGTCACGCCTGGGGTAAGCTTCGCAGCTATGCCATACAACATCACTCTTCTCATGTACAATACGTCTTACAACCAATTCATTCAAAAGATTAATAGAGTTGCCTCGTAACTTTTTGACTGAAACCCTGCATTTCTTGCCTTAACACATACGACACTCTTGCCAGCAACAATGGAGGCCGGAGCCGCTGGTGTGCTCTACGCAGCCGAGAATCTACTCGAGGGTGCCGTCGCCCTCGTAAAGGGCATTACTCATCCGACACTGCCCATCAAGGCAAATCTTACGCGTATATCTTCGGTTCCCCTCGCTCGCTCGCACCATACCGTCTCAGTAGTGAAGGGTCGCGCATACATCTTTGGAGGAGAGACCGAGGCTGGCAAGCTCGCAGACAATGACATGCACATTGTCATTCTACCATCGAGCGGCGTTCTCGATGCCGACTACACCAAGTATCCCGCTCGCGCGACAAACGGTCTGGATGACGTACCGAACTCGAGAAAAGGACATACGGCTACGGTGATAGGAGATAGTATATACGTGTTTGGCGGCGAAGGAGAGAGTGTGGCAAACGAGAAGGGGCGGGTTTGGGGTTATGATACAGTATCGAACACCTGGTCTTACCTTGATCCAGCGGAAGGCACGCTCTATCCCAGCCAGCGAGCTGGTCATGCTTCGGCGAGCTCAGATCTGCCAGGCCCGAAGACAACGACATATGTCGAGAAGGCACCACAAGCACCTGCTGACCCCGCAAAGAATGTTCCTGAGCCGCCGGAAGCTAATTCATACGGGACCATCTTCGTAGTCGGAGGTCGCGATACCTCGAGCAATGACCTTGCAAATGATGCGCTTGCATTTGACGTCAAGACGAGAACATGGACCAACATACCTTCTCCAACAGGGCAGCCCCGAGAAGGCGCAGGCTTAGCACTCGTTGGCAGTCGCCTATATCGATTTGGTGGCAAGGGCATCGAGACGTTTGCCTCAGGTGCGACTGAGTACGTGGACGCATCACATGTATGGACACATGCAGAACGCGGAACTACACCGGTCGCGAGTGGCTGGAGCTGGGAAGAAGTGAAGCACACGGACAGTCAAGGTAGTACTGCTACAGCACCACAGGCGCGGGCAGACGCAGGACTTGTAGGCGTCACGACAGGCCAAGGGCGACACTACCTGCTAGCCGTCGGCGGAGAAACCGAAGACGGGAGCTACCTTGACGATATATGGGCATTGCAGCTTGCACCTGAGCGTTACACGGCCGCAGCAACTAAGGACACTATCCGCTCCAGTATGAAGAGGGACACGCATGAGTCGCAGTGGGCCGAGGTAGTATACCGGTACGTAGACACAAAGGGCGAAGAAGAGAAGGAGATACCAGGAAAACCAAAGAGGGGTCTCGGAGTAAGAGGACATTTCGGTATCGCCAAGGGTACAGAGGTTGATGGAGCGACATGTGTAGTGTGGGGTGGTGTTGACACGAACGGTAGTGTACTAGGCGATGGTTGGATGATTACTGTTGACAGGTGAGCTGTCATGTCGTGCTTTCATGAATATAGATGGAACATGCACTTTAAACATGCATCTACGGCAAATAATGTTTGACCGCCTAGAATGTGGTCAATTTGTGGATCTCCGATGCTCCTTCCTGTGCTATCTTTAAGAAAGATTTCTCAAGATTTTCCAGCTTTTTCCTGGTGTATGCATGATCTTATAGGGAGAAGCTCGTATTTCCTTAATTTTCTTGTTCCTAACAACGTTGTAGACGCGACGTGACGCGACGCTCGGGGCAATTACCGGCGTAACGATGCGGCAAACAGCACCAAGCCTCAAGACCCCCTAGCCATCTGGATCTGCGCTGCGCTACGCTTTACGTTGTCTTTATACTCTTGCGCATAGGTATTGGATGCCGCTAAGCGCAATCAACACCTTTGTATCTGCTCTTTGAGGCTATCAGAGTCTGTATTGGCGGAGTGGGTGTAAAAGTGAAACAACAAAGCTCGCCCAATCAGGAAAGTGACGGCAAAACACGACCAATCCTCGGCTGTATCTATAAAGCGACTACCCGTCTACAACAACTCAGATAGCCCTACAAGGATTCGGGGTGCATCTGGATAAACACGAGCTTCGATTGAGTGGCTGACAGCGGCGCGAGCACGGGAATGACGGAGAGGGCCGACCCAGTAGGGTGCCGCTAGAATACAATGCAGAACCTGGGAATTTTGGGCATTATGCGCCTGCTTTCTGGGCTCTGGGGAGAATTGGCTTTAATTCTGCTGCTTCCCCAGCATGGCGTTGTGCGAGGATCTGGATTCCAGGACGATCGTACTGGTTACGCTGCGCCTGGAGAGCACATACACCAGCAAAGACTACAGTCAGTCTCTTACAACGAGTCGACGAGTGAAAAAGACTTGGAAGAGTCATCAATTATGGGTTGGGGTGAGTCATGATCTCATGGTCTATAGAGAGTGGTGAGAGGTGACGAAACTGATTATGTATCAACAGGCGGAGATTTGACTCTAGTGAACGGTTCGCCGTTCAGGTGGATTTTAAACAGCCAACACTCATATCAAATGGACACATGGATATGGCCAACAATCAACGCTGGTATGAACAATTCTGAACTAGAAACGACACCGCCACTGACTAAAAAAGGCCAAGCATCCAGAGTCTATGTGGAATTCGGGACCAGAGGAAGCACCCGTGACGATGCGGGTGAGGCCTACTACAGTATCGATGAAACATCGGACAAGTTCACAGTATTGAGTCGAAAGCCTTCAGACTACAAGCTCACCATATCTTTGGACGGTATGTCGACGAAGCAGAGTTCGCAAGGAGCAAAGATCGACCTGGGCTTTCGGCACAACGCTGCAGTCAACTGGATCATGTCTGTGGACGAAGCAGGTAATTGGTGGTCGAACAGCGGTACGTATTCGGATTGGATGCAGCAAAGTCTGGGCTCGTTGGCGAATAGAACCTTGAAGCACATCTGCATGCCGGGCTCTCACGATGCAGGCATGGGTACCTTCAAACCTGGTACCATCGGTGCGCACTTTGCGAACACCCAGACACAATACCTAAATTTCTATCAACAACTAATGGCCGGATCACGGTATTTTGACCTTCGTCCAGTGCTCTCTCGAGGGGAATGGGTAGCCGGTCACTATGGCCAAGTTGGCGACATCTGGCTTGGTGGTAATGGGCAGACGCTTGAAGAGATCATACGTCAGATCAACGACTTTACAGCAGATTACCAAGAGCTCGTCATCATAAATTTAAGCCACACGCTCGACACAGACAACAAGTACAAAGACCTTACCCAAACGCAATGGAACGATCTCTTCACTACACTGAAGAGCATCAACGACCGCTATATTCTCGAAAACCCAGGCACCACTGATCTCTCTGATAAACGCCTAGGAGAATTCATCACCGACCGTGCTTCAGTCCTCGTGGTCGCCCAGATACCTGAAGATATAACACTAGGCGACTTTGCAAGCCAGGGTTTTTACTCCGGTCGTAATTTTCCGTTCTACGACGAATACAGCAATAGCAACAACCTTGCCAACATGAAGAGCGATCAGTTAGCCAAACTAAAGCAGAATCGAAACATCGTGAGGGAAGAAAATGAGAAGAAGGATGCTTTCCACATCTTCTCCTGGACGCTGACGCAACAACCTGAAGACGTACTGAATTTTGACAAAGCCATCATGTTCGTAATCCGCCTTCCCTGCTTACAATTTCTTCCCCGGACTAACATGACACATAGGAATATGGCCGCGTCAGCCTTCGACGATCTAATAAGCGAAGCCTGGAACGCTTTTACGCCGCAAAGCTTCCCAAACGTATTGTTCGTAGATAGTCTTGGAGTCAGGGATAAGAGTGTGGTTTTCCCGTTTGACAGACCAAAGCAGGGCTTACATCCCAACTCTGATATTGCTGCATTTGCTGTTGCAGTAAACAACGGGATCGCGGGGAAGAACGGAATTGTCACTGGGAGACAAATGAAAAGGGGGACTTAACGTCTAGAATAGCTAAGTATATGGAATTGCTTTTGATGATTCGAGAATAGACTTCGTCCTCAGTCCTACACAAGATCCGAAGCGAAGTATTAAACATACGTGAATGTTTGTAGGAACGTTGTAGCCAGACAAGGCATTCAGCACCCCGCACAGCATCTTAAAGTTTTTGGCCGATACCTCTCCGTGGAGATGATCCTTTTGCCCAATCGAGTCGAGCTATCGGTGCAGAGTGTCAAGTGTGACTGTGGTTGATCTATGACGCAGAACATGCACACGAAAGTATGCCACTGGCGCGAGATATTCGTGGTTCATGGATCGCGTTTGTCCGCCTGCAGTGCTTCTTGCTAGACCTTCCTTATTCCTTCGGTCTGACTCCATTCCGGACAGGAAGCCTCACGAAATCTTTGTTTACAAACACGGATGTCAGGCATAGGGCCAATAGTAGATCTTGACGAACATATCCGACTCTACATCCACATCGCATCTCGATATCGATAGACGTTGCGATGATCTACATTTGTCATGCTGTTCTTCATAATTCCATGCAGGTCCCTGATGTCGGTGATCTACGACTGATCAGCGGCGGGACGACAATCCTCTGTGCGACAACGTTGTGTGCCGCTCGTGCATGTAACCGATGCTGATCTTCGATGTTAGGTTCGACCTATCGCCTTACAGTTCACCCACTGTATAACAAAGTACGTCCGGCGGACAAGGAAACAAATGTTAGTGGAGGAAAAAGTAGACGCCCTCATGGTGCAACACGCCCAGACAGACCACGACCCCTGAGGCATTCATGTACATTAACTTCTCAGGCTGCAGCCGACGTGCTCATCATGCAATACGAGTATTTGCGGGTATACGGCATGCGCCAAGTGCCACGAGATGCAACGGCAGAGCAAGTGCTTGTTCTTGCTTAGCAGAAGAAGCGATACGGGTAGGGGACGCCTTGTTTCTCCACATGATTTCCTTGGCTCAATCGCCCCTTGGAGACGCTATATCCAGCGTAAGGGAAGAAAAAGAATATATGACCGCAGCTGGATATCGATAATGTGGAGGCTGCAGGGCCGTCCTATCCGGTTCTGGCCTTATGTGTCAGGGTAAATTATTAGCCCATGAGTAGGATGTATGAGTGGCACAAGGGTCAGTGGTGATGCCTGGTATCCCAGCTCACGCGGCACCGGGAGGCGGATGTTGAGATATGCGATCGGGAATTCTACCAGTCGCGATACAGGCTGCAAACGATCCTTCTCCACCGTTGAACTCCGTAAGCCTAAGAGTTGCTAAGAAATGGTCGTGCTGTTGCTTGCGCACGAGAAGAGTTTGTCTATCGCAATTTTGTTTTGGCGAGTCAAGCCGCCGGCACGAGGCTGAAGAACCTAGTCACTTGAGCAAAAGCTTGTCTCGCAACAGAAAAGCAATATGCTCAAAATAGACTCGGGCTTTATTCCTTGCGGTATTCCCGAAGTGCATACAGTAGAGCTATTCTATGAGACTATGGAGTGGTGGAGGTTTTGGAGAGGCTGCCTGAATCAGATGTACGAGTGGTTAGCTGCATGGAGACAGAGAGGGGATACGAGGTCTTCCCGTCCCCCTTGATTCCGATCGTCTCGATGCAAAAGGTATTGATTATTGAGCGGCTTGCTTTCGTGGTTGCGTGTTACAATGCGCCATTGCCCTTTGGCGTCGAGTCATGCACGTGGGCAAAGAGTGACGATTCGCGACGGTATACCGACAAAGCGAGGCGTTTGGCGGAAGCAAATATGCCGTCCTGTTGGAGGGTGGGAGCGATTAGTATTGAGTCTCGCTTGACAGGGCACGTGATTGGCCCATCTCGTATCATCGGAAAGCCCACTTGACTCCAATTTTCCTCGGAAGCTGCAGGCGTCTGGACCACAGGGGTAGAGGAGACGTTCAAGGTAGTGGATTCGCGCAACATGCTACCTTTCGCAGAAGAAACTTAATGCAACTGCATGGCTTGGCTTGAAAGACTCGTACGACTGCCTATACGAAGACTTTGGTGGTGATGCGGGGCGGATCTCTTGTCCCTAACAAGCTCTTCCAAGAGTTGCACCCGTCGGTTGGGCGTCCTCGGCAGCTGCTGCCAATGCGCCAGCGCATGTCGGTGCTTTCATGGCTCAACGCCATGGCTGACGCCCGAAGGGCCATCTGTTAGGTGCTGCACCATCAGACCGATCATGGAAGACGTCATATCGCCACGCGCTTAGCATCTCACAACAGCTAAATGATAATTTTCTAGCGTATAGGCGAAATACCATCATCGCAACATGTTGAACTGCGACCGCGCGACGACCATGTATGCCAAGCAACCGTTAAGTGAGGGACAATGGTGGAGAACGTGTGCGATGAATCACTCATTGTTTCGAGCGATTGCCGGCCTACAGACGTCAGAGGCGTGTGGTAATAACATTTCGGATGGCACAGATGCCAAAACACGTTTCAAACGGCTTGGATCAACCATCATGATCTATTTTTCGCTCGACAACGTGATAGAGTTGATGGTTCCTGCATCGCAAAGGAGTCCGTGCTACTTACCACCCATGACGAAACTTCCCAATCGCGCATCATGTCCGCCCGAAGCGAAGCCGGCGCCGCGGGTCGACAGCTTGAAATCTGCCAGCCCCAGGGGCCTGCGGCACCAAGCTTCCTTTTCCCAGGCTGACCGGCACCTGCAGGCAAGTGTCGAGAGCGCTAGCCGTAACGCGAGTCAACATGCCTTACGGGGGTTGCTGGCTGGCTGTCGATCATCTTCGTCCTTCATAAGATGATTCTGCCCGCACGCCTTGATGAGCTTTCTTGGTACCTTCTGTTCGAAGTTCTAATTCTACCTTACCTTCATCTTGACCATTCCTTCTTTTCGGTCCAAGATTCCCCAGTGTGTCGTCGATATTGACCACCACTATCCACTCGCTCACCTCTCTTGATCCGGCCTACCAGATCAACACTTAATTCCGTAATTCGAACCGACCTTATTCTTACAACATGCACTACTCTACCGCACTTGCTGCCGTTGCAGCTATTACTCCTTTGGTCAACGCTCATGGAGCTGCCCTACCCAACATCATTGGACTGAACCCCAGGGATCTCCGCGCTCGGGATTTGCTTTCTCGCACCGGAGCACGTTTTACTGGAGTCAACGAACTTCTCAAGCCCAAGACCCAGGTCAAGACTGCCGTCGTTGCCCGTCAGGATGACCGCCAGTGCGGTGCAGGTGTCGGCAACTGTCCCGCTGGCCAGTGCTGCTCAGAGGCTGGCTACTGTGGTACTGAGGACGACTACTGTTACTCTCCCGGATGCGACTACGCGCACGGCCCTGGCTGCCCTGAGAACGCAACTCCAGGTGGTACCAACACCTCTTCTATCGCTCGTACCAAGCTCGGTAACGTCCAGTACGGTGGTGCTGGTATCTACGGTTGTACCACACCAGGTACGGTTGCTATTACCTACGACGATGGCCCACAAAAGGTCTTCACCAGCCACATTCTTGATGTCATGGCTTCGTACAACGCAAAGGCTACTTTCTTCATCACTGGAAACAACATCAACAAGGGACAGATTGACATCACCCCTGAGTTCAGCGATGTCCTCAAACGCATGGACTCTGAAGGTCACCAGCTTGCTTCCCACACCTGGACTCATTTGGACTTGAGCGCCATTTCCCAGCAAGACCGTTACAACCAGATGATCAAGAACGAGATGGCTCTCCGCAACATTGTCGGCAAGATTCCCACCTACATGCGCCCCCCATACTCCAGCTGCACTGCTGAGTCAGGCTGCGAGAAGGACATGGCTGATCTTGGCTACCACGTCACATACTTCAACCTTGACACTGATGACTATGAACACGACAGCACCACTCTGATCCAGTACTCCAAGGACGTTTTCCTGAGCAACGTCACCAAGGGCCCCGCTGCCAGCAATCAATGGCTCGAGATTGGACATGACATCCACGAGCAGACTGCCATGAACCTTACTGAGTACATGCTCTCCACCCTTACCCAGCTCGGCTACAAGGCTGTTACCGTTGGTGACTGCCTCGGTGACCCCAAGGAAAACTGGTACCGCACTGCTGGTGGTGCTGGCTCTGCCAACCCTACCACTTCTGCTACTGCCCCCACTGCCACTGGAACCAAGCAAGTCACCACCGATGCTACTTGCGGTGGAACCAAGGGATACACATGCCTGGGATCTTCGTTCGGTAACTGCTGCAGTTCTTCCGGTTACTGCGGTACCACCTCAGCCTACTGCGGAACTGGTTGCCAGTCTGGCTTCGGTAACTGCGGCAGCAATGGCGTCGCTCCTACCACCACCAAGGCTACGTCGACGACCAAGGCTGCTACCACCAGCTCCAAGGCCCCTGTCGCCTCTGCTGCAGGCAAGGTTTCCACCGATGGCTCATGTGGCGGTGCTTCTGGCTTCACCTGCGCCGGCTCAACCTTCGGTAACTGCTGCTCCCAGTACGGCTGGTGTGGAAGCACCACCGACCACTGCTCTACTGGCTGCAACTCTGCTTTCGGTACGTGCTCTGGCACTGGAGCGTCTGCTACCAAGGCGGCCGCTACCACTACCACCAAGGCTGCTGCTGCCCCAACCAAGAAGGCTTCCACTGACGGATCTTGTGCCGGAACCTCTGGCTTCACATGTGCTGGATCTTCTTTCGGAAACTGCTGCTCCCAGTACGGTTGGTGCGGAACCACCACCGGTCACTGCGGTACTGGCTGCCAATCTGGCTTCGGTACCTGCAACTAAGTCAACCCCACTTTTGCGTTTCCTCATTTAGTTGGAAGCAAGAATTTTCTATCAGGGGTCGATTAATCTATCGTCATCGAGACATGACGGGGCTAGCCCCGTGAACGACGCGACGAGGTTTATATAAAAAAAGGAACAATAGTTCTCAACTATATTCTTGTACATTACCCTTTTGTACTCTGCTGAATTGATTACTATCGTACAATTCCTGTGTCAGATGTCGCAGGTTGGCTGAGGACGACGAATAGAAGTAGCAAATCGCGTAATAGGTCATAACAACCTTCGATACACAATACCCATCATTCACTATCAATCGCATTACCTTTCCACTCTTTTGTTCCGTACAGTGACACTTTTATCGACTGCCAGTTTATGTTTAGAAGTTTGCCATGGTTATTCACTCAAGGTATACTAGCTCTCGACTTGATCATCACGTCGTCTTATGAAAGCGTTTGTGCTGACCGAAATGTTGACATGTAAGGTACGCTATCACCCATTTTGTCATGGCAGCGTTTTGTAATGAAGAAATGCAAGCGGAAATTGGTTGTGCCGGCCAGCGATTTCATTGAAAAGCGAGTGTACATAAACAAGCACCAATGAGATACATGTAAGATGCCCGTGAAAGCCTTTTGTCTCAGTCTACATCAAACACTGCAGGTCTAATGTCGATGGACCACTGTCCGTCTGAGCCCCTTACTTCTCGCACTCCTCGATCATAGAATGATTCTCAGATTGTCTACTACTGTTTTTACTCGGGGCAGACTTTGTTTTCGACCAGGAAGTTATTGAGGGCGTCAATGCATCCGGCGCAGGGGCAGATCTGAGATGATTAGTAGATTGCCTTATGTACAAGAGGATCTGTAAAGATGGTGAATCACGTACCGAAGGAGCACCACCGCCAACACAAGCCAGAACTGCGGGAACGGCACCTGGAACTGCGAGTGCTCCAGCAATACAGGCGCCAGCAGCGACTACAGCAGCGCAGTCAAAGAGACTGCAGTCGGCTTGCTGGGCAGCGAACGCAATGACGTTGGTCATCTCCTGGCTTTCGCGCTTGGCGATGGAGTTCGGGGAGGCGACGGCCAGGCCTGCGGCGAGTACAGAGACGGTGATGGTTGAGAAACGCATATTGACTGATTTGTAAGAGTGGTGTGTTTAGCGAAAGGCTGGTGAAGTAGTTTGATGTTATGATGATGGAGCTTGATGAGTCCTTTCAAGTCGAATTCTGGACATGCTTTATACTTGTTCTTCCTCGCCTCTCTCTCTATGTTTCTGTTTCTCCGTCACCGCCTTATTTGATCGGTAAGCTCTTCCAGTCCTTCCAGGTGGATGTGTGGTTAACAAAGTCCTAACTTGGGTCACTGTCTCGGGGTTCGAGGTCTAGCATGAGGCTACTACCACATCTTCGTTCGTCGTCGTGCCCACTCAACGTCCTTCATTCACTCACCGCGCTGATTGAACAGCACTAATGATGCCTATACGATCTTTCTCGGATAGCAATGACAGTGGGGGTAAGCTGATCGCATAACAGGCGGAGGTTCGAGGCGTCGAGACACGAAGGCGATGTTCCGAACAATACCTTTGTGGGCGTAGTAGCTAGCATATGAATCTCAAGGGCAAAGTCTGCTGTGATGATTCGTCGTTTTCATGACCCCAAGAACCTTGGCATAGTCAATGTAGACATGATCTGCTGAGGTTACACAACAGTTAATATGGTTATATTGATGCGATCCAGTCAGACTAGTAGCAAAGCCTTCTTCTGTACATCCTGTGTCTTACTTCGGCCTGCAGGAGAGGCACTCCTCGCCCCAAAGCGGCTGTGGTTAGGGAATGGGATACAGCGAGGTTGATCGCATACGCTGACTGACCACTGGTTCAAATTGTTGCTAGCATTAGGCGGTCAATGAAGATGAGCTGCTTACTTTATCTTGGCTTCCAGAGGGGCGGTCATTACGTACAAACTCTCCAGCCTTGACCTTGCTCTGGTTCGGTTACTGGCCTGTTGGACACTCTTGTCTCTCATACATTCGTACCGGATGCAATTTTGCTGTTACGTGCTTTGTCTGATTGTAGGTCGACGAGACTATAAGTTCTATTATCGGCACAATATACAGCAGGCCAAGGTAGTGACAAACATGAATCTCACTAGTCGCCCAGACTTTCGTCAGTATGCAAAGGGAAGAGCCGTCCATACCTACTTTGCCGGGTACGAGGTGTAAGCAAATGCTAACGTGATCCGGTCGAGGAGTCACTGCTGCTGCATCTGTTGATTCAATAGCCCCACGTGTTCGGAATGTCGCGCACGTCGTATGGTCCGTTGGGCTCTGCGTCCTGCTCAGCAGAGCAAACAATATTAAACTTCAGGCAAGCTGGCATACCACGCTCAGTTCACCGAAGACTAAGCAGGTTGCATGCGAAGAGCCGAAACACATGTCTTGACTCCAGTCAGAGTGCGCTTGATGAAGCCAAACAGAGACGACCACAGGAATGGACACCCCTGACGATTTGCTACACATGGCCGTTCAACTCAGCCGATTGGCATCATCGTTATGCCGGACCTCTATGATGTGGTCGTACAACTCCTTTTTTCGTTTTCTAACTGGAATCATAGCTGAGCAAACAATGACGGAGAGATGGGTTGTGATTATACAAGTTGTATATGAAACCGACCCCCTACTTTCAAAGTTGGCAAGATATGTCTTTCCACGAACTGCACGTGCGACATAAATCAAATTTTGTATGCGCACCTCTCAGGTTGTGCTGTTTTGAACGTTATTGTCGCAAGTACATACAAAGCCTCTTGGGACTAGGGCTATGCATACCGATGGACTTGATGAGGCATACCCGTTGAAGAATTTGATATAGTTCCAACTAAACCAATCTCTCGAGTTGCCATACGAGGGACTATCGGCGGTCAAGTTGAGGCATGTGAACAAAAGCTGTTCTGCACAAACTTGATATTGGTGAAGCGTAGAGACTTGTCCTAGTCCTCCCTTGAAATCTGGATCTTGATGGCTGCAGAACAACGCGAAAGATTTGGGCGCAAGTCTGAAATAGAAGAACATCTTTCCGAGAGGTCTTGAAGCTCGATAGAGGAAGGGTTCCCTGTGATGGCAAAAACAAAAAGAAAGGCGCTCCTGTCGGCCATTACCCGGAGATGACCATCCCAAAAAAATCGTTTCAATTGCCTGCCGCCAGAATTGAACTGACGACCTCGTCATTACTAGTGACGCGCTCTACCACTGAGCTAGGAAGGCTTTGATGGAGAGTTAGGCATTTGAAACATTAATATATCGCGTCGTAGGCTTGCCCCTGGTTGGTGCTGCATCGGGGTGGCAGAACCTCACCTGATGCAATAGCAGGACCCGCTTAGCTTCGGATAGCAGCATCGCGCACCTTCCTGCTAGAGACTTAGTTGCGCAGTCGCTCTTAAAAAATGCAGAGGAGTCGCAGGGAGCGTAGTGTGATGGACGAAGAGTGTACTTGTCTTGTGGCGCCCCCTATGCCGTCATGCACCGTGCCTGCCTTGCTGTTTGTTAGGCATGTCATTCAAGACAGGGGGCCGCTAGCTATCGTTGAGGACTATTGCTTGTGGCTTCGTTTGGCCGTAGCAATGGTTCAAGTCGGTTCACGGCAGCAACTGTATAGCCTTGCCGCGTCGAATTGTTTGCGAGCAAAAAACGCGCTCGACGAGCGTCGCACAGTCTGTTCGGCGCCTTGAGACGCGCTGGCGGTTTCAATTTCAAGGCGTATTGTATCGAACAAGGTCGATGATGGTCGCATTACAGTTGCCAGCGCATGACTTTGGTAAGACGCACCAAGCCTGGAACATGATGTAAACGAAGCACGGGGTAGGGCTCCGAGTGTTTTGTGGAGAAGCAGACGGAGTCTGGGGCGGGTGACGAGTTAAGCGCAAGCTCATTTCACATGCCACCGCAGCCAGGTCGCCAAGGCACCAAATTAAGAAAGCGAGCGATTTGAGCCTCTCCCGCTGATCGCGGTCCTTTCTTCCAGCACCCCTTCAAACACGCCTTTTCACTACACCGCGACACACCAACAAGACAGATTTACTGCCAGGCTCCGAATCCTGGCCTCGATTATCACCATTCCCGATATTCCAACACGACCATCTATGGGCTCTGCTTCCTTCGCCGTAACCACTTTCCCCCCCACCGTTCAGCTTACCGCAGTTGGCACCTTCTTTCCGTACAGCGCACTGAGCTCGGGTCTGAACAGGACGGACGCCTCTTTCGCATCGCTGGTTCGGCTAGGGGTAGGAGTTCCGCCGTGAATATTCGCGGCGGACTGTAGTATTGGTCTGCCCAAGACGGGCATTGGATGTGCGCGCAGTTCCCTCTGACAGGGGCGCAAAAGCTAATCATGAGCAGAATCCGCGCGCAGCCTGAAGACTGACGAATTTATATCGTATTACCCCACCACTACCGCTATCATGGTTTTCGCATTCGACCAGAACGATGCGCACCTTCCAGCCAATGCGCTGCCAAATCCCGAGCCTGCCGTGCCTGACGATGCCGACATGTTCGCACCTGGGAACATGGACATGAGCCCCCCGAACGTGCCCCTCCATGTGGGCACCCCGCCGATCAACATCGTCAGCCCTATGCCCAAGCGCGCAGTGCAGCCCGATTCCGAATGCAAGCAGCAGGGTCCGGACAAGTTGGATTTCGACGCTGTCATGAGGAAGGCCCAGAAGAACAAGAAAAAGAAGAAGAAGGGTCTGAAGGCAGGCTTACAGGCTACGAGTGTCACCCGGGGTTTCCACACTCCAGTCACGTCTGGTGGGGAAGAGTCGGATTATTCTCTGGCGACTACACCACGTTTTGGCCCTGTTCGCTCCGGACTCCCAAGCGTGACCAGCAGCCCAGCGCTCCGCCCCCAGTCCACGGCAGGAGGCATCAGCAACCTCAAAGCCCAACTCGAGGCGCTCAATCTAGGTCCGAGGAGCGACTCCCCTATGAAGGATTACCCAGGAAAGGGCGTGCCTATGAGCAGAGTCACGTCGCAGTTGTCGAGCAACACCAGCATGTCAGGCCGGGAAAGCGACAGTGATCGTACCGAGATGGAGAGCTATGAAATCGACCTCAACGCCGAAGACTTCAGCGTTGATACGCTCTCCAAAACCTCGACCATGTTGAACAATGGCATGGCGCGTAAGATGACGGCAGAAGACTTCGAGCCGTTGATGTGTCTGGGCAAGGGCAGCTATGGCACCGTCTTGTTGGTCAGGCAGCGCGCCACAGGCCGTCTTTTCGCGCAGAAGCAGTTCAAGAAGGCCTCCATCACTGTGCATAAGAAGCTCATAGAGCAGACCAAGACGGAGCGCAATGTTCTCGAGAGTGTGAACCGCCACCCATTCATCGTCAACTTTTACTATGCTTTCCAAGACCAGGAGAAGCTGTACCTCATCCTCGAGTATGCCCAGGGAGGCGAGCTGTTCCACCACCTCGAAGCCGAGCGCATGTTTTCTGAAGATGCAGCAGCCTTCTACATGGCCGAAATGGTGCTTGCGCTCGACCACCTTCACCGCACAGTCGGCGTCATCTACCGTGATTTAAAGCCAGAGAATTGCCTTCTAGATTCCGAGGGCCACCTGCTCCTCACCGACTTCGGCCTAAGCAAAGTCAGTCTTGATGAAGACAACCCCTGCCGCTCCTTCCTCGGCACCGTAGAGTACATGGCCCCGGAAGTAGTCCAAGGCCTAGAGTACGGCGCGGCAGTCGACTGGTGGTCCCTAGGTGCGCTTGGTTTCGACCTCCTTACCGGTGCTCCTCCCTTCACTGGTAACAACAACGCAAAAATTCAGGAAAAAATCGTGAAACAGAAACTCTCATTGCCTTATTACCTTAGCGCCGAAGCCAAAGACCTTCTCACCCGCCTTCTCCGTAAAGACCCGAAGAAACGCCTAGGATTCAACATGGCCAAGGACTTGCCCAACATTAAGAAACATAGATTTTTCCGCAAAATCGATTGGAAGAAGTTGGAGGCGAGGGAGTTGACACCGCCGATTCAACCACTTATCACAGACCCGGAGTTGGCAGAGAACTTTGCTCAGGACTTCACCGATCTTCCGCTGAGCCCTGTTCTGACAAAGAAGTTTGATGACTTGATGTTCGAAAGTCAGAGCCAGGCTTCTAGCAATCCTTTTGGTGGATTCAGCTTTGTGGCTAGCCAGAGTCTGTTGGATAGTGGAGAGTGGGGATACTAACTGGATGCAGAGGTTTGTCTAGTTGCATTGTTTCACCGTGTTGTATATTTGGGTTTTGCATGTTGTTTACATTGTTGGAGAGAAAGAGTGTAATAGAGGGTCATTGCTTCGTCATGTCTCATTCGATGAGTATGTCATCACTACACAACGGCACAGAAGTCACTTTCAATGGTTACTAGATAGAATTCTTTTCTCATAGGCTGAATAAACCATCTCCTTCCAAACTCCATGCTCGTGCCGTCATCGGTATCATGCGCAAGTATTCATACAGACTGTAAACCAAGTGGGAATCGTAAAACCGAAAGAAAAGCCATTGCAGCTCTCCGCTGTCAGCACAATAGTGTTTGCATCTAGGAAGTAGGAGCGGCAGCAGCAGCGTAGGAGTCTGCGCTCTTCTCGCTTTGACCCTGGGCGGGCTTCTCGCTGCTCTCGGCGGTAGCGGCAGCACCCTCCTCACCAGCAGGCTTCTGCTTCTTAAGGTCTGCCAAATGCCTGGCCTCATTGTGGACGTCCATGACAGTCTTGTTTCCCTGGTCGTAGAAAGCACGAAGCTTTTGTCCAGTGGGTGTAGATGCGGCTTTGTCAAAGTAGCTGGTCATCATGTTGAAGGCAGCGTAGCCCTTGTTTGTTACGCCCAGCTTCTGGTCGACGACTTGTGCCTTCTGTGTAGCCTGGGTCTTTTGGTCGAAGTTGTTGAGGATGTTCATGAACTTGGTGCTGTAGCCGTTTTGCTTGTCTGCTGCAAGAGCCTTCTCGATGGCCTTGTCGGAGATGGCATAGCCGTGGGCGAGGTACTCGGCGATGATGCGTGCGCGGGGCTTCTGCTCCTGCTCGATGTGGTGGTCGCCGTCCTTGGCGTCTTCGGCGGCGGCAGACTTCTCGCCGGCAATCTCGTCGAGGCTCTTAGCTGACGTGACCTGGACCGAGTTGTGTCCAAGCTGGGTGTTGTCGAGGAGAAGGGCGGTCTTGGCGGCAGCAGCCTTCTCAAACGTGACGGAGGCTGACTGTGTGTCGTCGCCCGAAGGCTTCACGCTGAGCGACTGGATCTTTCCGCAGAAGGAAAAGAAGCTCTTGATCTCATCCTCGCTGGTCTTGGTGGAGATGTTCTCGACGTTGACGGTGGCAGCCATGTTGACGTATATGTAGGGTGGGGTGGTTTGAGAGAATTGGGTGGTAAGGGTATAGTAGTTGAGAAGAGTGCAATGATTCTATGAGTGATGTAGTAGACTACGTGTTGGAGACAGGGTCTATTTGTAGTGGTCGAGGGGTGTAAGAAGCCAGTTCAGGGAGGGGCGCAGCCTGGCAACGCATGGGCTGATGACGTCGCGCGGGGCGGTGCTAGTGGCGTCTAGATGCCCACGCTCTAGGGCTGGCGGGAAGCTTCACGAAGCACTGCTTGGGCTGTCTTGCATGTGAATGCCTACCACCACTGGTTGCTTCTTCACACACACAACTGACTGCGCATGTTGTGGCTACATGCCATCTATACACGAGTACTCTCATGGGCACCTGTCTCTAACAGTCCATTAACAAGTAAATCCTTGGGTTTAGAGACGCAATTAGGGGTGGGATGTGAGGCACTGCACTACTCGAGCGTATAGAGAGCATAAATCCAGCATTGGTATGCACTCGCACGTCAGGACCCTATGTAGATATGAACCTGATGGGGACGTGATGCCTACCGTGACGCTCCATTGCTCCACCAAACCTCGGCTTTAGCAACGTCATAGCTCCGTCTTCTCAAAACATCTTCCATGAGCTCCACCAGCTGCCAACTCACACAACAGTCGCATAGCGCCTGCATCATTCACAATGGCTTCCAGACTGCTTCCGGCGTCGCCACGATTAGCGCAGTCATGTCTGCGTCGCACGCGACATCTACCACCGACCGTATCTCGACTCCCACAGCGCCGCTACATCTCCGCATACGGCTACGAACAAGCCAAAGCCCTCACTTTCTCAGACTATGGCGAGCCTCCAGCAGTGCTCTCTCTTCACGGCCATTCCATCTCGCCACCACATAGCAACTACATGACGCTGCGCTTCCTCGCTTCGCCCATCAATCCCGCCGACATCAACCAGATACAAGGTGTATACCCTTCCAAGCCAACCTTCACAACAAACTTGGGCACCCCTAACCCAATTGCTGTCGCTGGAAACGAAGGTGTGGCAGAAATCATAGCACTTGGCGAGGGTGTCAAGAAAGAAGGCTTCAAAAAGGGCGACTGGGTCTTTATGAAAGGTCCTGGCTTCGGTACATGGCGAACACATGCAAGCGCCACGACCAACGATGTCGTCAAACTCGATGACCAGATGCGTGAAGGAATTACCGCTATTCAGGCCGGCACCGTATCCATAAACCCATGCACAGCATATCGCATGCTGCGCGACTTCACAACCCTCTCCGAAGGCGACTGGTTCATACAGAATGGTGCAAATTCGGGTGTTGGCCGCGCAGCTATCCAGCTAGGCAAGAAATGGGGTTACAAGAGCATCAATGTGATTCGTAGCCGGGAAGACAAGAGCAAAGAAGAAGCCATGAAGAAAGAACTGCAAGATCTAGGTGCGGACGTCGTAATCACAGATGCAGAATTGCAGTCTCAGGGCATAAAAGACCAGGCCAAGGAATGGACCAACGGCGGCCGCGCGCCCATACGCCTGGCTCTCAACTGCGTAAACGGCAAGGCAGCCACCGCCATGGCTAAGCTGCTTTCCTCGTCCTCACACTTCGTTACCTATGGCGCCATGTCTAAGCAACCCTTGACCATTCCTGCTTCCATGCTCATCTTCAAGGACATCCATTTCCACGGCTTTTGGGTGAGCAGATGGGCAGAGAAACATCCAGAGGAGAAACAGAAGACTGTTGCTGATGTGCTGGATATGACAAGAAAGGGCGAGTTCAAGGATACGCCTGTTGATGAGATCAAGTGGGAATGGGATACCAAGGGCGAAGAATTGATAGGAAAGGTGAAGGATACACTGGAGGGGTACAGGGACGGCAAGGGCATTTTTGTGTTCGGTAAGACGTAAATTATATACCCTTCCAAATAAGAGGCATACATTTCACGGCGTATATACGTCTAGCTATTGAAAACTGTGAAGTTATGATATATTTTAGATGTTCTTACTGCAAGAAAACCCTCGAACCGTTATTAGGCAAACGCGCCCTGAATAGCACAAATGGTCGTTCCCTCCGATCCGTGCCAGGGTAAAAGGCCGAGCTGAAGGCAAGTTGGTTGTCGGTAAAGTAAAGGTAACCATCGCTTCCGACAGACACTGTATAAATTAGCCCCGTTCAGTATGAGCAGTATCAAGAAGGACTCACTGGTGTCCACCCAACTGATCCTTGGGTCCCTCACAAACAGCGTCATAGACGCATTCATCGGGTTGTGAAACCCGATTTCATTTTGCTCCATATCTGTCACGAGTGAACAAAGTCAGTGTATATCTCACATGCAGTTTTTACAGGGATACTTACTACCCGCATAGATGAAGCCATTGGTGTCCGTCTCAAATCCATCACTAACACCCCTTTCTCCCTTGTTGTTCACGGCACCCAGCGCCAAGAGCTCAGAAACTTGACTGCGGTCCCGTAGGCGCTCAGTAGGGATACTGTACAATGTGCGTCCACCAACGGGGCCAAAGTACAAGTATTCACCATCAGCTGACAAGGCGATACCATCGCTACCCAACGGTACAGTGGTAAGCGGTTGACCAGGACCGGGAATGTAGTAAAGCGGTTGACCCCAGACATATGGAACGAACCCCCTCTCAGCCCTCGTCTCTTTTGCACCATCGAGGTGGCGCCAGCTCTCGCCTGTGCCTAGATCTACGATGATGATTCCATTGCGGCCCTCAGACGATGAGTCGGTGATGTAGGCTACTCCTTTGCCAGAAGCAGAGACGGAAGGTCGCAAGTCGAAGCGGACATCATTTAGGTACGAGTCTGGGAATGCTACCGTGGGTGGGAAGACAATAGTCTGAATCACTGTGTCAGACTCAATGTCTACTCCAACAAGCTTGGGACCGCCAGGAGACGCATTGACTAATGTACCATCTTCAGTCAATGCGCGTCCCGTATCTAAGATCCATAGGCGATCTTGGGGATCCAAGACTACGCTCTGTACGCCGATGAGGTAATTCTGGTAGTTTGCACCAGTCGGCGGAGTTGTTGTGTAGTTGATAGCTCCATTTGGCGGGTTATTAATCTCCACGCTAGGATAGGGTGTCTCGGTGCCGTTAGTCGTGAGCTCTGCCACGGCATACTTGTTATTGGTACCCGTATTTGTGTTGTTAGCATCTAGGCCTGCCGGATAATTCGAGAACTTGCGGCCGCCTTTCGATACGGTGATTCCTATGCTCTGTGTTAGTGGCCATAAATTTGCAACGCTGCCAGAGTGCATTGGTACCAGTAGGCCATTGGTCGTTGTACAGATGCACAATCTCAAGAGCTGGGCCAGCGACACCGGGATCAGAGCGAATGCGCTGTGCACCGGATAGCGCAGGAAGCAAAGTGCTCAACGTCAATACAAGAGGGGACAGCATCATGGACGCGACAAGATTCTGTTGACATGTAGCGACCACGGCACAACGCCTGACAGGCAGTATATATAGCCTCGGAGCATCCAAGCGCGAACTGCAAACATTACCCCAGACGGTACCTGGATATCTGGGCATTGCTAGTCTTCACGTCATGTACATGTCAGGTACCAGGATAAAATCGAGCAACTACCTAGGCATGGACGATCTTTGAGGCTGCATCTAGGGAAGCTACCCGCTTACGGCTCAGGATCGACGGTGCATTTCCCCGCTTTTGTGATGCAATACCATTTGGCGCACCAGCACTTTGTGAGCGGAAATAGTGCCGTGGTTGATATGGATCCTTGCGGATTGCAAAGGTCTTTGATTCTCTCTATTTCACGATCCTTTCCACGATAATGTTTAGCCAACCCACTCTTGCACAACTTCTTTCAAAGACGTGCTATCGGCAGCTCCGCTCCAAACATGCGATTGCTCACTGACTCCTGATTCTGCTATGGTATCGACAGCCAGAGCAGTAACCTTCAATTCCCCGTCATTGAAATCGACTTTGATATCCTTGGTGAGCTTCGTGCCTTTCTTACTGTCCTTGGTTCGAATCGAGAGCCGTGGATCCTGGGTTCTCGTTTGCGCGCGTGAAGCATACTCACCCTTCAGAAGTCTATGCGCAATATGCAGGGAGAGAATCCAGTCGAGATATGACTTCAACTCTGTAACACTATCAAACTTGTGTTGCTGGAACAATCCGATATCGGAAGTCAAAGCGGATGGAAGTGTAAGCTTGTGCTCTGTGCCAAAAGTCGGTTGACCGATGATCGTGCGTGTGACAACGATGAGATTTTCCGGCTGTGCACTGTTGGAGGTGGGGAGGGTCAATGTAGCTTTCCCATCGAAAGGCTTCATGAAAATTTCGAGCAGCTGGTCGGTTGCAGACAGACCCTTTCTTGACGTCGTTTTTAGGCTCTCTACGAGGTTCGCCCAGGATGTCTCACGCGTGGTCTCCAGTGTCGCATCAAGGCCTGCACCCTTCAGAGTCTTTGCGACCAAATCGAGGTAAGCATAGAGTGAGTCAACACCAGCGATGTGGTTAAGTATTGCGAGAAGCGTACGCAGTAGAGGCGGTGGTAGCTTCTCCCGTGTCTGGCCGGTCAATGGAGGTGGAAGCTGCGATCTCCGGTGTAGACGCATGCTGTGCTCATGAGCGAGGAGCAAGCGAAGCGCTTCAGCAATATTGCGAGCGAGCCAGTCGTGCTCATGACCTTCGTTGCTCGCTATAGGATCGTCTCGAGGTATGCAATCAATGAGCAACTTTCGATCCTGGAATGCACTACCCATTTGGGGCGCATCTATGTGGATGACTGAATCCCGAAATGCGACACCATACGCCAAGAGCTGCCTCGTCTCCAAGCTCATTTCATAATACAGCTCTTCCTCGAGTAGGGAGTCACGCGCAAGTTGAATTGACTTCTCGAGAGACCGGGTTGCAAAATCGCCGTCGACAGGGATTTGTGATGTACCTGTAATCTTGCCGTCGATGCTGACTCGCACGCGAAATGTTTTAGGCTTCAACGCAAGAGCTGGATCTAGTATGATACTTCCATCTTTGTCCATCTGGAGAGGTGCGAATCCACGGGCCTTGAAATGGTCGCTAGCTAGAATGTCGTCAGCTCAAATTCAGCATGCGAGTTAATAAGCAGTCCATACCTTCGGGAAGTCCATATCGCACAGCAAAAGGCGCATGGCGCACATTCTGGCGTAGTCGCTGAATAGGCCACCCTTTGTCAGAGACGGACACAATCTCATGCCAATATTTTGTCTCGCGGCGTATCTCTTTCTCCAGGTGTTTTGCGGCCTTTAGTATCTCGTCTACCGACGAATCCAGTGCTCCCATGCGTGCGCCTTGAGCCACTGCCTCTTGTTTGGATGCCAGGTCTTGTAGACGATGCTGCTCTTCTACTTTACGAGTACGGTGTTCATGGTTCTCCTTGCTGATGCCGAAGGAGCCGAGTGGTATGCCCTGGTTCAGGCCTTGATCGCGAAAAGTAGGGCTGAAAAAGTTCAGGCTGCGCTTGTTGGGGTCTTGAGAGAGTACGAGCGAGACGAGATCGAGCGCGTTGGTAGCAGCGAACTTGGCCCATCTATCTTTGGTCAGTTGTTGCATTCGGTATGAAGCATTCGCATCGAGACGTACTCCAGGTGGCTGTACATTTCCTGTCCTGCCTTGAAGACCTTCTCCAGCTGTTCCTGTCGAGATGGCACTTCCTTGTCCTTCTTCTCGTCCTTTGCTCCTTCCTCAGCGTCGGCTGGTACATGTTTGCCCGCATCGATGTCTTCTTGGAGCGACTGTTCCGTGATGTTGCGCAAATGTCCCCGTTCACTGGCCAGCTGCTCGATCTTGAACAGCAAATCGTCCTGCGTCAGCTCCTCCTTCTTTGGGGCTGGCCATGGGCGCAGGGCCACGTTGTTGAGTGAGTCCATGGCGGTTGCGACGAGGTAAACACGGCGGGATAGCTGGGTTGAAGTTGCGTTGCTGTGGTTTGTCCGACGCGGTGGGCCCTTGCATAAAAGGCGTAGCTCTCAGTAGCGGCCGTTGTAGATCCCCGCTTATCGATTGTAGCTTCACCCTACAACCCACGAATCTCGCGCGTTGCACACGCAATCGGCAGGCAAAAGCAAAGTATCCGTCAAATCGTACGGCGGCTTACAAGCAGCTCTCGGGCGTTAGTCTGGCCTTGTGCGGGGACGACACGGTGTCACATGTGCATGGCCCCTTCCCACTCCAGCCACTAACGGCCGTCTCCGATAACCTTAGAAGCTTGGACAAGCAGCTTGTACACTGACAACTCACGGCTCACTGTTCCCTTCACTCTTCTCCATTCCCTTCCATCAATCGAGAAGTATTCAACATGACTACAAGATACCGCGTAGAATGTAAGTCAGAACCATTGCATTGTGCCCAAGAGGTCGGCATAGAGATAAGCACGCTGACTTGACGGCTTCCCGTGTGGCAGATGCCCTAAAAGTGTGTATAAAACACAGTGACTCAACTTCCATCTTCAAGAGACTGACACGTTTTGAAGACCCACAGGAGAGATCAGCTCGTGAGTACCTCGTGTTGCATGACTGACATGTCCAGCTAATGCATGATACAGATAGAGTGGATTAAGGTATTGCTCTATCAACTTGAAAGACGATGCTGGACGACGTCTAATGCCATTCCAGGGCCTTCTAGCTGTACCTTTTGTCTTGCACTCGCATCCCACGGCGGTGTTCGAGCCCAATGACGAGTCAGTCGAGCACCAAGCGAGCATTGCCCAACGGCGGTATGCAGAGATCTTACGAGACGTTGAGGAGATCATCAACGACCACAGTATGCTGCGACCTCAGGCGGGCTCATACGGCCTGCGACAGACTTTCGGGGCTAACCCAATGCAGTTCAACACCAGAAGGACGGGAAACCTGACAGATCGAAGCTGAAGCTTCTCGTTCCAACAGTAGCGAATTTCTTCACGTCCCTAGCGCTGCACGACGCTTTCATCTGGCAAGATCAAAGGCGTTTCATCAGCCACCGACGATTTGTCCCCCCTTCTTTCAACGACGTGCGTCTAGTTCTCAATACAGCTCAAGTGATGAGTCTCATCCGTAATGGCCCACTCGAACTCGTGACCTTTGACGGAGATGTCACGTTGTATGACGATGGCAAGGACTTGACAGAAGACAATCCCATCATTCCGAAGATACTGGATCTCATGCGCCGCGGATCAAAGATTGGCATCGTTACAGCTGCGGGGTATACAGAGGCAAAACCTTACTACGGCAGACTGTATGGACTCCTGGACGCTATCCAGGCTTCTGACCTGCCCCTGGAAGCTCGGCAGAATCTCATCATCATGGGCGGCGAGAGCAACTTTTGCTTCAAATTCGACGAGAACAGTCCAGTCCTGCTGCGCCTGATTCCCAGAGAGGAATGGCTGCTCAAGGAGATGCTCTCGTGGCACGAATCGGACATCAAAGACTTGCTTGATCTGGCAGAAGCGTCTCTAAGGGACACGGTTAGGAACTTCCGTATGGAGGCAGATATCGTCCGGAAGGAAAGAGCAGTAGGCATTGTACCCAAGGGCGGGCACAAGTTCTGCCGCGAGACGCTCGAAGAGACGGTTTTGATCGTGCAGAAGATACTTGTAGGTCTTGAGTAGATGCGCAATGTTTACGATACTAACTTTGCTAGGAAATATCTGAAGTCGGCCAGCGCCTCCCATTCTGCGCCTTCAACGGTGGCAACGACGTGTTTGTCGACATTGGAGACAAGTCATGGGGTGTTCTAGCCTGCCAGCGAATCTTTGGAGGAATTGAAGGCAGCAAAACGCTGCATGTAGGAGACCAGTTCTTGAGTGCTGGAGCAAACGACTTCAAGGCGCGATTGGCGTGTACGACGGCGTGGATCGCGAATCCGCAAGAGACGTGCCAGCTGCTCGATGAGATTACCGAATTGGACGAGGTGCACCAGCGCAAGACAAGATGAAGACGTGCACGATCAGGTTGTGCATGGCAATGACATCAGAATGCTCCGGAAGCTACGGCAATAGGGGCAAGCAGGTTGCGTGGCAGATTGACTTCTGCAGGGCATATGGCTACAGCATGTGTTTGATGAGTGTCAGCGAGGAAACGACCGGCGCCTAGATAGCCGTTGGAGAGGATTGATAAAGGGTACCAATAAATAGATATGCGGAGGCAGATGGCGACATACACGATGTGCGCTCGGAACGGCTCTTCTGCAGTATGCCCTGACCCTGACCCTGACCCTGACTCGGGCGGGCGACCCACAGCATTCTCTGGTACACAGTCGCGCTAGAATGCCGTCGGTGACGCGGAAAAGGCACGCCTTCACTCGCAGCTGCACGACGGTTTTTTGACGCGCGTGTGTTTCGTGAGCGTCCTGTTTTTTCCGTGTGTTTGAGGGACAGGACGGGCTGGGGTTCTGGGGAAGGTTCGAGGCTGACCCGCCGCATCCGCTGCGCCTCTCGTGTCGTGCAAGGCGCTGATCCCTGCTAACCGTCGTGTAATCCCTGGCCCGTACTCCGCTTCACGAAAGCACCTCCTGAGCTTCCACCCGCCTGCGGCTTCTGCGACCCTCTCTCATCTATTGCCGCGTCGCTCCCAGCCCTCAATTGCCTCCACTCCAGCTCAACCCGCGTCGGTCTGCCACACATCGCAATCTGCCATACGAGCGTGTAAACAAGACATCGCAATGGGCTCCAACAAGTTCTCTTTCAAGCCACTGACGCTTGCGCCCATCAACTTCTCTCTGACCGAGGGCACTTCGATCCCTGCGCCGCTCGACAGCCCGCCCGACTCACCTCGTCCTCCCACGCCAGGCAAAGGTCCGCTGTCGTCGCACCCCACCCCAAAGTCGCCCGGCTCGCCGCCGCAAACAGAGTCGCCGCCCCCAGGCAAAGCGTCCGAGGACTCGACGGCCAGCCCACAATTGCAGCAGACCCGCACTAGCGATGCGACCAGCACCATGTCACCCACGAGCCCTTCGAACAAGCGGCCTGCATCCGTTCGCAAGTTCCTCGGCATTCGCACGCTATCGTCAAACGACAGTTTGAAGTCGGAGAGGCCAGGCTCGCCAGCCACAATAAACAGCCAGGCACCGAGTCTGAACAGGCGGAAGAGCGGCAGCTGGTTCGGCAAGAGAAAGACATTCGCCGTCGGGTCAGTGCCAGAAGGACACGCCGACCCGACAACCTACTCGAATGGCCGCACCGTGTCTCAGCCCTCCGTACCCGCCGCGCAGGCACCTAAGCCGAAGGGTCCGCCGCCCCCAGCTCTGCCCGGCCTCAGCTCCTTTGGTGTCAACGAAGACACGCTGAGTCTTGGTGCCGACGACATGTTCAAAAACATCGGAAAGGCCGACGTGCCAAAGTCGACAAGGTGGTAGAAGGAAGGAGGCATGGTATTAGTAATGGGGGCATGTTCATGATGCATTTCTAATGGGTTTCGAGTTTAATGTCCTTATCGTTATACCTTTCATGGGCCACAGGTTGGAGTTTTGAAAAGCTGTGGCATCGTTATTTTTTGGCTTGCATGTGCACAACGATACCCCAGTCGATACAGTATAGCGATGAAGTGGCACGTATGAGTGCGTCCGAGATGAGATCTTGTGACGACTGGGGACGACGATGGGTTTGGTGGCCTTCTATTATTCTGGCTTTACATATCACACTCTGCTAGCGTTCACTTCAACGATGGATGTTTGGCCGCGGCGTCTTGTACCGCCGGTCACTATAAATACACATTCTTATTACCACAGACGACTCTGCGCCATGTGTTGAAACTATATTAGACGTCAACAAGGCAGGATACGTACCCCACGTGGCGCGGACCACGCGCGTTGCTGCGGTGGGCTAGCGCGAAACCCTGATCACAACAAACATTGCATATGCGGGAACGGGTGCATCAACACCAACCCTTATCGCAACCGGTCGACAGCCGTAGCCAACTGCCAAGTAGCATAACGGCGAACAATTGCAGCACAATTGCGACGACATAACATATTATGGCCGACCCGGGAATGTTCTCGGTGCGCCGTCAGGTGAGCCCCCCCATGTCACAGCCTTACCCCCTCTTGTCGCATCTCCTAATCACCCGCGTAGACTTTAGGACCAGTAAACAATAACTCATCTGCAATTCCGATGCCAGCCTCAGCCATGAAGCGCTCAAGCTCTATCAACAACATGAATCAGCCTCAATTCCCTCCCAACCACGCGCGATCGAAAAGTGGGAGTAGAATGTCCCTCGCGCCTGGCCGTCCGAGCCAGCCCCTCTTTCCACGCTCATCCTCCGGTACAGACCTCGCCCAGGGCTTCCAGTCGGTACATCGCAACTCCACAAGCAATTTCGGCGCGAGCAGTGCGCGCAAGAGTTTTGCGCCCGGCGCCTCCATCTTCCAAACGCCTGCGCCGCCTTCAGGACCCAACTTCGAACAGAGCGCACAACGGAGGAGCAGTGTGTTCAAGTCGCGGCCTTCTCATGTATCTGGACAGTCTGGCGTAAAGCAGTCTTTCTTCCAAACGGCGCCCATGCCACCCGTCCCTCCAACGGACCCCCGACGACTCAAAGACGCAAGCACCCGCCAGCACATGGCGCAGGAGCTGCTCGAATACCTGACACAGAACAACTTTGAGATGGAGTCCAAGCATGTCCTCTCAGCAAAAGCCATGACTTCGCCCACGCAAAAGGACTTCAATTGCATGTTCCAATGGCTCTACAACCGAATCGACCCTAGCTACCGCTTTCAGAAATCCATCGACCAGGAGGTGCCAGTACTATTGAAGCAGATGCGCTACCCTTTTGAAAAGTCCATCATGAAATCTCAGATCGCCGCTGTTGGTGGAAACAACTGGTACACCTTCTTAGGTCTGTTGCACTGGATGATGCAGTTGGCGCGTTTGATGCAAGCATACGAGGCCGGTACCTACGACGATGCGTGCTTTGAGGCCGGTTTCGATGTCTCTGGAGACCGCATCATCTTCGACTTTCTGTCGGACGCTTACAGCACTTGGCTATCAGCAGAAGATGACGACGACGACGAAGAAGCACAACAGAAGCATATGGAGCCTCACATCAGGACCATGGCTGCCAAGTTCGATGCCGCAAACGCACAGCATCACGAGCAAGTCAGCCTTTTAGAGGCTGAGCACAAGTACCTCCAAGACCAGATCGAAGAGCTAGGAAAGTCCGGCCCTAGGATCCAGAAGCTCGAGGAGCAGATTCGCATCCTAGAAGAAGACCGCGTCAAGTTTGAAAACTACAACAACTCTATGGAAGGAAAGGTCAAGAAGTACACTGATCGCTGCTCGTTCCTGGAAAAGTCGATTGAGGAGATTGAAGCAGAACTTGAAGCATCAGAGAAGGAACAGCAAGAGCTACAAGCTATCATTGACGGTCGGGGCATGACCATTGCGGATATTGACCGCATGGCAAATGAGAGAGACCGCCTTGATACTTCTCTCCAGGCAACAACAGTGCGACTGGAAGAGTCAAAGAAACGGGTTGCGGAAAAGGAAATCGCTGCGTCTCGCAAACTGGATGAACTCGAACAAACCATTGAACGATACAACAATCTAGGATATCAGATCGGTGTCATCCCCTCTACAGCTGTCAACGCCAAGGGGCAAGACTATGAGCTTGTCCTCACCATCACGGACGGCCCCAACTTCTCAGGATCGCAAATGGGTGGCTCGTCGCAAGACGCATCAGATCGCCTTCTCCACGATGCAGGCACAGGGTACTCACCCGCGCATCTCCTCAACCTGGACCTCCGAGGCACAGTAAAGGCCAACATAATCGCACTCCGCAAAGAGATTGCTGAACGACGCAATCAAGCTTTGGAAGCCGACATGAACAACCACGACCTCCTAGACAAAATCAAGGAAGCCATGGACGACAAACAAGCAGAAGTCGAAGCCCTAGGCCATCGCGTAGCACAAGCAGAAGAAGAGCTAGAGAAGTTACGCGAGATTACGAATACGCAAAAGAGTCAATCTGACGCACAGATTGAGCGCATGGAAAAAGAGCTGGGTCGTATGCGCAGCGGACTAGGAGAAAGCGTGCAGCTGATGGTGCAAAGAGAAATGGCTGTCAACATCGAGTAAGTCTTGGACCCATGCACTTTTACCGGTGACCCTGAACGATAACTAACTGTGTACACCAGGTACGAACAACTTCAGCTCCGCGCTAATGCCCTCCGTGAAGAACTCCATACGGAAATTGAGCGCATGCTTGACGACATTGTGCGCTTCAAACTTCACGTACAAAAGAGTTTGGAAGAGTACGAGCAGTTCATTGCCGATGAGGTGGAGCGTAGCTGTGAGGAGCAGGATATGCTTGCCGAGGATGAGGACGAAGAGATGGCGGAGGAGGCGTAAAGCACACGGCGTAAAGCATACTATGTGTGATGAGAGCGATGAATAATGAGCTGACAATGAGCTTACGATGGTGTTCTTGGTGTTGGAATCTCGTTGTTGTATAAGACGGCTTGTCCAGTACGATTTCAACGTTGGGCGTTTGCAAGGGTTATTTTGGGGGTTGTGTTTTACGGATACCTTTCTGAGATACCTCTTGTCTTTTTGCTGACCCAATTTTTGAGTTTATTGTTTATATATATATATATCGTGTATCTGTTCTTGATCGTCGTCTGCTCGTCTTCATGGTATGGATGCTTGTATGGCCCCTCCTTGCTTCCTGTATAGCTACTGGGTATCTAAAGTCTTGTTTCATCAATGGCCCATTTACTACCCAGCCATCAATCCCCTCCCGCTCGTCATCATCATATTGCTCAGCAACTCAACTTGACTCTTGAGCCCAGCCATCTCTATGGACTTTTCTTTGACCTCCTTCGTCCTCTCCGTGAGTAGTCGCTTCAATTCCGCATTCTCGCGCCTAAGTTGATTGACTTCCATCTCAATCACCTCAGGGGGAGTTGATGGCGGTGGTGGCGGGACACGGTCGCCGAGCGCAGGATCAATACGCAAGTCTTTCCGAGTGGGCGGGAAGGGCACCGAGAGCCTGGGGGCGTAAGCAGCGGGCTGCTGGTATGTATTTGGCGGTTGCTGTATGTGTCGGTGGTTGAGTGGGTTTACGTCGGTTCCACTACTTTGGGTCGTGTCATGTGCTTCGGATTCAGCGTCGTCGTCTGAGCTGTTGAGGCCATCACCCACTTGTTGTCCGGCTGCCTTTCTTGCTCTCTTTATTTGCGCTCGTATGTTGTATACGTCGCGCTTAAAGATGTGTATACCGGGCAGCCTCGCTTGCAAGACATCCACAGTCCTCCCAACGCCTCGGTCGCGGCCCTGGTTTGGTTCGCCCTTGCGTAGCATCTCTTGTTCGACTATCTTCCACACGAGACCCCCACGTTCGAGACTGTGTTGTGGCTTCCTCGGTGCCTGTACAGACGTGCTTTCCACATCCTGGGCGCCGTCGGCTTCGGCATCCGCGTCGTCGAGAGTGTCCTTGATGTCTGAGAGGCTCAACCTGGCGAGTTCCTCCTTGGCCGTGACGCCTCCCACCCCAATGCGCCCACCAACAACTCCCCACGTCCTCTTTCGCTGTACGGCCCATCCCGCGCTTTGACGTCCAGGATGGTTGTGTTGCGCTTCGCCCACACGCAGCAGCCACGTGCCGTCGTGCTGCCTCCTGCCCTCGATCCACATCTTGCACCCCGTCTTGTAGCTGACCCTGTTCTTCCTGACCCTCGTCTCAGCTGTGAGCTTGTGTGTGTTCTTGGGCTGTCCATAGCAGACACAGGCGAGCTTGATGCGGGACCGGTTCTTAGCCGTGGTATTGATGGACAGGGCGTAGCCGTTCTGCGCGGCGTGCGACTGGGCATAGTCGTGCAGTGCTTGCCATGAAGCGTGGACTGAGCTCGAGGGCGGGAGCATAGCAAACTGACTGTCGGTCGCTTCGTTGCTGCCCGGTGGCGGTGCTGCCGTGTTCTGGCCGCCCACATAGCAGGTTTTGGGCGTGTCGTCTGGGGAGTAGCTGTCTTCGCGCTGTTGGCCGTGGCTGTTCATACTCGTGGCCTGTTGCGCGTCGGTCGTCGTGGGCTCGCAATAGGCTGCCATGCTGCTCTGTTGGCTTGCACCATGGCGATGCGACGCTGCAAAGCCATCGTACGCTGGCTGGGCGGTCGCGATTGCGTTGCCGTGACTATACGCACACGCGCGATCGAGGTTGTGATGGCGGTTGAAGGTGGCTGCCATGGTCGGCTTGATATGGAGCAAGCTCTTGCTACGTTCCGAATCACTTCAGCCGCGGGCCTTCGGCGCTGCTGTGCAGCTTGTCCGTCATCTGCGCACGTCGTGAATTTCCTCGAGATATGAGCAATTTGCCTTTGGTCAGTGCTACCATACATGGGCCGAAGCATCGAGCCTCACATGTATCCATTCTTGGTACGTCGCCCTGTGCCCATCAGCCGATTGGACGGCCCATCGGGACTTTGCGCATCAAGGTTGCTGTCACGACACAGCAAAGCAAATATCATTGCAACATCAATTCACCACTACTCAAGTCGGTCTGGGAAGCATTCAACGTGTTTTCTCTCGTCTTCATGATTCTCTTGTGCCTCAACATAGATCCAAATAGCTCTATTCCCTCATAGTAACGTTCACCCACATGTCCTTGATTTCCCAGAGCCCGAGGGAGTTGAATATCTTCCACGGCTCCAATGGATTGGCCAATGATAGATCAAAGTGTCTCAACAATTCAAAGACGCACTTGTATATCTCGATCAACGCAACGTTGCGTCCCAAGCAGAGCCATCGACCGTAGCCAAAGATCATATCGTTAGTCTTTGTCATCCGGGCTAAGCGTGCCTTCTCGCCCGCATCGCTCGTGTCAATGAGCCAGCGCTCGGGACGAAATGTGCCGCAATCCTCGCCGTAAAGGGAGCGGTTGTTACGATGCATTGTCCAGGCCGAATAGCCTACCAAAGTCCCACCGGGGATGAAGTGTTCCTTGTTGTTAATGGTCACGACGTCTCCTTCATCTGGCGTAACCTTTGAGAAGAGATTGGCGACGGGCGGATGCATCTAAGAGCATGTCGTCAGTGCATGTTGACACAATGGCTGATTCCAGTGGAAAGAGAATCAGACTTACCCGCATCCCTTCCCGAATAACAGCTCCCAGGTACGGCAGTCGGCGCACTTCTGCATCGGAGATGATACCGGGAGATGCAGGCGCCGTGCCAGCCTTGACTGACTCATCTATCTCGGCCTGGAGCTTCGCATACACACGTGGATGGCTCATGACATAGAGCAGGATAGCCCGAATAGCAGCAGCCGTAGTGTCAGACCCAGCAAGAATCTGCTCGAACACCTCTTGAACTAAGCATGAGTGGTCAGTGAACGCTCAGGCATCTTAGATCGTAGCCTTCAGGGCCACCTACAGAGATCGTTTCCAGAGAGACCGTGACGAACGAATGACGCGAACATATCAGACTTGTCATCAGTTGACTTCGTCATCCTAGAGTTGACTATCTTTCGTGCTTGAGCCATCATGTTACCGAAGCCATTGGCGTCCTTTTCCGATGGACTGATGGCAGGTCCGATGATAGGCGTATCTCTGAGCCAGGCTATACCCATTGCAAAGGCCGTGTTGCCAATTTTCAGACCTTCTTCGCTCGACTTCAGGTAATTCTGGAGATCCTTGTCGGCTTTCAGGTCACCAAATGCTTGTCCAAGGCCAACATGACTGATAACATCTAATGTGAAGAAGGGTATCTTCTCGGCTAGATCCATCGGTTTAGATTGTTCTACTGATGCTGTTGGTACTGCATACTTGTGCACCAACTCCACAAGTTCTTTGACATGAAGATCGATTGAGGGCTCTAACGTTGGGTTTTCTTTACCAGAGTACTGCAGCATGTTAGACGGTGTGCAACCTAACGACTAATCCAGCTTGTAATTGCAGCGGGTGGGCGAATTCATCACTCAAGTTGTCATCCACGTACCCCAGATGTCATCTTCTTGCGTCTTGCATCATGGCTATCGTTGTCGCAATCTGTAAAGACATTGTCTTTTCCCGTCTCGAACCGAGCACAGTGGTAGTACCAAGATGACCTCGCATACGGTGAACGCACCGCATTGATCCGTGCCCAAAATTCTGGGTCCGATGTTATGAGATGGTTGGGTGCAACTCTAGCAATCGGCCCTACAGAAGCATTAGCATTGGGTCATGTAGCAATCCTCCCTTCCTGATACGCACCGTACTTCTCGCACACTTCGCCGTAGTATCTAGGAGATTGGCCGCTAATAACAGCTCTGGAATGCCACAACCAAGAGAATCCCGTCGTCCTAAAAAGTGCGCGTACCAAGTCAGTCCATGTCTCACCTGTGATTGGTACATGGACGCCTCTTACCTAGGTCCGGCGAAATGTCTCAGGCGCAAGTACTGTCGTATGCGACCGACAGCAAAGAACGCCACAGCGACAAAAGCGATGGCGTACAGGCGCCGCGAGACATTGTCGAAAGCTGATTCGGACGGAATGGTTTCCATGGCTTGCTTGGAGTGGAGCTAGAGGGCAAGGGTTCAAGGTCGCAGACAATGAACAGGTCTCATGAAAGTCGTTCCTACAAGTGGGGTATCCCTCACTGAAGGCGCGTGCGGCGTTGTGTACTATGTAGCTAGTGGAGAGAGCGCACCGCTGCAGGCTTATATTGGATAATCGTTGGTCAGTTTGATCGGTCAACAATTGACTGGCTGCTTGGGAAAGATGCGGAGCATGCAGCGGCATGGTACCCAGAGCCGTGAGTTACTAATAGCTAGGTGCGCCCCACCAGCAAACGACAGCTATGGCGGAAGCCACGGCGACATTTGGGACCCATGTCCGTTCTTTATCGAGAGTAGTGAGAATTTGAGTAGTTTGCAAGCGCCATGGCACGTCAGGATTGCGGGCGCTAGTGTCGTGTTGTTGATTTTTCGGGTTCCCTTGCTGAATGAGTGCACAAGCCGAGTTGGCGAAATACCGCCGCAGTACTGTACTGCAGCGACAAGCCTTGTCCTTCATAGAGCAAAGCTTCCGCATTGATGGCTACTGTAGTTAATCGATGATGGGCGACGTGAGGGGAAGTATCCATGTACGAACTGCATGTGAGACGTATACTGACTTCGTGCCACCCCGTCTAGATTGCACTACAGCGGATCACTCTGCGGAAACAACCCCGGTCCAAAAACCGTGTTGCAGCTCGGAAAGTCCAATATGCACGAGACACCCGCGATCTAGGTCCACAGCCACGTTTTCTGATCTGTGTGCACATTTGGGTGGATACAGCACTTCGGATGTCAGAGCCCTTCTGTTCTAGCTTTGAGGAGAGAGTCATCTTGCCCGTTCTTCCACCCTGCCATTTTCTGCCTGACAGTATCCGCCGTTCTAGACAATTCTCCAATTGCGAAAAACCTCATCCTGAATCTGGCTGTTCCTCTATCCATAATAATTGCATTTTGAGAGTCATCACAAGGCGTTGGAGCATTTACAGACGTTCGTTTATCAGATTGTCCCAGTTCGTCCCGGGCCGTTACTGCACGATTGAGGCTCAGTCGCGGCTACCAACCCTTGACATCGATTGCCGCGAATAGTACTTATAACAGCACCGGCGCGCCAAAGAATATTCCTCGGGCAGTTTTCATTCGGTTTCATACTCAAGTCGATTGAAAAAATTGAACAAAATCTCAGCGATGGCAGACTTTGGAAAAGGTAAAGAGAGACAAAGAGAGGGTGGGCCAGCAACACCGGCAGTTGATAGTCTCACAGCTGGGGACGGCTCCACAGGCTTCGAGTCCGAAACAGCTGCACTTGCCCTACCGTCGACAAATCCTTCTGCCTCGGCAGGTGCACCACAAGGTTCAGAACGAGCACCTGCTGCATCAACAAACTCAACAGAACTTCCTTCAGAGACTGTACAAGGACCCGCACCAACTGCTCAGCTCGTGAATCCACTTGTTTTAGTTGTAAGTATACCAGGACTTTTCTTACAGCCAGACTATTTCCTCGAAATCCAAGCGCCACAAAGTACTCCTTGCCATTTAGCATTACATCGAGCATCATCTAACGTTAGCAGGATAGTACAGATGACACAGACTCGGCTCTGGGCGACGATGATGCCATTAGTGACACAACATCCATCGCATCGTCTATCCACAGAGGACGCTTCGAAAACGGACGCCGATACCATAAGTATCGTGAGGGCGAAAACGATTATTGGGGTCCCAACGACGAGGTTCAGAACGACCAGCTTGATATTGCACACCACATGTTCCTCATTCTGCTTGACCAGAAACTACATCTAGCGCCTATCAAAGACCCGAAGAGGGTCTTGGATCTAGGGTGCGGTACGGGAATCTGGTGTATGGACATGGCTGATGGTTTGTCTCTTCCAGTCCCTTATTTTACCAGAGACGATCCCAAAGATACACCTATCCTGACAATATGACTAACTCCATCTATAGAATACCCTGGCGCCGAGATCCTTGGCGTTGACCTCTCCCCCATTCAACCCCAGTTCACTCCTCCGAACTGCAAGTTTGAAATAGATGATGTCACTCTTCCATGGACGTACTCGCAGTCCTTTGACTTCATCAACATCCGCTCCCTGTATGGCTCGATCGGCGATTGGCCCGCGCTCTACACGCAATGCTATAACAATCTCGAACCAGGCGGCTACCTCCACGAACTGGAAATGAGCATCCAATTCAAATCCGACGATGGCACACTGACGAAAGATCACGTCTTATCCACTTGGAGCGATCTCTTCCATGAGGCATCAGAGCGTTTTGGTAAATCCTTCTACGAGGTTTGGAATCTATCGACATATATCCGTAACGCGGGATTCGTGGACGTTGAGGAAAGAGTGTACAAAGTCCCTGTCAACGGATGGCCGGCAGATCCTCATATGAAGGAGTTGGGAAGATGGAATTTGTTGCATATTACTCAGGGAGCTGAGGGATGGGGATTGTATCTGCTGACAAAGGTCATGGGCTGGTCAGTGCAAGAGGCTCAAATTTTCTTTGCCAAGTTCAGGGCTGGAGTCAAGGAGAGGAAAGTACATGCTTATTTCGAGGTCGTGGTAATACACGCAAGGAAACCTTGATTAGCAAGAGGATGTCTGAAAGGCGAGTGGTGGAGCTTATACGCTTAACGCTGTTGTTGGCAAGGCATAGATGTGTAATACCCAAGGATCGTACAGAACACTGTTGTTTGGAGAATCGGTGTTATCGTGATGCGTTGTTTAATTAATGTATTGCTTTAAGCCAGGGTATACGCATAGGGGATATCAATCTGAACCAAAAACCTACCTTGCCTCCGTTGCTGCTGTGTTACAAAGCCTACTTGTGGTCAGGAGGTGGGGTGGCCGTTTTGGGAACCTGTCCCGACGTTGGGTCGGGAAGATGCGACACACTAGGAAGATCAGCCACCGCTGCAGATTGCTCTTCCTTCTCTTTGCTATCTCTTATGATGAGTGGCTCTTGTGGCGGAGAAGCAGGCGTTATCTTCCCGCTCTCCCTTGTCTTGGCTTTTGATTGATCACCAAAGATGGAGTCGGTGTCCTCGTTAATGGAAGAAGCGCTGCTAATACGCCCGGCTTGTCCTTCTTCAGCAGCGAGACGCTCCTTCTCGAGACGAGTCTCGCGACCACGCTTGTGGCAGTACCAGAACACGAATAGCAGTACTGATTAGGTTAGCTCAATTCAACAACGACATAGACACAAAGTACGTACCGAAGACTGCCAAACTCATGATGACGTTGGTTCCAGTTGCCAAAGCAGGAAACCTGAACTTTAGGAAGTTCACAATACTTCTCAGCGCCGTCGCGACGGCACCTTGCGCAGACACTAGCGACTTCAAACTCGGTACTTTCGGAAGCATAGATCTCTTGCTCTTGGGCTGGCTGGATCCAGAAGCTGCCTGTGCATCGAAGCCGGGCTTCTCCGCCGACGCAGCCATGAGCTCTGGACCGAGAGTTGCTGTGAGCTTGGCCGGCAAGCTCTTGACCAGGTTCTGTAGGAAAGGAGGAAGGTTGCCGTACATCTTCTTGAGTTGATTGTCGTAGTCTGTAAAGAGCTTCTCGAGGTCGTTATAGGCGGTTGGTACTCCGTTGATGAGATCTTTGAGAACTTGGGTAAACTTGTTGAGGAGCTCTTCCGACTCCTTGCTAAAGCTGAAGACGCGATTGTTGACAGCTGAGAGATTGAGTTGATCCAGTATATCAGTCAATTCCTTGTCCTGTTTCTGCGCATCGGTCAGCTCGGCAGCCTTGGCGGATTCGGCGGCAGCGAGGAGGTCGTCTGCGAATTGAGATCTGTCCTTCTCCGTGACCACTATTTTCTTGTCCTTTGATGCCTTTTCTCCATCTTTCTTGTTAAATTTGGGAAGCTGGAAGTAGGACATGACACTCTTTTTTCTGCCTAGCCCACCCTCCGCAGTCTTCCCTTTGCCCTTTTCGCTAGTGTCAGCAGTCGTCTCAGGCGGGCTCATGGGAAGTGGCACTTTGTCTGCGTTATCTAGGAGCGCCGTCTGTGCATCTCTGCCGACCTTCTTCTCGCCATTGCCATCGACAACTTCGGTACGCTGAGGGAGGGGCGGGGGAGTGCCCTCGGGCTCCGAAGCGATGGCGGCAAGTCGCTCAAGAAATCTTTGGTCTTCGGCGTCTAGGACGGGGTCGCTGCCTACTTCTTCGCTGGCATCGGCGACAGTTGGTGCTGGTGGGGAGGGTACGGGGCCACTCAGTCCGGCGGCGGGTTCTTCGATCTTGGGGACAGCGGCGTCCTCTACTTTGGGTATGGCAGATTCTGAGATTTTGGGAGGGTCTTCGATAGGTGGCGCGCCGGGTTTCTGTTTGTTTTGAGGGAACAGCTGCTTTGACTGTCGGCGCATCTTCTCCAGGTAGGATGCCATGGTGAATGTCGGCAGGGAATGGGAACACCAGGAGGTCGTGCTTTGGAATGGGCGGTTGCAGGGTATGTGATTTATGTTATGTCTGATGTGAACTTCTTGGGGGCGATCTTCAAGGCTCGGCAGCACTCAACATGTCGTCGTGGGCGCGGTAGAAGCCCTGATTGACGTCCCGCGTTTACAGGCGTTACGTCATGGGCAGGGGTGCCGTTCTAGAGCTCGCGCCACGCTTCGAGGGGCGACAAGCGCGACACTCCTGAACTCCACAAACATTACAAGAGCTCGCGTAATAAGATTGTGACCAACCTGCGTCCACAGGCCCGGAATTACCCAATCTTTGCGTCCCTCTCAATAGCTTCCGGTCGCTGCCAGTTCTGGCTGTTCTATCCCACTAACCTCTCACGGAACGACGTCGGCGAATCACTAGCCTCCCACACTGGGCTTTCCGCTTCATTGTCACTATTCATTCAGAAGACCTCGGACGCTCGATATATGCTTAATACTTCCTGTATTATTCCCTTAACACAAACATATGCTCTCTTCTCTTTCTCTTTCTCGCTCGTCTTAATGTACAGGGTCAGCTATTGGTCATCTTCCACACGCTTTTCGATTCTGGCTTAACATGCGATGGGCAGTTCTTTGGAGCCGGGCTTAGGTGGCTGCATTACATTGCTTTGGCTTACACAAGAGCTGTTATCAGCGAATCAATCGTCTCTGAGCTGACTTCAGTCCGCTGGCAGGCAACGCCAAGATTGAGCAGTGTCTATCAGGGTATTTGAGATGACGAAGACTAGGCGTTCTTCAAACTGATGATCACACCTTATTTCCCTTCGTGAGAGATACTGTGTTTTGCTTCTTTGTAATACACTTGGCATCTCTTATCCTGTTAATGGCGAGGATCCGGGTTACGCACTACACTAGGACCATGCTCATCTCGTTAGCCCGATCGTGTTCCACACGGGGATATCGGTCGCAGGTAATCTTGATGGTGGATGTCGCTCGAAAAGTAGATCTGTTGGTGCTGACGACCTTCCACTTCAGCTTGCTCCCTGATCACTCCAAAGCCATAACATCTGAACTTCTGAGGACATCACATAACCTTACAAGGGCAGCCGGCATCTTTTCAAGCTCTGACCAAAATGGCTACCAGATTTCAGAATCGAACACTCACCATCTTTTCTCTCTCTTACATGTAGCCGACGAGGGGTAATTCAGACCACGTACGTCCTGTTGCTGCTAACACCCCCTTCGCTGTATAAACGATATTTCACTCGGTTTCTCCGTCTCTCTTCCACCCCACTCGACTGCTACTACAATTTCGGAGTGACTCAATACCAGTTCAGTCAGTCCTCAACAGCTACGATAGTCTCATTGAAGCCATCGACCAAACGAAGTTGCAATCTGGCTGTCCACTTTTACCTTCGGCGACTACAGCTTGCTGACGCGCACGCTCACTATTTGCCTAATAGACTACCACGTGGTGATCCAAAGTCTCAATTCAACACACGCAGTCACAAATTAGGCGCCGTATCCCACTTCACAGTATCAATACTATACATATCACGGCCGTACCTAGCGCTACAGCCAACAACATGACTGACGAAGCTCTGATCTTCGACGGTAAGTACTTTGGTGTTTGCCTTGTCGACACCTCTTACTGACGCAATGTTATAGGCGACAAGCCGCTTGGCCACAGCAATTTTGAGGAAGACTTGAGCGACGATGATGACCTTGTTGACGGCACTGCCCAAGCAGCTGACGATGTAAGCAAAGAACTTGACCATCAAATTATAGCTGATCTCAGACAGTCCGATAACGGTGACTTCAAGCTCGACGGCTTCGACGATCTTGGTATCTCCCAAGATGAGGATGAGGCAGATGACTACGATCCAGAATATGACGACGACATCGCCGGTCAGAAGCGCAAGCGCGCCCGGCTTGATGGTTCCTCCAAGACTACCACGTCCCTCCAACGCTCTGTCATCAGCGCTCAGACCGACAATGCAGAGGCCTTCATTCTAGACGAAGATAACGATTTCTCATACCAACAGCCTTCCCGCGTTCCGGGTACCTTCGGCCGTCATAACCGTCGTAAGGGAGAGAGTCTTCCAGCGTACCACAAGCGTGTCTCTCATGAACTAGATTCTGATGACGAACTAATGATGCAGATGCGTGAGAAGGGCTTCAGTGACCGCCAGATTGCCGACAAGCTTGCTAAAGATGGCCGTGTTCGCTACGATCAGAAATCCATCTCTACGCGCATCATGCGCATTCGCCTTGCACAGGCTGACAATGTTGACTTCCTTCTGAAGGAAGGCTACAAGGAATGGGAATACGCCGATGTAAGTTCTTCCTGAATCCGCTTTCACCTTGTGACTCCGTTAATGCAGATGCCTAGGACGAACTCCTAATTCAAGCTCATGCTCTTGCAGACATCGAGATCAACTACGAGATTGAACGTATCCGTGCCTGGCGCTTCCGCAAAGTGTCCGAGTACATGCGCCGGCTTAACAAAGAGGCTCTCTTCTCTGCTCTCGCATGTCGCGAGCGCTACAATGCCATCATCGAAGGCACTGCTCGTATTCCCACAGAGGTGGATGATGATCCTGACGCCCGTCGTGCAGAAATGGAAAACTTCCGTATGACCCGCGAGAAGACCCGCAACGAAGAGAAGGCCAAGCAGGACGCCCTAGAAGCTGCTGAAGCTAAAGCTAAGAACGAAACCAGATTCCGGAATGCTCAAAAGGCTGAGGATATCGCCAACAAGCACGCTAACAAAGAATCGGAGAAGGCTCATCGCGCGATGACCCGCGCTGCTCAAGCCCAAATTCGCGCTGCTCGAGCCATAGAGAACGTCAATGCCAAATCTCAGCGCAATGCCCAGCTGAAGAACCAGAAGAAAGTCCGAGAGACCAAGAAGCCCGTCGCAAACAAGAATGCTCCTTTTACTCTCGCCAACGTCAAGAAGGTGCCTTCCGAGACCCCCGACCCACGCTCTTACCTCTTGGTCTCCGATCTGAAGAAGATCTGCGAGGAGCGCGGTCTAGACCTTCCGAGGAAGAAGAACAAGGCTAGTTTTGTGCAAGCACTTATCGATGCGGATGACGAGTACAGCCAGAACGACCTCAAGAAGATGTGTCGCGCCAAGGGCTTGAACGCGAACGGCAGTAAGTTACAGATGAAGCATGAGTTGGCATTGGCTGAGGCCCGAACTTATGGTTCCTACGGCAAAAACACTATAGCTGCGGCTACAGAGGAAGATGGTGATGATGAGATGGACATGAATGAGGAGTAGAGTGTGTTTCTTGATCGGTTGAGGCTTGGATGATCTCGGAGTATTGGAAATGGAGTAATGAGGGATGGAGGACACGGAAAGCCACGGCAGGATAGACAACACATACAGTGCTTGAGCACAGTTAATGGGGATGTAATCCTTACAGGAAATCTGAGTTGGGTAGTTCACTTCTAGAAACCCATATTCATGCTTGATCAATTCAGCTTTGTCTTTGTGACCATCGCCCTCAACCAGATTATTTCACAATTAGTGGTAGTCATAATAAAGAACTATTATACATGTACGTGTCCATCCCTAATCAAATCCGTTTGTGTTTCGACAACATCCAGAACTCTTGATACTGACAATGCACCAACAGAGTCGTGTCTCCTGGATATCAACCCCCGGAAACTTCGCAACGGTGTCGAATCACTACCAGCACTCCCACTTTTGACCACCCATCGCTACCAACCGATTGAACAGCTCATCTCTCAACGGAAGTGCTGTTATACGGTATTCGTTGAGCTGCCGGTCAATAATGATCAAGCCGTCAGCAACCTCACGTCCCATAGCCCAACCAACTACCAACTTTGCTTTCCAGCCGAAGCCACCCACCTTCTTCATTTCCATGATTTCGCCAACAGGAAGACTCCATGACGGATGTAGATCCTCTCTGTCTGCGCTACCAATCTTTTCGATAGTTTTATCCGTGGAAAAGGCGATGCATGGAATTGTTGCTTTCGTAGTAATGTAGACATGGCCTCGCTTGCCATCATGGCGGGCTTTGAACTCGACAGGACCGGATGTGAGATCCACTCCCTTGGGTGGTACAGCACCCAATCTGTTTTTGGCATGAGTGGAACCGGCGGCGGCCTTGACCTTGTCGGCTGTCATCGTGGTTTCAACGCCACCTTTGACGGTGCCACGGAAGAAGTTGAGGATCTTAGTTCCTTTCTTGCCGTGCTTACTGTCCTTGGCATTATCAATGTCCTCGCCGCCAGTCTCGTGCGCGGTGGTAGGATCATGTGCCATGGCTTCGTCGAGCTCTTCTTGTGTTGCATTGAGTGGCCAATCGGCACCTGTGGCGCGCAGCTCCTCTTCGTTGATATCTACAGGCTTCTCTGGTGGCGGCTGTGCAACATGAGGGGGTGGTGGGAGTGGGGCTTTGTTTGCTTCGCCGATTCTCAGGAGGGTGACGGTCAATTGGGCATTTGTCGGCACGCCCTTGAGCAGCGTGTTACGGAGCTCAAGTAGTTTCTGCCAATTAGGGAATTTTCTGTTCAGGAGTGCCAGACCTCGTTGGATGACAGGATCGCCAAAGAAGCCAAAGCCAACGCTGAAGGTGACACCTTTCATGAACATGTACGAGGTTACAAATAATGAGACAAGAACGAGCGGTGCCACCACTGCGGCAAGTCGAAGATGAAACTTGTCTTTTGGAAACGGAGAGGTTGGTTCAAGCATGCTGTGGTGGCATTAGTGAGTAAATATAAAATCTAGCCAGTGCTTGCTTACTTCGCGAATCGCTCCCACGTATCAGTGACGTCTGCGATTCCGTGCATGATAGGCCTCATCTTTGTCCACATGGCAGTCTCCATCGGAACCTTGGTCTTGTCATGATGCTTGTCGGATTTGACGCCGGCAGCTTGATCCTTTGCGTCTGCAGCACTGATAGCGATTCTGGTAGGATCCGGCACACTGCTGTCAGGAGAGTCTTCATTGGGAGGCTCTCCCTGAGGGTGTTTACCAGTCGCACTCGATAGCGCGATTGTCGCGAAACCGTTGACGAAGTTCGAAGCCTCTTGCTCGACAGCCTCACCTTTGTGGTTCTCAGGCGCCCCGGTAGCACTATCTGTACTGCCCAGGGTTCCAGACTTGGGCTTTTGCACACCTCCTTTGGAGCTGACGAGGGCGATAGGTGCTGGCGGAAACATTGTGTCTCGAGCTGGCGGGTATACAATGAGTGTGACTAATGTTACCGCTATCAGTGGCATAATCATGTCGAGAAACCAGGCAGCAAAATATGCGGAACAGAACCATGCAGTGCGGCGACTCTCCCTCCATGAGCGGATGCGAACGATGTGCTTGCCGAATCTCATTAGACCAATGCCCTACAAACAGTTAAATTAACGGCATTCGTAGTTGACTCTTGAGGTACTTACGAGGGTCATGTACAACCGTTCAATGTTTGCACGGAGCTTGTCTGGCGAAAATTCCTCCTCATCGGCGATGTTCATGTCCAAGCCCCCAGGGGGCGCTGTTGGAATCTCCTTGACATGGTACATTTGCTGCACGAGATCAGTATCGAAGTGTAGCGTTAACTCGTACGTGCCCTCACTTTGTTAAATCGGCGGACCAACAACCACAGATCCTCGTTGCCCAAACCCCCAACGAGTGGCTTCGCGACAAGTTCCTTTGGCTCGTTCCATCCTAGGTCGACAACCTCATCTCCATGGGCTATTTGCGCTGCACCTTTCTCCTCTGGAGGCGCTGACTTCGCAGCATCTAGAGCTAGCGCGTGGCTCTCTGTCGGCGCATTGCGTAGTGTAGTAGACTTCCCCTCATGTTCTGTAGGATCCGTATCCGGGATGGGTAGTAGGTCTTTGTAGACCACGCCTCCGGTCGACATATCGACGTTCAGTGGTGAGCGTCAGTTAGGCGTAGGTACAAAGGTATAGGAGTTCGAGTGTTGTAAAGAGGACGGTAGCCTTGCAACATGTTCGCTTCCATACCAACAAGAAAGACGCGTAGGGCCGCAATCGCCCTTTACGTCATGCACGCACTAGCGACGGCAAGCCACATGCATCAGTGGCGATCAGAGGCACGCGCCGCTAGATTGGAACTCTGCACTTGAACACCGTTGCGGCTGATCAAAACGTGCGCTAAACACTAGCAACGCAGTATTAATTTTTGTCACTATGGAGTCACTTCATCACAGCGTTGGGATTTCCCAATATTTTGGGTGAACGCGTTGACCTGAAGAATCCATGCTACCCGGAGCGATCATGATCTCCAAACCCCACCACATCTGGCCGCATCCCGTGTTTTCCCTGCTTCGATCCTTTCCCCCTCGGGTTAATCATGACCATTTGGGCTCAAGACATGCCAAAAGCGTATTCCGCGGCAAGATTGCGATTGTTCGATGAAATGCCATGCTTTGCGCGCCCCAATGAAGGTCTGTGACGTCATCGATTACACCGGGGAGCCATGCGATCGTAGCTTAAGAGTGTTCAAAGTACTAACGAAACCAAACATACAATTCAGCTGCTACTTTGCAAGTCTACAACTACCTTTTAGCTATGCAGCAGATGATACTCGTCCGTCCGATGAACCACAAAAAGCCAATGAATCTGATGATAGAAAGTATCGCAGTGGCGTACAATAAAATGCGGAAGTATATCGGTGTACGGGTTTGTGAGGCTTCCTAATGACATAAATCAGTGAGAGTGCACAAGGTTGAATTCTTCACTGGTACTTACACCAACGCCAATAGTGGCAAAATCGTCACTCGTGACTACGACACAGAGTGCGAGATTCGACAGCAGCCACGAGTAGACCAAGCCAGTACGGAACGACCGGTAGGAATCATCGGTATCCTTCTTCGCTGGCTTATCGTCACCCGTCTTTGCCATTGGTGCAAGTGCCCTATGAACAACTTTCTCGAAGCGACTGTCGATATCTTCTTGCTCTTGCTCCACTTCTTCAACCATGACGTCGCCTTTGCCTTTGATAATGTTTGCACTTGGCAACGAGTCACCTTTATCGGAACCTTTTGTACCCCAGGAAACGTCATGCCAATTGTTGAACGCATACACCATCAGTACATTGATGTAAGTCGACATGAGAAACAAGTACTGTGGAAACGAATGAAACATGTGCCAAGGGTCGAGATAGATAAAGGACGCGAGGAAGTTCAAACCGTAGATGGTTATTAGTGCGAGGAGGATCAACCCCGCAACGCCTGTGCTGCCACCGAAGAAGCTTTCGAAGAATGCCTTGCCTGAATCAAAGGATATTTGTTCGCCGATTGGCTTTGAGCTGAAGGCGCGATAGACCAGATAAATGGTCAGGATGAGGATGTAGCCTTGGATGACGCCGAAAACAATGAACGAGGCCATGTAGCTATGGCGAGATCCTTTCGGTCTGTTACCCAGCGCAAGAATGAATTGCAAGATGAGGAAAGCCACATAGATATATCCTATGATGTGGTTAAAGATCGGCGTTACCTTGTCGCCAAATGGCCAGCCGTGATAATCAAGTAAAGGCTCGGGTGTGCCGACGAGGTTCATGATGATGACGGTGGTAAGGTAGTATGATGCGAGAGAGAACCAAGTGAAGATGGTCTGGGCAATGTTGTAGACCAGCTGAATGTGAAGGAAAAAGAGACGAATAATCCCATGCCCTGAGCCGTAGAGCCGCCCAAAATGCATGATAGCGTAGAGGGATGCAGCAAACGATCCATTGAGCCATCGTCGACGTTGGCCAATAAACTCAGCTGCTGAGTTCGGGACGTCGGTTTCGCCTTTGGATGCTTTAACATACGAGAGATGCCTGTGAAGATGTGAAGTTAGATATCTGTCTTTCGTAGGTAGTGGGTGAGATATACCACTTCGACCCTGCTTTTGCGACCAACTCGAAGCATAGGATGCGATCTTCTGCCAAAAACATGTTCTTTTTGAATATATTCATGCCGTCAATGCCTTTCTTGCCCAGCTTTTTCGAGAGCGTGTGATCACCATGAAAATATTGTTCTAGTGGGCGACCCATTATAGCCCGGAAGCGATATGCTGAGAATGCGCCTGGAAGCACACTAACATAGCCAAAGGAGCTCTCCAGAGGCTTGTCGAGGATATTGGAAATCTTGTACTCGAAGTTCTGGATCGCGACGAGCGGATTCAGCAACGCCTTACCGCCCTCCAACATGGCATGAATCTCACCGCAGGCGCCTCCAAGGTCCTTGTCGTTGTAGAAGGCTTCCCACAGCGAAAGAAGTGAGCGTGGTCCTGGTTTGGTGCCGGCGTCGATGAGGATCGTAACCTCTGGATTCAGTATACGGCCAAAGGCATTGAAGAGCCAGCGATGGGAATTGATCTTCTTGCTGTTGTTTTGCTTAAGACAAAAGATAAATTGTACAGGCGGTAGATTTGCAGTGCCCCCATCGTTGGCAGGTCGAACGAGCTGTTGGTCAGGAGTGACGGATATTTGACTTGTGTACTCGAAGATGTGCGCAACTGTGGGTTTACCGTTGACGTCCTTTTTCAGCACTCCATCCTGATAAATTCCGACGGTTGCGAGAACGTCGAAGACTTCCTGATCCACGTTGTCGATGCCGTCGAAGACTAGACAAACGACAATCTTTTGCCAAGCAGGACCGCCGACATCCCAGAATTTTGACTTCTTCAGGTTGGCAATATCCCGGATATTCTTCATAGTTCCATGAAGTGTTCTAGCAAGCAGCCCCTTATCTTCATTGTAGTACGTGATTGCGATGAGTAGCTCCGTGTGGCGATTGTACATTCTTGGGCGTAGGTTATACCCATTAGACAGCGTGAATGCGTCTGGATCTACAGTTGCTGCAGTATACCGCATCTGTGTAAACTCCTCTTCGTACGCTCCTTCAGCGTTACGATGGCGAGGTTCGATGGCATTTTGAACCGCGCTGGGGACAGGGTAGTCGATGCTAAGAACAGAGCCTTGAATCAACTTGACTTTACGTGTCTTCGAACGTTTCACGCCAATATCAACAGGCATGGTGGGTGGATTCTGTTGCCTTCGAACCCAGTCGTCTTCGGATTGTACATAGCTACCTATATTTAAATGTACGAAGTCAGTTCAAATCTCACATGTGGTTCGTACAGGAACAGTTCTTACCAGCGTCGTAAGCTCTGTTCTGTTCGGAATTGTCATAAGCCGGTGCTGCGGTGGTCGGGGGATGTATTGCACTGTAGGTTTCCGTAAGGCTATACAATGATGATGGAGTCGTGCTCTGACGTCGTGAGTAATCGTTGGTAGGGATAAGTGAGTCATTGAGGAGGTGTTGAGCGGCCTCTTCTTGTTCGCTGTTAGGGTGGTACTGGAGCGGATGATACTGAGCCTCGATTATTAGCAACCACGATTCCTATTCTTGCAGGAATGGAGTATCGGGACTACTTACATCCGACGTTGGACCTATGTCCTGCAACTGATGTCCCTGTTCGAGATCTGCCCTTTCGTTCTCGAATGTCATCTTGTGGAACCACAGAAATCACACCAAATGGTCGCTCTCTTTGTTTCCAGAAAACACGATAACAGATAATGTTGGCGGTTATGCGAGAGAGTGTGGGATGAAAGGATAGATACTGAATACATAAGGCTGAGAAGTATGAGTGGGGACGGCAGAGATGAAGAGAGAGGGGGAAAAATGGTACCACGCAATCAGCTATATCATTCAAGACTGCTAGGCATAAATCCCAAACCGACTATTCCTCATCTCACCGCTGCTACCACCATTATCATTGGATGCTCTAGATGATGACTGTGTCCAGTGGGTTCTGGTATTGCCAAGAGATGGGATATGCTTTCCGCCGACTAAATTTAGAAACTACCTGGGCCGGAGGGTTCCACCATAGGAACCTGCAGAACAACACTCACATCAGAACATTACCAGAGCTCTCGACGGGCTCTCGGAACACCGATCATAAGACTGCTGCAAAGCCTAGTGGTAATGGGAACGCGGTGATTAGTGTTACGCGTTCTCGGGTGGCTTGTCTCCCCGCTTCCGATTGGATGTTGGTGCACCCCTCGTCCATGTACCTAGGTACTTCGTACATGGAGGATGCGATGTACGAAGCGACATAGCCTCAGACCTGCAACAATCAGACCAGGTGCATAGGTACGCAAAATTCAAAGGATGATCCCGGCATCGAGCAGTTGGGGAGTGACGTACATGCGCAAACTCATAGGTATTACTATGCTCTTTCGAAACCATCTATGGAGTCTTGTTCGTGCATCACTGTGGTCGAAACCAGGATGCCGTCATGCTTTGCTCTTAGTTCTTCCTGACTACTATGCACATCGACCCAATGCAAGTCAGCCGTATCTATGCCAAGACCTTTATCCAGGTCTCTTTTACACCCAATCATATTAAGCTCCAATCTGCTCCCTCTTTTCTTATCCGAGTTGCTATTGGTCTGCCTCCGGTAGCCACGTGAATCGTTTGAGTTCTTCGGTCGCAAAGCTTTGACGAGGACGGCGAACGCAAGGCAGCAGCCAATGATAACGGCTGATAGAAATGAGCATTGACATGAATAGCCGGATAGAAATTTGCCATACCGATAGAACATTCCACCATACCCCAGTCAGAAGCTGTTAGTCTTCTTGGTTTGAGGATGTTGAGAACGATTCTAGTAAGGACAACGGAACTTGTCAAGCCAAGCATAGAGTATGCGACCTTTAGGACTGTCCCCTGAGCCAAACCATTTGTTTTCGCCGACATGTTTGCTGTGATGGTATTGGTTTTCAACGAATTGGAAGCAGCAATTATACAACGGAGAATATCGTCCGGAACAATGTGCTTTGAAGCCTAGTAGTTGACTGATGCCATCTAGGTTCCAGTCTATGCAGGTATGTGGCGTAAGTACCACTGTCAGGTTGCGTATTTACCGGCAAAGGGGATCACGTTGATCAAGGGGCCATACCCAATTTCTAGTCTAGGATTCGCGATTGCTGATTGCTTATACGCAGCCATGGCTAGGCGAGGGTTTCCGGGATCCTACTTGAGTTGTGATATCCTTCGCTCAAACCACTCTCTTGCACGATAACAGTATTGTTGAGATCATGTGCGGCAAAGTTGCCGAGTGCCAGACGCTGACCGGCTCTGGACGAACCCAGAAACATAAAAATCTGGATTCCAGACACCGGAACTAGACATTCTTAAGCAAGGAAGCTTGAACGACACGTTAAGATTGATAATAGAACAAAATACTTCCGTATATGAGAAGTGTCCCTGAAGATACCATTGCTTGCGCAACGCGTCTGCTGTGCCGCTCCTCTCTCCTGTCTCGCCTCCTGCCGCCGAGACATACAATTTTCTCATAACACGATAGTGTAGCTCGCTTGTGGAAAGGCAAGACGTCGTTGTTGTCGAGTTGAGCAATCCCTTCGCGAAGAAATCAAGGAGCTGACGCGTGGCGTTGTTCAAATACCGCTTAAGTACACGCAGGTGCGCGGCACGGATTTAGCGCCGTCTCCGCGTGCAAATACCCACCCACTTACTCCGAAATACGCGATGAAACTTCTTGCGGCAATGGCCTATAGCTTACGACATCCTCTCTTACCCAGCGCATTGGCCGGGCGTATCACACAAAGCTACCAGACGAATTGACACCAGCTAGTAGTTCATCGATTGTCTGGAACGCGTCGAGAATGGTTCATATACTGCCTTGCATCTCGCTTCCATCCATGCCTACATCTGCATCAAGAATGCACTAATCAACGGATGCTATCATTTGGTTGTCTCATCACACAAGCCCTCGGAAGTGCGCATACCTGCGCCCGACTCTCGTTGAGCTATTGCTCCGAGATTGAAGTATACTCATTCGTCTTAGCTAGCCTTCATAGAAGAATTGAAGTGCGGCACAGTATGCAGCTAAGCGGTGGATGTTTGTCGCGGCTCTTCTAGACAGCGACGTACGATCCTCCAGACGCCCTTCGAGTCGCAAAGAGGAAGGAGATCTGAAAGTCTGCCGAATCCCACAGTTGGTCTGAGCCTCTGCAACATGAAATAAATAGCGCTGGAATGCCGCAAGTTTTAGATCAGCGAACACTTAGCCCTAGTCAGCATGAAGGCTTCTATCCTTGTGTCGTTTGGAGCTCTTGCTGCCTGTGCGGCCTCACAAAACGCCTTTGAGCCTTCTGACTTTAACGTTACAGAAGCCCTTATCGCTAACGGTGTCAACGTCTCCGCTCTCCCCGACCTGGCTGCATTCAATGAGAAGCGTTCGCTTTCTAGTCCGTGTACTGCGGCTGTAAGAATCCTGATACTTCCCCCTGCTAGAACATTTCAGCTCATTCATTGGACAGTGTAGCTCACTAAAGCTCATATTCGGAAGCAAGCTCCTCTCTAGCGGATCAGGATCCTATGATGCGTTCACAAGCGCGTATTGGTCATCCCAGGCAGCCTCAGTCGACCCAGCCTGCGTTTTCAGACCTTTTAAATCGATCGAAATATCGACCATGATATTAGTCTCTCGTCTTACGCAGTGTCCGTTCGCAGTCAAGGGAGGTGGACATACCGCATTCCCTGGCGCTTCAAGCATCCAAGATGGCATAACTGTTACTTTGGAGGCGATGAACGAGATTGCTCTTTCCAACAACAAGAAGACTGCTTTTATCGGACCTGGAAATCGATGGGGAGCTGTCTATTCTAAGCTTGGAGAGCAGAACCTTGCTGTCATCGGTGGACGCGCATCGGATGTCGGCCTTGGCCTTGTTCTTGGGGGTGGCATTGCGCACCAGTCTAGTATCTATGGATACGCTTGTGACAACGTCGCATCCTACGAGGTTGTTACTGCGTCAGGCATCATTTTGAAAGTCACTCCGACTGCTTTCCCCGATCTATACTGGGCTCTTCGCGGAGGAGGCAACAACTTTGGTGTTGTTACTAGATTCGAGCTGGAGACAATCCCTCAAGGGCCCATGTGGGGTGGGACTCGTGTCCATATGTCACCTGATTACCCTGCGCTTATCGATGCCTTTGCATCAATGGCTGAAAGTGCTACCGAAGATCCCAAATCGGCTCAGATTTTATCGTTCGCTATGACAGCCGGCAATGCAGCCGGACAAATCCAATTGGAGTACCTCGAGCCTGTTGACGAGGCCAATCCACCGGCTATCCTCAAGAAGTACCTCGATATTCCGTCGATTCGAGCAAGTACTCTAAACAGAACGTTGGCAAACGACACCGTTATGCTCACTGATCAGATGCCTGGTGGCCACCGCTACGCTTTCTGGGCGGCTACATACAAGCTCGATCGCGACTTCATGGGCTGGCTACAATCACGCCACCAAAAGGACGTAGGTCCCTTGGTCAACCAGGGTTCTTTGACCTTCCAGGCCTTCACCGTACCGGCTATGGAACAGATGAGCAAGAAGGGCGGTAACGCACTCGGTCTCTCTCCCGATGATGGCCCGTTGATGCACACCCTACTCTATATGGTCTGGGATGATGCGTCTAAAGACAATCAGCTGAACCAGGCTGCACTGGATTTCATGGAAGCTGCCAAGGTTGAGGCGAAGAACCGAGATGTGTACACCAAATACATTTACCTCAACTATGCTGGACCGTATCAGAACGTAATTCCGAGCTATGGAGACGAGAAACTGGCAAAGCTTAAGTCCATTGCGAAGAAATACGACCCGACTGCTGTCTTCCAAAGGTTGCAGCCGGGTGGTTTTAAGCTTGAGGGTGCGCCCTATGGAGAGACTATCTAGATTGCAGCTTGCCTTGTAAATATTCGATGGAAATGCGAACCCCTCACATGCATAATCTTGGCGGTTCATCCTGGACGCCTGAACTGAAAGCGGCTAGAATACCTAACCTTGCGGATACGTCTTGACGAGCTGTCAAAAACGCTCTCCTCGTTAGGCCTGCCTTCGTTCGGCACTCTAGATTCTTTTGCAAATGTCCACCCAGATACAAGAGAAGGTTTTAGAGAATCATGGTCATAACACCATTGAACGCATGCAAAGACGGATATTGTGTTCAGTGCTATTTCCTTGTATGTTAGCGAGCATTGCATAAGCGCTACTGCTGAAGCAGCGGTGCTAGCGCCTAAGTTCCTCTTGAATGGCCGCCACAAGGATAAGGCGCGCACAAGACTCGCTGGTCACTACTTACACCTACCTAAATTTGCTAGTATACTGTGAAGCTTATCTGCCGCTAACACTGTAGCGCACTGCTTAGCCTCACTGCTTGGTAGCCTTAACTGCTGCGCAGCCTCCAGCTTTCTGTCCCGCAACATTCACCACATTTGTTTGAACAATGCCGGGCAGAAACCTTCACGATAACGCCGAGGTCTACGACTTCATCCTGGTTGGAGCTGGATCAGCCTCATGTTTGATCGCGTCACGACTCTCGCAGCAGCTACCCGATCACCGAATTCTCGTCCTAGAAGCGGGAGAACATATTCGCGATGATCCTAAAGTCCAAACACCTGGTCTATCGACGACGCTGATGTCGGACCCTGCCTACGATTGGCAATATTCTTCCGCGCCTGAGCCGGGCTTGAACAATAGGAGGGTGAAGCATCCGAGAGGGAAGTTGGTGGGTGGTAGCAGTGCAATCAATAGTCACAGTGTCGTTTTTCCAAATCATGAGTGGCATGATCGTATCGCGGAAGAGCTTTTATCGGGTCCCGGCAGCGAAGAATGGAGCTCGCAGGGCATGAGAGGTTGCTACAGCCGATGGCAGGCAGAACAATCCAGGCCTAGAGTCAATGACGATGTGGATCGTGTGCAGACATCATACCCGCGCACCATGGGTCTCCTTCAATCTCACTGGCTGAAAGCTTTTGAGGAGCTTGGCCATTCGACAGATACTTCGGGGTTCACTGAGAGCTCTCCCGGAGCCGTCACAGTCACAAATGCGATCGACTCTTCAAAAGGCGAGCGAAGCCATGCAGGCACTGCATTCCTAGAGCCAGCCTTGGAACGTGGCAATATAACATTGATGACTGGCATCAAGGTCGATAAGGTTGCGTTTGATGATGCTTTGATCGCCGACAAGAAACTCAATGCTAGAGGTGTTCATTACACATGCAAAGGGGAGGAGCGTTTTGTCGGTGGCCGAGAAATCATCCTCTGCGCGGGAGTATTTGAATCTCCTGCCATTTTGGAACGATCAGGTATCGGATCCAGAAAAGTACTCGCAGGCGCAAACATCCCGGTTCTGTACGAGCTTCCAGGAGTTGGTGAGAATTTGCAGGATCACCTGAATGCCGGGCTTTCCTGCGAAACTCAAGACGACATCCCTACTCATGACGAAGTACTACGAAATCCCGAGTTGCGGAAGGCTGCATTAGAAGAATATGAAAGAAGTCACACTGGTCGATTATCGGAAGGGGGAGCATATAGTTTTGCCTTCACACCGCTGCAGATTCTGGAAACCCCGTCTGAGACGCAGGAGCTCGTCGAGATGGTTGAGCATTGGGTAGAGAAAGAGAGTAACCCGAGTCTGAAAGCCCAGTATTCCATCATTCAAAAGGCGGTTGGAAGCCCCAGCGAAGCGACAGCCACAAGCTTCATGTTGCGCTTACAGCGCCATAGAGACGCTGATTCACTTCCTAAAGGCACGCCGTCTGTCGTTGATGGCAACTACGTAACTGTCGTTGCCATGTTGGCCCATCCTTTCTCACGTGGAAGCTGCCATATCGCCTCTGATCCTTCGCATCAGCCAGACATCAAGTTCAACTACCTCTCTCATCCCCTTGATACAGAGATACTGGCTCGTCACTTGCGGCTCATCGAGAGACTCTTCCAGCAGCCTACCTTCGCTGCTATGCTAAAGCCGAAGGGAACCCGGTTGCCCCGAAGCTTTCCCCACCCGATATCGTCACTTGAGGATGCGAAAGGAATTCTCCCAATCAATTCAGCAACCAACTACCATCCATGTGGCACATGTTCACTGATGAGAGAAGATCTAGGGGGTGTGGTTGACCAGCGGCTAAGAGTGTACGGAACAAAGAATGTGCGGATCTGCGATGCAAGTGTGTTGCCAATCGTACCACGAGGGAACATCTTGACTGCCGTCTACGCTTTTGCCGAGAAGGCAGCTCAAATCATTTGCACAGAGGCGTAATTCAATTTCTTGACACGCTGAGACATATTCGCTTGAGCTAAAGATCGAGTTTCGCCTTGTAGGGAGGAACTTTCAAGATCGTTGGCTGTAGTGCAGGCTTGGAATTTACGAATATGCCCGACGGTGGTGTCGATCTTTCCATCAAACTATTTCCACCCCGCAGATAAGTTCAGGCGACTATTTGGTTAGCTTGCAGTTCAATCAATATTAGAAAAACGTGACCTCGATCAAAAGCCTTGCGTGTTCCTTCTTCGGAGACAGGGCGAAGAGTCGCGAAGTACTTTACAGGTTCATTCATACGTGGACACGAAACACGACGACGCGAAAAAAAAAGATAGTCAAAAACATACAACAGCGGGGATTCGCTAGTGGTCACCCACCTAACTACTAATCCGCCGGTACACTGCTTGTATATGGCTGAGCGGACGGGAAGCCTAGCTTTCACTCATGCGACTGTCACAAAGTCCGTTAATTTCCCTGTGTCTGGTAAGCCCCTTTTCTGTATGCAGTAAGCCTCTGTTCTGTATATGGACTGTTAGCACACATTTCTGTATTAGTGGCTTGCGCCGCGTAAGCGCTACTGATAAAGCGGCGGTCTAGCGCTTAAGTTTCTTCTAAATAGACGCCCGGCTGGAGCAGCACTGCATGTGCAGCTGCAGTGCGTGAGGGCGAGGCTGCGGCTGAGGTCGATGCCGCCGCAGCTAGAACCATGGCCTCTGCAATACTCCCTTTCCGGTGCACATGCTGCTGTAGATTCTTCGACTTGCTTGAGTCTGCCCCCGAATGCTGCGCAGCGCCGCAGCGCTCTCCACAACCTGACGCGCTCCAAGACCTACAGCGCGTATGACGACCGTGCACCGGCACAGCTTGACGAGGCTGACGGCCAGCGAGCAGAACGATAGCCAGGTTGGCCTGAAGTAGGGTCGCGTTTGCGCACACATCGCAGGACAGCTGCTAACAGTCGACAGTATCGTGTTCGTCCATGGACTGCGAGGTCATCCTCGCGGAACCTGGGAGGCGGCGGCAGCGGCAGCGACAGCGACGACGACGACGACGACGACGAGCGCAAGCAACAGCAGCGATACCACGGCTAAGAAGCCCAAAGGCCTGAAGTCTCTGTTCAAGCAACGGACAGCTAGGACGCTATCGACAAGCGCAGAACAAGCGCAGTCGCCCTCTAGCCCCGCATCGTCACCACCACGGGCCACCGTCTTCTGGCCCGAAGCGTACCTCGCAGCAGACATCCCGCAGACTTGCGTGTGGACGTACGGCTACAACGCGGACGTCATTGGCGGTCTTTTCCAAGCCAACAACAAGAACAGCATCTCGCAGCATGGCCGAGATTTGTCGGTCAGGCTGGAGAGAGAGATTGACAACGAGGTAGAGTGCTAGCCTGCCTATAGAAAGCAAGTGCACGTCTAACGCTATCGTAGAAACCACTTGCGTTCGTAGTACACAGCCTTGGTGGCATTATCCTCAAAGATGTAAGGGCGCAGCGATCTGCTAAACAACAATGACGGCTCTGCTAACATGCCGCTGCAGGCTATCCGCCGGTCAGAGATGGTTCGCGGCCGGACGAAGCTCGTTATCTTCCTCGGCACGCCGCACCGGGGCAGCGCGTACGCAGGCTGGGGTCAGATCGCCTCAAATCTCGCCCGCCTTGCTCTCCAAGACTCGAATAAGAAGATCCTCGAGACGTTCGAAGTAAACAACGAGGTCCTGGACAACATCCACGAAGAGTTTAAAACGTTTGTGTTTGCAGGAGCTATAAAGATTTATTCCTTCCAGGAGGCACAGGGCATTACGGGTATGAAGGGCGTGAGCGCGAAGGTGTGTTCTGTACAGTTCTAAACGATATGTCGCAGAGAGATCAGAAAGCAAGGCTAACAGCTGCAGGTGGTGGACGACTTCTCGTCGAAACTCGACCTCCCGCGAGCGCTAGAGACGGTGGAGAGCATCGACGCGAACCACATGCAGATGGCTCGATACAGCAGCCGAGACGACCAGGGGTACCGTGCTATCTCTGGTGTGTTGAAGGCCTTTGTGCGGCAGGAGCTAGGAGGCCAGCAGGTACCTCTAGCTGTTGCTGCGGACACGGCGGACGTTGCATGTACGTAAGACTATTGCCGTATAGCGTATAGCAAGACAGAGCGCTAATAGAAGATTGCGACTACTAGCTAGTAGTGCCCTGTTTCTAGTGCCCTTTGCACAGGATGACATGTTCGTCGGCCGAGAGGACATCATCGCCAAGATTAGCGAGCGCAGAGCAGCTGCATCTTCGCACACACGCGTAGCTTTGGTCGGGCTTGGAGGTGTTGGGTAAGCACTACCTGTCTCTATATCTACTTTAGACAGTAGCACTAACAAGAGACTAGGAAGTCGCAGATTGCTATTGAGTGTGCATACAGAACCCAAACTGCAGATCCGCAAGTGCTAGTAGTCTGGATACACGCAAGCAGTCCTACTAGGTTCCAGCAAGGATACAGAGACATAGCGGACAGGCTTCTGCTGCCTGGGCGCGAAGACCCCAAGGCAGACGTCTTGCAGCTCGTGCATGCCTGGCTGTCAGATGGGCGGAACGGGCGGTGGCTGATGATACTCGACAACGTTGATGACGATAGCGTTTTCTTTAGTGATGACCAGGGCGGCAAGCCGCTTGGGAGCTTCCTTCCACAGACAGCGAACGGAACAATCCTGATCACGTCCAGGAACACTGTGGCAGCCACTAACCTTGTCGGCGGACACGGCGGCGTTGTCGAGGTAGAGCCGATGGGCGAAGAGGACGCGCTGGCGCTGCTCCACACCAGGGTGCCGTTTGGCGAGGCCACTCGAGCAGACGCCAAGGCGCTCGTCCACGCGCTAGAGCGCATACCTCTCGCCATCACACACGCTGCAGCGTACATCAAGACACGTGCGTCTACGACGACCATATCTACCTACCTCAAGCTGTTTCACAAGAGCGAGGCGAACCAGGTGCACCTACTGAGCCGGAAGGAGTGGAAGGACATTCGGCGCGACCACAGCATCCGGCATGCAGTGATCGCGACATGGCAGATCTCGTTCCAGCACATGCAGGCGACGGAGCCGCAGGCGGCCGATCTGCTTGCGCTGATGAGCATGTTTGACAAGCAGGGGATTCCGCGCTGGCTGCTGCAAGGCACCACTAGCCAGCTAGACTTTGACGACGCTCTAGCGCCGTTGCTCAGCTTCTCGCTAGTGAAGACGGAGGTCGGGGAGCAGGCGTTGGCGATGCACCGGCTGGTGCAGCTGTCGATGAGGCGGTGGCTGGAGGCAGAGAGCGAACTGGGCCGGTGGGTGAAGGAGTCGATAGAAGCTCTGAGCGCGGCGTTTCCAAGTAGGGATTACGGGACGTGGGAGCAGTGCAAAGTGCTGCTGCCGCACGTGAAAGAGATAGTAGCGCATAGGACGGAAGACAGAGAAGGGGAGGAGAAGCAGGCGGAGAGCGCTTCGAGGGCAGGATGGTATTTACTGCTGCATGGAGAGTACACGGCAGCGGAGGGGCTCATTCGACTGTCGTTAGAGATCAGGGAGAAGGTGCTTGGGGTCGAGCACCCACACACGCTCACCAGCGTCAGCAACCTTGGGTCGGTGCTGGAGAGGCAGGGAAAGTACGACGAGGCAGAGGCGATGCACCGACGAGATCTGGAAGGATCAGAGGATGCACTTGGACCGAAGCACACATCGACGCTGAACACAGTCAACAACCTGGGCCTTGTCTACAGGAAGCAAGGCAAGCTAGGCGAGGCTGAGCAGATGTACATACGGGCGTTGCAAGGCTACGAGGATGCACTTGGACCGAAGCACACATCGACGCTCCTCACGGTTAACAACCTGGGCTTGCTCTACGCGGACCAAGGCAAGCTAGGCGAGGCTGAGCAGATGTACATACGAGCGTTGCAAGGCTACGAGGATGCACTTGGACCGAAGCACACATCGACGCTGAACACATTCAATAACCTGGGCCTTCTCTACAGGAAGCAAGGCAAGCTAGGCGAGGCTGAGCAGATGTACATACGGGCGTTGCAAGGCTACGAGGATGCACTGGGACCGAAGCACACATTGACGCTGGACACTATCGATAATTTAGACAGCCTCTATAAGGAGATGAACATCCAAGTGGCTCGACAAGTAGTAGTTGTGGGCTCCCGGGGTCATTCACCGGCTCTCAAGGCGGCCTCCATTGAAGAATACAGCCAAGCCATAGACGAGAGCCAGGGTGCAGAAGACAATTATCCGAGGTCAGAGGAGACGAACCACGACAGCCGTACCAGGTACCCGCCAACGACAGTAGACATCACCGCCACAGCAAGCTCCGCGGTCTCTCGAGATATCTGGTCATCCTCACACGGTCAGAACACGATTGATATCTCGACAATCCCGACTTCGGTGGATCCGGGAGGCGATCAAGAAGGAAAAGGGGATCGATCGTCAACCGACAACACATCGATCTACACTTCGGATATTCCTGAATCTTTAGCCTACGCTCAAGAGCTAGCTACCAACTTCTTCAAGATTTCCGAGCCCCTTCCTGACGTCAAGTACTTGAAGAGGATCCACGAAGTCCTTCCCGATCTTCTTCGGGGATTTGCTCTTAGAATCGGTGCCGAAAGTCAAAGCCCGGAGCACTTCAAGATGATGAAATTCATTCATGGAATAAGAGGGTGAGCATGCCCACTTTTAGCACCATTCCCCACCTTTCCCTCATCCTCCTTTCTGTCCTTCAGCGCATGTTCCAATGGATATTCCAGCAAGCTACATCAGTCAAATGGTGTTATCAGCCCCTTTTTGTTTAGAAAGATCACTTCGGCGAAAGCTAATGCCAGTTTTAGGTCAATCACTTCCCGGTTCGAGGAGTGTTATTTGAATGATCACACTGATACCGAAAAGCTGCAACAACGCACTCTGGACGACATGCTTCTGGACGAAATATTCGATAGGTGGCAGGTGGACCCTGTGACGGACGATCCAGATATAGACCCAACATTGCAGACTCTCCCTGACACGCAACAATACTTCGACGACGAAGGTGATGACGTTGACGGTGACGGTGACGGTGACAAATCGAGAGAAGATGACTCGCAGCTATCAATGTATCGAAGTATTATCACTAACTCCACTGCGTTTCAGTGGCTTGTACGTCGAGTGCATCGAGAGACGAGTCTTACGGCGTCGGAGGCCAACAAGATGCATGCTATTGCCACTCAAATCAGGCAGGCCTTGTACTCTCAACGGCAGAATCGTCTTATCAGCAGCAGGAAAGGGCCACCAACATGTTCAATGGTCCTCAAATCCGACTGGGACCCTCTTGCCTTTATTGCCCGGCAAGAATATGCCGAAGAGCCTGGCGATGCAATAGAAGAAGCAATTGTACTCGTGCAGGGGGTGAATGAGGACACAGAAGCGATGCCATGCGCGGAATATCTCAGTCGCACATGGCCCCTATTTGGGGAATACTTTATGGAACTGGTGAGGCACGTTGTGCTGAGCGAGCCAGGCTTGAGATATTCGAGTCAGTCAATCGTTCGTATCCGGGTTGGTACATCTGCTAAGCCATATGTAGTCAGTCTTTTTGACAGCACGACAATTACGGCGTGGTTTGAGCCATCTGGGTGCTTTGCCGTAGAAGCAGCTGGAGTGGTAGAAACTATTGTCGAAATTGGAGAAGTATACGGATGGATGACAGCGGCTCTGCGATCATCGTCGACCGACAAAATCACAGCTATCACCCCCATTCTTGAGATCAGTGCCGAAACCAATGGCAAGTCGTTCCAGGCTTACTTTAGCCAGAAACAATCGGACAGCTTCTTGTGCTCTACGGGACAGTGCTGGCAGGATCTCTTCTGGAATCCGGTTGTTGTTACCGGTTTTCCTGTACGATGTCGCGAACCAGGACAAGAACCAGGCCTTGAATGCTCGCTCGGCATGTTGACAGCGCTGCTGAGGACACGAAACATGGCCGTCTTTTGCAACACAGTCTCCATCAAAGGCTTCTGTACGATGCTAGTACCGACAAAGTATTCCGACGGCACGGTGTACTGGCACGTTTTGTTCAATGAAGACGGGAGTCGGATTTCCTTTACAGACCCCCGCGTTCATGCCGTTGTCGGAGACTTTGACGTCATGAAATACCTAACTCTGTCCGGCATCCGTTCAGCCCGTCATATCGTAGGCTGGTGCGAAGCCGCCAGAAACTACGCCGGTAGGTCATGTCCCCTCCCCCAGCATGCTGAATTGCACCATCGAGTATATGTACTGATGCTCTTGGAATGAAGGCGCAAACGAAGCAAACTATGTAATTGACAGAACGAGGCTTAAGGAGCCCAATTCTCGAATTGCGCTCGATCGCATCACCGTCTCGGGAGGGAAGTTCGTATCCGTAGGCTTCTCGGTAGCAATCGGCAAAAAAGATAAGCCTGCCCGGGTACAAAAGACATCAGAGTACCACAAGCAGCTCGAGTGGGCGGAACGGCGATTCGTGGTATTTTACGAGCCGGAAGACCGCCGCGCCTGGCTTGTCGACGGGCTGAGCGCCCTACTTCACCTCGTCCGGGCGCATGTTACCCACCGGAGGGCAAAGGGCCGAGGAGTTATCTTTGAAGACAAAGAAACCAAAGAAGCCGACCCGCCGCATACAGGAAAGACGGCGGCGGATGCATTCCTCCGCAACAAGGACAATATGGACCTCCGAATTTACGAGAGATGGAACAGGCCTGTAATCGAATCAAGCGCCGAGGGCAGCAATGAGCCAAAGTCAACCGTAAAAAGACAACAGACGTTTGAACACCTGGTGGATCTAGTCGGCGATATTTTCGGCATTCTGAGCATGCTTTTCGACCTTCAGGAAGACGCATCGACGGTGGACGGGTTCGGAGCAAGAGTCCGTGCCTCACCCAGAAGATATCTCGATGGGTGGGATTTCTTTGATGTGGCTACGTTAGAAGAAACTGTGTGGCCAAAAACAGTGTCGCTTCTAGACACCGGGCTCGGCTGGATAGACCTTATACGGTCCATCCATGCCGTCACCCTCTTTGGCGTGGGTTTTGGGGAAATTGTGCAACCCACAGCAATCGCCCAACCTGAAGGGAAAGCTGCGGCTCAAAGTCAAGTTCACGAAGGAAAAGACGGCATTGCAGTGCCCGCTGCGGCTAATCCGCTGACGGACCGACCTGAGGGAGAAGCTATAGTCGATGCAACCGCTCCCGCAAGTGAGGGAGGCAACGCCTTACAGGCTTCACGAGGAAGTGAGGATAGTGATGCCGTCTCTGTTGCGGTGGTGGGCCGTTTCTGCACTCGATGGCCTATTCTACCAAAGGGGAAGGACCTACTTGCTACTACGACTGCGGTCATTAAAGACATAAGGGAGAGTGTGTATAAGGATCCGCCGGCGGCCAACAACCGGTTCTGGTTGACGAAAAATCTATACTGGCACATTCCAGACAAGGCCTTCGAGAAATGTCACTGTGGAGAAGGTAAACTGTGCGACCGTGTCCAAGTATTGCTGCCCACGAAATTCCCCAACATCTTCGCCCGGGCCTTCCGGAGCCCGAGCGAGCCGCTTCCCGTGAATGGGGCCGTCATCTTCGGGCACAGTTGGAGTTTCCCTCTGCGGTGGCCTTCGAAGGTCGAGTCCGCACCCGAAGAAGAGCCTGTAGGGCAGCTACCGCCACCACTGGCGGCTAGTCAGGGCCTACAATTGGCTCCTCCGAGCGATAGCGGCCTCGGGACCAGTGTGGCATCTTCGTTTCGGGGCAACGCCTCGAATCGGGTGGGCGTCGATTCTGACGGCAAAAGGAGTGTCAGGAAGTTCATTTCGCGTACATGGGCAAGGTTAAGTGCAGCAAGGCGGAGTGAGAATTAGGAGAAAGAGCGAAGTGCTATGGAGTGAGAAGAAAAGGGAAGACCGATGGCAGAGGAGGCCAGTTCCTGCACATAGCTATTGTGGCAACCACGATAGCAGAGGTTGCAGAAACCCCAACTGAGAATCGATGATACTGGGATATCGAGAAATCATAGGAAGCGGAAGCGGAAGCAGTCGGCGGTTGACGATATGGGGGTGAGCGCTTTAGTTGGTCATAGGTTCGAGTCAAAATTCTTCGGGCAAGGTCAAGTAGGCGACTTAAAAGGTATCTGTGATGGTGGCATCGTTGCTCCTTCAGCTCTGTGAGACGACTGTTGAAAAATGGTCATGCCTCTCGAGCCCACCAGCGCCGGTTACTAGACTAAGCAGCAGCAGAGAGCTCATCTCGGCTCGTTGAAGGGGAACACAGCAGGGGGGATATAAGACTGAGCTGAGTGTGGTGGCCCTGGAAATTGAAGCCTGCGCTTCGACAGGTGGGTTGAGCGTCATCAGCGAAACGCCGTCGTTGCGAGCCCATACGAAAGTAGAAATGCTGGACATATTTTGGTGATATAGCTGTTGTACAGTCAAACAACCAACGGGCCCTTGCATGAGCACCGCAATCCTTAGTGTCGTAGAGATATGCTAGTCTGACCGCTGAAGGTTATGAGGAGTTTTGGATTGTTTATGTTCGTGAGGGGTGAGGACTACCAGAGCTGTGGTTGTGACTATACTTGGTAAGGTTCTACCGTGACCGTGCACTATCTAGAGCTGTATACATGATTGCCACCCCGGTCGGTACTTCGGACTAAGCAGCTTCCCTTTCCAGCTAGCATGATACTGACCCCACACATCTCTCTCCGCACAAACGCAACCTCAGCTAAGCTGCAAGACTTGTCACTTGCTTTCAAGTCGAAGTACCCGTGAAATTTCTTGCTGCGTAGTGGGGATGTTGGAAGCTGGAAGGCCATGTGGCGGTGCTCCTAAAGCTCTCTATAGTTTGCCACCACGAGCAGGGAGGACTGCCGAACCGCACCGGCCACAGGGTTGCCATGAACGTCGGCACCAGATGGTATTGCGAAGAGACATAAGGGTTATTATTAATAACAAGACAGCATGCAGCCTTAGATAAGTTATAGTAGTACCTTACTAAGTATAGCTACCATTAGATCTCTACTTATAATTATTAATAATCTAAACTCGTAAAATACTTAACATGGATGGCAAGCGAGCGGCGCAGGCAAGCGAGCGGCGCACCCCACCAACTTTACTCACCTTACTGATCTCAATCTACAATGGCTCAACGCAGCGCTACTCAATTACTATCAAATGAAGCAGATATTCAGCTTGCTATCTCATCTATTAATGCGCACCAGATCCGAGGTACCCGTACTGCTGCAGTAGTCTACAACGTAGCCGAAACAACGCTCCGCCGCCGACGCGCTGGTGTACCTGCCCGACGTGATTGCCAGCCCAACTCAAGGAAGCTTACCCAGAGAGAAGAGGAGGTGATTGTCAGCTATATACTTCACCTATATCAGCGCGGATTTGCGCCTACCTACGCAGCTGCACGCGATATGGCTGATAAGCTGCTGGCTGCGCGCGGCGCTGGCCAGGTTGGGCAGAAGTGGCCAGCCAACTTTGTTAAGCGTACAGACAGTCTTCGGACGTGTTTCAACCGAGCGTACGATAGGCAGAGAGCTCTGTGTGAGGATGCGACATTAATAAAGAGGTGGTTTAAGCTTGTAGAAGAGACAAAGGCTGAGCTTAGTATCTGTGATGAGGACACATACAACTTTGATGAAGCTGGCTTTATGATGGGCAAGATTACAACGCAGCTAGTTATCACAGGATCAGAGAGAAGAGGCAGGCGGAAGAGTATTCAGCCAGGCAATCGCGAGTGGGTAACGCTGATCGCTGCTATCAGCGCTGCTGGCTGGTCAGTCCCACCGTTCCTCATCTTCGCTGGCCAGTACCACCTATCAGCCTGGTATGAGGAAGCTGAGATCCCACGCGACTGGGCGATCGCAGTCAGCGACAATGGCTGGACGAATAATGAGCTTGGAGTTGAGTGGCTAAAGCACTTCAACGCTCACACGCAGGCTCGTAGTGTAGGCGCGCGTCGCCTGCTTATTATTGATGGCCATAAGAGCCACCAATCTCTAGCGTTCCAGGAGCTCTGTAAGGAGAACAATATCCATACGCTCTGTATGCCTCCTCACTCATCCCACCTACTCCAGCCGCTTGATGTTGGCTGCTTCTCGCCATTGAAGCGCGCGTACAGCCGTGAGGTGGAGAGCCTTATGCGCAACCACATCAACCACATCACCAAGCTAGAGTTTCTGCCAGCGTTTAAGGCAGCGTTTGATCAAGCGTTCACGCCAGCCAATATCTGCTCAGCCTTCCGCGGCGCAGGCCTTGTTCCTCTACAGCCAGAGGCTGTTCTATCAAAGCTAGATGTACAGCTGCGTACACCTACTCCTCCAGCAGCTCTGCCAGAGGCTCCCTGGGTAGCTCAAACGCCGAGCAACGCGCGTGAGCTTGAGGCTCAGTCAAGCCTCATATGTGAGCGCGTGCGCCAGCACAAGAGCTCATCACCAGCTTCGATTATTGAGGCAATTGACCAGCTCAAGAAGGGCGCTGAGGTGATGATGCTCTCGGCTGAGTTGATGCGCGATCGGATCACCAGCCTTAAGAAGGCTAACAGCGCAGCCTCAGCGCGTAGGCGGCGCTCCAAAAGGCGTATACAGAAACATGGAGTACTTACAAAGGGCGCTGGAGAGGATATACTGGCTCAAAATGAGGCTAACCAGCAGATTGCTCATGAAGAGCGTCAAGGAGGAGCGCGATCAGGCCTCAGCCAGCGCGCTCAAAGGCGCTGCACTAGGTGCAAGGAGACTGGGCACAACTCGCGCACATGTAACGCAGATACTATTAATATAGAGTAGTCTACTATATTAATATCTAGCAATAATATTATCGCGTTGTTGAGATATGTCGCTTTGAAGTTGCAAAAGTTGGTGGGGTGCGCCGCTCGCTTGCCTGCGCCGCTCGCTTGCCATCCATGTTAGCTGTTTAAGGGCGTTGTCTTTGCCTTCGCTATAGATTAGCAGTAGGTAGACACTAAATATGCTAAACAGACAATACGCTCTATCTTCTTCCTCTGTTGTCTGTTAATTCGCTGCTTACAAGAAACGCTTAGTAACGTCAAACTCAGACAAGTCGCTTCTAGACAGAGCTTTAATAGGTATGTCTGTAACCTTGTGTATAAGGTGCTGAAGCGACTCCTTGTCCTTTAGCCGCTCCTTCTCTTTAGAGAAGAACTTAATAGAGTAAGGAGCAAGAACCTCTTAAAGCGTCTAGCCCTGCTTAAACTACCTGCTTTGCTTTAACGCTAACTTGCTATTAATTTCTAAAGTGTTGTTCGCAACGTCTAAAAGAAAGAAATAATATCTTTTAGCATTCTAGTACTATTAGAATATAGAGTTAATTGCTCTTAACAATTCTGTGTTGTTTGCCTTATTAATGTAGCAGGTGTTGACCTAGAAGTAGTCTAGACTATCCTGTTTAGCCTGTTGCGCGTAGAAGCGGATCTTCTAATATCCTTCCTTGCGTTATATATTAACGTTTACTGCATTATCTAGATCTTTTAGATTAGTGAATGTCACCTCCTGCCCCTCCTTCTAAGTGTGCGACAGGATCGCGTACAAAGGAATCTTGTCTCTAATCAAGTCCTCAGTCTACCTAAGTCTCCTATCGTCTGTAGTATGTAGCAACCGCATCAGGGCTGTGTATCTGTCTGTAAGTGCGAGCGGTAGAAGGAGTCTTAGAGCTTCAGTGCAAGCTGACAGAATCGACGGCGCATAGCGGCTCGCTCGCGTAGGGCGTAGGGATCGTAGCTATTAGGTTGTTTCAAATGCCAAGTAACAATTTGCTAAGGTAGAGGTGAGGTTAACTGTCTTGTTAGGTCAGGCTGCATCTCCAGCACCTAGGACAGGAGGCGCAGCCCGCCTGCGCCGTGACGTGAGGCTGGCTGGACAAGGCTGACAGCGCATGATCGCGCGACAGCCACCGTGCTGCAAACCAGGAAGCAGTCATTGCCTAAAGACGCGACCTAACGTTAATAGTGTAGAAAGCGCGAGTTACGCACCGTCGTTTGCTGTAAGAGCACATCAGGATGTCTGTCTAGCGGACGCTGGCATGTTCAAGGACACGCTGGCCACAGAGAATCTGCGCCGCTAACTATCGTAGGGCTCAGAACGCAACGCAGTGACAATAGCGTTAAGAACAACGCAGAACATCTTAAGCAAGGTATTAGTCTAACGCTAATAAGCAGCTCTAACGCGGATAACGAAATGCTATTAATGTGCATCGTGCTAGAAGCTATGTTCACGCGATCTTCGCCTACCTAATCGCGACCTGAAACTCAAGCAGGGAACAGAGCATCCTCGTGCACAACCGCGCGGTTATAAGCGTTTTTAGAAAGCTATTAATATGCGCTACACCTATTTTAAGAGGCATACAGGACTAGCATAGCGCCGTATTCTTTACGATAGAATACAGCAGACGATAAGAACGCTAATGCAGGCTCATGCACGTTAAGCGATGCTAGCGCGTTCTGCCAGCCCGGGCTTGTTTCCAGAGATCTTCTGCGTACAACTTATCACGTTGCTCACAAAACTACAGTAATGACAGGAACACGTTCTGTCTGGCCTGAGCTTAAACCCGTAGGAACTCCATACAACGAACAGAACTTGCATAATCCATCTCTTTACCCTCTGTCTCCTTGTTACGACATGGGGTCAAAACGCTGACACCCGCGCCGCAACCGTGCCGCACGACCCTGGCCGGGATAGCGACCCTCCAAAGCGATGACTGTAAGTAGATGACCGGGGGCAGTCACGTGACCGATCACTCCGCCAAGGACTATCGCTAGGAATGCGCACGACTATCGCAGCGAGCGATAGGAGCGCTCACCACTATCGCGACTAGCGATAGGACTCAGAACGACTATCACCAAAAGTATATAGCATAGGCAATGAACCCTTATGGTTCATTGTGTTCAACTTCGTACAAGACTCTAGTATTCAATCTAAGGATTATACTTCGTTCTCATACAACCCCTCGTGATATTACATCGATCTACCAATCGTGCTATCACACAAACCCCGTCCATCGCACTCACTCATTCCCGAGAACCAACTCTTAGGTCATCCAAGGATAACCTTCACACTCCTTCAGAATTAGGGATAGTTACAAACGTTATATGGGCCGTTTCTAGGGAGGCAGAGCTGCACCGCGACCAGCAGTTAGCAAGACGCTTAATCAGTATGTAGATTAAGAGCGAAAGATCCACCTACAAGTCTTTTAAGGGCGAGGTCTCCAGGGTTTACTAAGCAACAAGCTCCATAGTTGCAGGTTGCTCCAGGAGCACCGGTTCCGCAGCCGCCGCCAGCTTTGTAGTTGCAAGGCTCTCCGAATCTTCCACATCCGCCAGGCCCGGTTCCCGTGCTCACCTGTCGAACCTCAAGCTCCCTGGCTTGAATATCTTCTCGACCACTTGAGCTTGGCAAAGCAAGAGTGATGGAGGGCATGAGCAAAGTAAGAAACGCGAGGAGTCTCATAATGATCGATCTTCGTACACGTAGTAGTCCCTTGATGCGAATAGAAATTTTCGTAGGCTAACGTACACTTTGGTAGATGAAATCAATTTATATATTTGTCCGCCTAGCGTTTCGCTTGTTGAGGACCTGTCACGGTTGGGGGAATTGCTGCCGAGACCCGCAAAGTGTGGGGTCTTCATCTAACTTCCTTGGCTGCTGCCTAACTGTATTACACCTTTCCTCCACCAATCAACGGCCGTCTTTGTGTGCTGTTCAGAGTCGGTTGACCAGCGAATATACCTATCAATCAGGTGGCTGTTAGAAGGGTTGAACCAACGTAATCAATTAATGTGCTGGGGAGAACGAGAGCTGTAGAATAGATGCGCATTGCCCCTGTTTGTACTCAAGAACACTAGGAACAACGCGGGGGTCCGGAAGAGAAAGCATCCCGTTACACCGTGCGTCCCGACACGCTTGGATCGACGTTGCTTCTAGTCGAGCATGTAGCAGAGACTCGAATTACCGAGTTGGCAGTTTCATAACTAAAGATTAGGTACTTTAGTCACATAGTTATAAATGCTCAGATGTATTATTCTTAGAGATCTGCTTAGGCTTTACCCGCTGACATCTTTCCCCGCCGTGGTTTCTTTCGCCGTCCGTCTTCGGCAGCGAGCTCAAGGGCCTTGTTCAGGCTTGCGACCTCATTCTTCCCATCTTTGACTTGTTGGGATCACAGTTGTCAACAATCAAGCTCATCAAGCCGGTCTAACCTAACATAACAACTCGCTAGCTCGTGCCGGTTAGAAAGCTACCATATCCCGTTAGCTCAGCTTAATGAGCTTGATTGTTGATAAGTCTGGTTGGGATAGTGTCTCGATCTGCTTGGAAAGCTCCATGTTGCGTCGCTGGAACTCCACCTTTTGGTCCATGACGTACTTTAACTTAGTAAAATGCTCCTCTTCCGAATGCTGACTAGACACTGCCTCTACAAGCATTTCGTTTTTAGCCAACTTTAGAATCATCTCAGTGATGCTTTGGCCATTCTGTAACTCCTCCGCTTCGCCTTCACCTAGCCTGGCCCAAAAGCTCTTCACTAGGCCTTCGGCTCGCCTAGAGACCTTATCAGCGAACATCTTTAAGTCTCTTACAGATTTATAGAGATTTTCGTAAAGCCTCCTAGAGCTCTCGTGTTCCTTTAGAAGCTTAAAGTAACATTCTTGCAGCTCTATAAATTACTGGTTGAGCAGTTCGTAATCCTCTTGCTCTGTCGCAGCGATTTGGCGCTGTATGTTTCCAACCTTGTTCTGAGCTGCTTAGAGGCGGCGATGTATGCTGTGTAGCTGAGCTTAGCCGTAATAATATAGATTGCTCATGTGTAGCGCAGCCTAGGCACAGCATTCTTAGTAGCGAGACTCGATATTTCCCTGATATTTAGAGTCAACATCAAACACACTAACCGGACAACTAGCCTACCTCTAGGAGTTGTATTAGCGATACTCGATGTGGCTTTAACTAACTCATTTCAGCAGATTCAGCAAAGCGTTTTGCTAGATGTAGGAAGCACTAGGGCGAGAAGCGGACTCAATATTGAATTAGCATACAACTTTGCCGTTCTATGGCAGTACTGTGCTACAGTAGCAGCGTGGCGGCAGGCGCAGGGGCATGGGGGAGGCATTGACGGCTACGAGAGAGGAAAAGAGCGGCACTGCGTCAGGAAGCCGCTCCACGCCACGGACTAGTGTTCCAGGTTGAATATGCTGCCACTATGATCCGGTTGGGCTTTTGTTGTTGGCGCTTGAGGGAGGTATCGCCTCTGCGCCCGGGTACTGTCATTTTCCTAAGCGATTGCAGTAAGAGGGATTCAGCGCTGGCCAAGGCACATCCTCCGCCGCCGCGCCAAGCCGGGTTTCGTTCATGGGATAGACGTTGAGTTATCTGGCGTCACGATCTAGAAGACACAAACCCACTTGTGGACTGACAAGACTCTGCACTTGGAATTTTCTGAATTGGAAGAGACCTTCCTGGCCAGTAGGTGCATCTTGCATCCACAGAGGTACGCTCCACCGGTACGGAACGGTACGGCCGGAAGACATTACGCTAGTGGAGACGGCACTTTGGGAGCTGTACCCCGCTGGCCTTTGTCCAACAGCCGCAATTCGAGAAGTTGTGGCTCCACCTACAAAGAATATGCCACTTGAAGGACACGCGTTCAGCAGTGCACTGCTGCTGCGCGTGGCTCGAGGTCTATTCTTCGTCCTCACCATCCTTGTCATCCTTCGCACTGGTTTGAGCATATTGTTGTGGAGAACGATAGTAACACAAATCGGTGAACACGGCCTCGAGTTACAGCAACGGGTGAACTGTTAATGGTGGTAATTGCGCCGCAGTGTTGGTGAGGGTTCTGTTTCCCGAACCCGGAGTCTGTGTAGGCATCACAACGCCGCACGGCTATAGCGCAGTGCACGACTACATATGCCCTTGAGGTGGGGAGAGGGGAAATTAGAGTACTGATACATCGACTCAATACAATGTGTACTACCCCCGATCTTGCTTCCGAGTTCTGCTTTCCAGCGTCCTACCATGCCCACGAGTTCCAGCCACTAAAACCGCAACTGCTCGAGGCTGATTTACACGACCTGTTTTCATTCATCTGGGCTCGCGATACTTACAGTTTCGATCACCCACGTTATCGTCTCCAAGTCGCTTTCAGTATCCTATTAGTATTCCATTTGGGACTACATCCTAATGTCGCTCTCAAAGAAGGACTGTACTACAGCGATACGAGGATCTTTCTTACTCGGTTTGAAAACACCACTCGAGCAATGCTTCTTATCCGCCTGGATAATCGGGATGAAAATGCGCGGGCGACCCGCAAGTGGGCCGGGTAATTATGGAGTCGCCTTTCGATCCTCTGGTGAAGCTAACACTTACTAAGAAAAACAATGATCTTGATTGATGAGCCTACGAAGCGCCACATGTGCCCCATTACTCTGTTTCTTTCGATGGCTATTGCCGATGATGTCATTGACGGCATTGATCGCACCAGCGACATAGCATCGTTGTTTCGTGGCCACCAACACTCTGGGTGGCTGCTTCTTCCTTACAAACAGGATGTATCACATCTGCCGGTACTTCGGAGAACCGGTAATAAATCCAGAGTGATCTCATCTTGTAGTATAAAGCCATCAGTACTCTTCACAATGATGCAGGCTCAGTTGGACCGAGCAGGACACGAAGAAACTTTTGCAACCATGCTTCGGGACATCAGGAATGCGACTCAGCGGGAAAAGCGACGGAAGACTGCAGCCAGTTGCGTTGACGCCGAGACGTGTTTGATTGGGCGTGGACAAGCAAAGTGCTTTTCTGTGATACTAGCCTCTGAACCGGTCACGCCCCTAGACACGACGACCTTTCGCACACCTGCGAGCCTCAAATCGCCCTATCCACTGCCGTATGTGTTAGATGTTCAACTCAAATATGACATCACACGGTCAATGATGATATCTTATCTATATGGGTCATATGCCGCATACCACGCGATTCCCGACATACTGTACCCTTTCGTTAAGGCCGCCGAATCCGTCGCATATGAGCCGTATTATGCAGATGCGCTGCCTAGTGCCTCTGGGGGCTGTCCGTGGTGTGATGCTCGGCTGAAACGGTAAGCCTTACCTGCAGCCCCATTTACATGCGCATAAAGATCAGGCTCATCATATTTAGAATTCCGATGAAGGCACACCTGCTCAAGTGTTCACAAAGGAACAAAAACAATGAGATAGAAAGACAGCTCACCAAAACCCTGCAGGAGAGGCGATGGAGATGCCTGTGGACCTCTTGCAATTCCGACAAATTCAACAGTGCAGAAGCGGTGGCAAGCCACATGAGCGATCACGTCACGGCTGATAACTTACGATGCCATTGGGGTTCCTGCGACTACGAAGCAAGCATTCTAACGGATCTTCACGTACATCTTGTTATCGAACACGACCTCTTTACCCAGGTAACGATACCAACGCGCGCCAGATTCTGCATCGAGTGTGGAATCTGGCTTTCCAGTGATCTAGACTGGAACAGACATGCTGTACAGCACGCTAGAAGTCCCAGTATCATTTATGGCCCTATCACTGCAGAAGGCATTCTTGCAGCGCCTCGTCGGTGTCCATACTGTATGATGCAGGGCCGTTTCGTACAAATGGAAAATGCAGGCCACTATGCAGAGCACATAGAGGATCACATCAACAAGCAGTTTGACAAGGGCTGTAAGAAATGCCCTCATTACTCGTGTACAGGACAGGACTTTAGCAAAAAGGACTTGCGAATCCATTTTAACGCAGTTCACGGCATTACACTTCTCTAGTTGAGTATATTGTTGTTGATCATTACATGCACAGGGCTCAGGAAGGCAAAAAGTAATCCTTCTTCTCTTTCGTTTGCAATGCTTTTCTTGTTTCTGTCTTTCCATTACATCCTTCCTTCCTCTTCTTCTTCTTCTTCTTCTTCTTCTTCTTTTTCTTAGCATTCCACTCCTTCGGTTCTCGCTGCTGTTCCTGCTCTTTCCTTTTCTTCTCCTTTTATTTCTTCTTTCTTGACTTTTTGTCTTCCTCGTTCTCCTTTCGAAGCTTGCTATTCTCCTCAATCTTGAGTGTCTCTTCCCTTAGGTTGTTCGATCTCTTCCGACGGCATTTCCCTTCTTATGTTCTTGTGCTTGGAAAGTGCACTCGCTCCAAACCGCCAGGCGAGTTATCTCAACATACTAAGCGAGCCCGCGTTTGTGCATCCACGGTACATATCAACATCGCACGAAAGAGTCAAATCGTAAAATACTTACTAGTTACTCACAACCGCTCGCCAACTAGCTTAGACAGCTGTTGAAGCCCTGCTATACTATCCCATAGTTCGTGATGGTTCAGGCGTGCTGCAGCAGTAATTAGGACGCCGCACACTAAGAGCCTTGACGTATTTTATCGACCACAATATAAGTGACATAGCTAAGAGTTGCCTTCAATGCAGGGTTTGTTTCAAAGACACAGGCTTAAGCCTCTTCATCTATACCTCTCTTCGGCAAGACCTCCGTACAGCTCTTAAATGCTTTACCAACCGAAACCTAAATTGCCTCTCTTACATTTCTTGCACCTTCCTTGCAATGCTTCCATTGGTTGGAGCGAGCGACATGATTGGCAATGTCCATATAAAGGATTGCTAACGTAGCATCTCAATAGATCCTTTGTGAAGTCGGGAGTTCCAGAGAGGACCTTTTCGTACATCTCTGCGACCTCCTTGTTATCGAGCATTCCTGGCAAATGCTTTCGAACAGCCATGCAGGCCGTGTTGCGTAGCCGTCTGATAGTGAGGGTGGTGGTTTCATAAACATCTTGGAGTGACACTAGAAGTTCTAAAGGTATCCATAATGCGATGCACCTAGAAGCGTACTTTTCTGCAGCTAGATTACTCAAACCTAGAATGTCGTACTAGTCTGCAAGTACAAACATCCTAGCGTAGAGTTGAAGTAGAGATACGTTCGCGTCCTCTAGTAGACAGTTATTATACTTAGAGCCGTAGAAGAAGTCAACTAGTTTCTTTAGTTCTATGTAGGGCACATAATCTATCTAGATAATACCCGTAAATTCCTCCTAGCATCGTCTTAGCAACGGATAGAATACTATGCGATAACGCTCACTCACCTTGAATCCCCTAGTACATGCTTTGTAGAACACCTTAGATTGAGGACAGACAATAATACAGTAGACGTGGAAGCTTTCGACGTTATGGCTGAGCACAAGGTTAGCAAATTCGCCACGATCTCGCAACCTGTCCGCTGTTAGTACTATGCGAAACAAGAAATCGTATTCCTACGCGGAGATGGCTGAGAGGAGCTGATCGCTAGCAGCACAAGTGCATATCGCTATGCGGTTTATTAGATTGGCTGATTCTCAGCTGGATGTTCCGAACTATGGGTTGGTGGTACAGATTATAGAGCTAGCTTGCTATTATGTATACGGATACCCCGCATTTTCCTCTACAGGTGTGATAGTGCATCCACTGTCATGAGTGCGACCTAAGTAAATGGGGCGCACTAGAGATCGGTTCGGCGAGGGTTTACAGTACTCGAAAGACTAGATCGGGCACAGCTGAGGCGGTGGACGAGGCCATGAGGCGGTGGTGAGGATGCTTCTCGACAAGGGCGCGGACGTCAACGCGCAGGGTGGACACTTCGGCAATGCACTCTAGGCTGCTTCATCTGGAGGCCACGAAGCACAACAAATATTAACATGCTTACGAGCGATGTGAAACGCAGTTCCGCTACCGCAACAAGGACGATGGCCGACCCGCACTAGCTATACCCTTGCTAGAGGGCAGTGATTCTTTGTTTAGGAAAGGAAGAACTGCTTAGAGCATGGATACCGCTTGGTATAATAGGCTGTATCGGTCGTAACTGTGTGGGAGGCATTGAATGTTCAACGCATCTCACTAGCATGCGTCACCTCGGCTATTTCTGGTCTTTCTGAGGGTCATGTTATGGTGTCTATTGTGGAGCCGTCGGAACTATTACCGAGCTCTAAGCTACCCTGCTATGGGGCAGTTTCAACGCTGTCGGAACGCCTTAGCAACTCTAGTGTCTCAATGGCGGCGGAACTAAGATATGCTGATGGTCGCGAGAACGCTATGTCCGACTCGGCAACGCTCTCAGCGGGAGATCTCCTTTTTGCCAAGAGTTGCCAAGCAACAACAAATCAGCACTGTTTTCGCGAAACCCACCACTCCCACCACTCCCACCACTGCACACGTTATCATGGCCACGTCGCCGCCGACATCATTCTCTACTATCAACGACAGAGCCACGCAAATCTCCTCCTGGCTCGAAGAACTACCCCCGACGCCGCCGGCAGACGAAGAACGCGGGCTGCTGAAGCGCAAGCGTGCCACTTCAGAGCCCACAAGCGTACACCAGTTCACCGCTATGTCCACACATCGCAGTGTCAGCCCTAGCAAGCGTCAGCGGCGAGACTCGGACGACTTGCGACCGGAGCAGAGCGTATCGGCTGTTGGGTCAAATGCCCGCCCGCTCATCTTGGGTAGTTCAACCACTTTTAGCCCACCCGGCAGTCGTGTAGGCGCCTCGACGCCACGACGCAGCAATAGCCCATCGCGTGAGACAATTGCTGCTTTGAGAGTAGCATTGCCTCCGATAACGACGGAACTGCGAAGCCACACTGAGTTTCCAGAACGAGACGTTCCTACCACTGTCTGCATCTGCGAACCCAGTGAATTGTTCAGGCGACCAGATAGCAAAACTTCGAATACCAGAAAGTGCACCCAACGGCGCCGCTGCACTCGAATGGTACGTCAAGCTAGCAGCTCCATAAGCTAGGGCTCACTTTCACAGGCAATGCTCGGGTGCAAATGGCGTAGCTGTAGATCTTGTGGTTATTTATAGAGGGTTAGGGAATTTAGAACGTCTCGTAGAGGACAGGGAGGCTGTACACATAGCGGTACAGTGTCGCGTAAATACTTTAGACCAGTCGCGTACCAATGTCACCTGTAGATAAACCCAAATCTCACACTCATGCACTGCCATGTTCTTAAGCGCTGCATGTATGTGCCATGCAAACATGTGGCGTGGGCCTGTTGTTTGTAACCACCCCACAGCGGCGTAGCAGCCTAATGTTAGAAACGCTTCTGTCTTCCGAGTTAAGTCAAGCACAACTGAATAACATAAAATTCCTCAACCTGCAGGGCCTGAGCGGGCTGTCCTGCACTCTTCTGGAAATTTCCACTTCTACTTTGCGACTTTTAACTCAATGGAAGATGAGATTCGAGCCCAAGCAGCTACTCGCTATTATTGGTGGGAATGGCAGCGTTTCCTGGTTTGTTGCTCACACTTCGCGTTCTGGAACCGACTGACCATTAGAGTTGTTCACCCGGCAACAAACTGTCCACGTGCCGCAAGACTGGCAGCAAATCTCGACAGAGGTGCGACGTCAGATTATGGATCGAGTCAATGCGGCGCTGAAGTACGAGAAGATTTCTGAGGCACCGGAGGAAGTTATTGCTTGGCGTATAGAAACACTCTTAAGCCGCCGATGCAGAGTGAGTATATAAATCTGGGGTTCGAATGACGCACATGCTAAGCGGGCAAAGGATAAAGAAGAAGAATAGATTACCATAACGACGAAGGCACGATAGCACACACGCATAGATATAATTGCATGATACCATCGACTTTATCTTTAAGCTGTACGAATGTGATCGCATTGCCAGCACCTTATTTATCTATTGAGTCCTCCAATTATGTACCTGCCGTCCCTTGTACATGGTAATATAGGTTCTAGGCAAGGCCGTGACGAGTGGGAAGGAGCTGCAGTAGATAGTATGTTGTCTATAAAGTTGCATCAACAAGCGGTAAACGTACGACAAGGCCACGCGCCCTGATGTTAGGGTTCGAAGGAGGGTTGAGGGAGCGCTACGGGTATCGTGCACAGTACGGAAATCGCGTACTGCCCTCGCTATGTGACGCCTTAGTCCGCTCGGGCCTTGTTCAGCAGGAGGGCCTAAGGATGTCAGTTAAGCACACTCTATCAGACCTTTGCCGTGACTTACTGTATAGGACCCCCGTTGTTGTCGTTATTGTTGCGTTATTAGAGTTTAAGACAGGTAGAGGCTAAGGTAGTAAGGACACATAATGCGTTGTGACTCTGTCGCCGCGCTAGAGATGAAGGTGATGCTGGCTACGACAAGTGATGAGTGGGCAGATTGGTGGCGCAGGGTGGGCTAGAAAGTCCCAATTAGCGCCTCTAGTTTCCGCCCTATGTACGCGCGAAGACTGCTGTGCGCTAAGCGCAAGCGCACTGCAGCTCACAAGCCACAATTCGTGCTACATGTTCTAAAGTACACTACTGTTGGCGACAACAGTATAATGCGCTATCTGTTGTAAAGTGCACCGTACTCTCACAGGTAGAAGAGCGAACAGTAGAGTAATGTATGTTTATAGGTGTTCTATTGTATTTAATCTATCTATAGAAGTGCGAGGACGAACATAGACCACACACTAAACTTTATAGTCGTGCCCGAGGAACTTAAGATAGAAGGGGCTATAGCTACTGAGCTATTCCTGGAGTTCGCGGACGACGTGCTAGTAGAGGCCATAATTGTGTTTGCTTTGCTTAATGTTAGATGAACTGAGGGCAGCTTACACATACTGTTAGTCGGCGCTGCTGTAGTTCCAACGCCTGCTAAGGCGTTGTGCAGAAATTTAGCATGCGCTCTATGTAGATTTAAACTGAAGACTATCTCTGCTTAACAATAAGAGCGCTTTGCTGTTTGCGCGCAGAAGAACCATTTTGCTTCCTAACTAGTGACCTCAATCTCGACTACGAATTTCCCGCTTACGTTAGCCGGATTGTACTAGTGAAATCCAGTGTCAAATCTCTAATTGCTGTGGCATAGATCCCAGAGGTCACTCTCAGTTAATGTATAGTTCAGTGCCAGAAAATTGAACGCGATGACTGACCTAGTAGAGGCATTCAGCGACGACGGCGAGAAGACGAGCTCCCCTGCTTCGCCGACATTAACAGTAGTTGTAGGTCAGGACGCAGATGCAGTACCCTTAGACTGCGTGACGTGTGTCGCATTCCAGCCTCGAAGCGAAGTAGTGTTCTAAGGTCCACGTAATGTCGGAGAACTAGCTGTCGCAGTCGCGTGCGATGCGGCTAAATCTCGCTCTGAGGTCACCTGTAGGGAGGGCGGAGTAACGCACGTTGTAGCAGCCAGCACAACGGTGCTAAAATACGCTAGTAGAAAGTAAAGCTTAGCTATTTTCTCTGTATAGTTTTTAGACGGCCCAAGTCTCTTTTTAAGCAGCGCACCCTTGCGTGCTCAGATGCGGGTGTCTGGGAACAGTGTAACTAGGAAGCGGGTTGCGGATCAAGGAGGTACAATACAGTTTTCCTACGCCAGTATTAGGTGCCAAGCAGCCCCATTCGGTTACTAGCTTCTGTGTCTCGATTACAGCACAACGCAAAACATTCTAGAACGGTGTTTCTATAAAACTCACTCGCGTGCCGGCTACTAATGCAGCAGAAACCAATACCCAACGTTGAGCAGGTCTCAACATCCACTACTACACATTGTAACACACGTCAGGACCAACACAAGAAGCTTACACCATGGCCACGCAAGTTGCCTATCCAGCTAAATCTTCACGCCAAGGCGAATTGCGTGCAAAGAATAACACCAAAACATCCACGAGGAAGAATGAAAAGTCTATAGCTCAGGCCAAAGCAACCGATGCGACGGTAGAAAACGAGCCCGACAACATCGAGGGAACGCGAAGCGACAACCTTGTTCAGCAAGAAGCGGACTCTGAAGATAATCGTGCTTCTCATCAATCAGAAGATGAGACTGATAACTTTATAAGCTCGGGAGACTCTGATTCCGAAGCTGACCCCAACGAGGACATATCAGTAGCCGAGACGAAGAGGAAAGAAAAACAAACCAGGAAGGCGAAGCTCTACGAAGACCCTAAAGCAATGAAGGAGCATAGAGCTAAGACAAAGGCACGCAGAGATAAAAAGGATCAACAATTAAAGGCACAAATTAAGAATAAAGGAACACGCAGATATGCTAAGGCCCGCAAGGCACGCGAACCGCCCTCTCCACTCCCAGCAGAAATACAGAAAATTTAGCAGAGTCATTATTAGGTTGTAAAACAATAGTAGCTAAAGACTTCAAAAACCATACCTCCAACCCAGCAAAAGATAATCAATAAAGCCAACGAGAAGATTAGCAAGCACGTCGAACGCATCGTATCAGCACCTAAACAGAGGGAAGCCGCAACAAAGTACTACCAAGAGTGGCCTAAGAAGCAAGCACGCGAGAAGCGGGCTATTAAGACTCGAAATCCCAACGCTTTAGAAGATAATATTAATAACGAGCTAGAGAAAATTTCGAAGAAATTCAAAATCGAGCTCAGACTAGAGATACTCACCAAACAGGAGATAATAAACAAGTATAAATTCCCCGCAGAGCGACTCTTCAACTCTATCTCTCAGCTCAATAAAGGGCTCTCCGAGGTCAGTCGAAATAAGCAGCCTAACTATCAAAAGGTAGAAAGATTCCTTCAAGGGGTTATAGTCTTCATGGAAGAGACGCAGAGGGACTTCGGCATTGCGGTAACCGACATCATGACTAGAGAAGCAAAAAAGAGGTTCCTCAGGTTTAAGGATTCGTCAGGTCAGTACTAAGAGCTCTATAAGAAGTTAAGAACCTAGATCGAGCACCTAACATGGCAGCAGAATGATGCATAGGAACAAGCATCCCCCGCTGTATATAATCTTGTTCATATGCTGCAAGATAATTCTATAGAATTGGATAATCGACTACAAACTTGCCTAGACACGATCAAGACACATAACATGAATTTAAAGGAGTCTAATGAGGTCAACAGCATTAGTAAAGACGTCAACTGTTTACCCGAGGGGATCATAATAGAGATGATCAACTAATATAAGAACGGGAACACAGACGGGGTGCAAAAACAGATTAAGAAATTGCGGGAGCAACTTGCGATTCTAAAGCCCGCAGAAGCCACTCTAGCTGCCATCGATACAGAAGAACGACCTGAAGAGGTGCTCAATTCTGAGATATCCAACAGACCTAGTGATATTACTGATCCTACCCCCAGTCCTGCCCCCCGTCCTGCCCCTAGTATTCCAAAATCTCTTGTTAGGTCAACGAATCTTCTTGATGTAGACATAAACTCAATCTCGCTAAGCGAAAATTGCATTAAGCCTTTTGTATACAAAGATGGTATAACAGAAGACAGACCCGTGGTAGCAATTCGCCCCTCTGTTTCCGATAACCCGAGATTCCATCGTTTCATCATCAACGCTGGTCTGAATGACAACGAAAATTGTGAGTACTTCAAGGTTGTCAAAGGTAGTAACCTTAGCCCCAGAGCTGCTGCAGGTATGCCGCAAGACAAAGAGATGAATTTCAATCTCAAGGAAAGAAAGAAAGACTTTAAAGACCTCGAGAATGTAAAAATCGGTCCATGTGTCGTCATGCCACGCGCGGAGAGCTACCAGCGCCGCACCGGCGTAAAGGAGCGTCAGCCGGATACATACATCCGGGTCAAGTATCTGAAGATCGACGAGACTGACTGGCTAACCAGAAGTGAATTTTACCAGCTCTGTGGCAGAAGAAATTGGGCTGACAACAAGTACTTCAACCGGCTCGTTCCAGAATACTATAAGAGACAGCTGTTGTTTGAGGCGTGCAAGGCACAAAAAAAGAATCCCAAGACAAGGTTACCTTTAACATCGGAGGATTTTGAAGCCTACCCATGGTTGTTCCCGAAGGATGAGGGAATAGAAAAGCAGCACAATATGGAGACGAAAAAGCGGCACGATAAGGGGAAGAAGAAGCAGGACGAGGAGATAGATATTAATACCGAGCACAAATCTGATGACGGCGAGGACGCCGCCTCAGATATATAGCTATAGTGCTTTGTAAACTCGGAACGAACAAAGTTTAATGTATAATAGTACCTAGATAACGTTAGTTAATCAATGTTATTTCTGTTTGCTCACGGTAGGAAGGACGCTCTACTTAGTACTACGGATGCTGAGCCTTAGTGATTAGCAAGGAAAGACCATAGAGAGAATCTTAGGCGCGGGTAGCGCTGCGTGGGAATGTTGCAGAGGTGGGTCCGTTTCCAAGAGGCTTCGGCACGTTCCTTCTGTAACCAGACTATGCCTGAGATTATGCCGCGTGTGCACGGGCTTCGGATGTAACGAGCGAGCCCGCCCCTGCAGTCAAATCTAACACCGCGCGAACCCCGCACCCCTGCCAACCTAGACAACCTAGACAACCTGAACAGACGTCAGCTTGCCTGCTACGCATAAGCGATGTTGGAATTTAAGCTCAAGAAGGGCGCTAAGACACACGAGGCGCAAATGCGAGCGGGACATGACAAGCTCCAGTAGGACAGATTTTATGTACGGCTATACATCGACACTCACCTAAGGCAGACTGACAGGACATAATAGAACATAACAAAGGCAGAGATTAATACGCTTGTAGAAGCAAATCCAGATATAAGCTGGCCAACAGTGCCTGGCGACGTCCTAGCTACCATCTTTGCTCGTGTCA